>NC_044004.1:30476755-30782803 GCF_900496995.4 Aquila chrysaetos chrysaetos | reverse complement strand
CGCACAGAAAAACCTTGGTTAGTTTACCTGTGGCTGTACAGAGATTTTGCAAAATAATCAGTTAATCAGCAAGAAACAAGGCAACAAAATTGGTCAGAGAAACAAATGCAATTCTGTGGCTCTAACAGTAAGTTCTGCTGTGTTATTTGTAGCTACCTACCTGTTCCTGACTTTGCCTTTCCACATTTCTGCGATACTGTAACTAAAATCTCGGGTTTAGGTTTTGTTTTGCTTTGTTTTGTTTTGTTTTGTTCTATTCTGTTGAAACTCAAGGGGTGGTGGTGACTGATGCCATCAGCAGGAAAATTTACATTATCAGTAGCACTTTAGCCAGGCTTGTCGAGAGCAGTGGGACATTTAAGTAGGACAGAGGAACCAACCCACAGATGAGAGGCTCTGTGTCAAGGGAAGGGACTGATGTGAGAGGAGGTCTTGAGGCAGAAAAAGCAAAGCACAGCCTGATGTGAGTGAGTATCCTTGGAGGTTTGCTACAGTCCTGGTAGCTTTGCTAAACTCCCTCTGTGGTGGCAATGAATGTATGTTATAGCCTATTATTTCTGTCTTCCTCTCCCTTGCTTCTGTACCCCCCTATCCTCCCCTGCTTGCCTTCCCTTGCTATCACCACCCACTCTTGTTTTCCTTCTTACTACCTCTCCTCTTTTAATTAATCAGGGAAAGAAAAAGAGAAGCTGTTCCTGCCAGCTTTGCTTTGCTGTCAAGTGGTAGTAGGAGTTCAAAGAACAAGGTTACTCCTGCACCTGCTGCTTGTTCTTTGATGCCCTGTTGCATGAAAACAGTTTCTTTCAGAAGTCCAAAAATGTACTAATTAACAAAGGAAAAGACAGGGAGAAACAAGCCAAAGACTGTGGGAGGAATGAAGCGAGTGACAACAGAGAAGATGTTAGAGGGAAGCAGAGGGAAGAAGCAATGATAAAGGGGGAACTGGGAAAGAAATGCACAGAAAAAGGAGCGGGACAAACAATAAAGGAGAGGAAAATAAAGTAGGCGGCAAAAGAGAGGGAACCGGAATAAAGAGCTACAGAAAAAGAAACGTGACAATGATCTAAAGTCCCCTTTAGATTACAGTACGTGGTCCTTACAGAGAAACTCTGAGGACAGTGAGTACCTCGGTCACAGAGAGTTGTGTGTGGCACCAGTTCTCCCCCACTGAACTGCTAGGTGCAGCAAGCAAGCTCTCTGGGGAGGGCACTCCTACCTGGAACAACAGCACGGTGCTCTTCAAGCTGGACTTTAGGCCTGCCTTCTTTTGTTTAGATATAAAGAGAGTAAGTGGCTTAAAAATACAATCAGTACAAGTCTGGCATTACTCTCACTGTTCCCAGAGAAAGGACAATGCACTGTAAACAGGAGAGGTGTCCTACCATTTTGGGTCAGAGTACACACCAAAACAGTCACAGGCAAACGCTGTGATGTGAAGGCATGGACTTGGGAGTGCGTGGCTGGTGGGGCGTCCGGCGCATGACAGTGAGGTGACAGCAGAGGGGAAGGAGCGACTACTCGCATGATACTCGAAACAGAGGAGAGGCCTATGGTAAGACCTCCTTCAGTGTGCGGTAGGATGCCAGCTGCACAAAACATAGAGTTTCCTTACTGCCCCTAAGGGTGGTCCAGTGCTGCTGAGACTGCTACTGAAGGTGTTGGCACCAATGAGACAGAGAGAGACAGCAATCTCAAGATTAAGGCAGCTGATTTCTGCGTGAAAACCAAGATTCTAACAGTGCCCATGCGAGTTGATGAAAATGTCACTTAAACTGAATTTTTCATAGGTGGGTATTGGCTGTGTGTGCTTCAGTTTTAGTGCCTGTCCCAGAAATTTGATAGGCTGAAGTACCTTGCACTCACCACTGCAGTCAGTTGCAGCGCTTTGAGCACACCAGGTGCTACAGAACACATGCTGAAACATCACGGGGATCTCAACCTAAAAACTTATCTCTTCCGCTTAACATCTGCCACACCTCTTCATCTGTTAAAGGCTACCACATCCTGAACAGCTGGAAACACAGACCATGGAACAGGTATTTGTTAGGCAAGTAATGTACACCTAATGCAATGAACTAATCAGGGTCCTGACACCTCCCTTCTCCTTATGTCAAACCCATCAAGCGAGCAAACCAGGCTTGTCACGCCATGCAGCACAGGGATCTCAGACCTCAAACAGGATAGCTGGCCCTTGCAGCACTGCTACAAGGGCTCCAGTGTGATGTAGGTAAGCCCATCCCTTCAACGTCATTTCCAAGATTTCCAGCATAGCACTGCACAGCATTAACTCTGAATTCCTGGCTGCTACTGTGAAACAGTCATCTGAAAACAAACAGGCTACCAAATTAATCTGTAGAGTGAGCTAGCACAAGGAGGCACAGCTTCACTGAAACCAGTGGGTTTCCTCTTGCTTTTGCCAGTATTAAATTTGGTCCATTTTCTCAATTTCAGGACTGTTAGACAGAAGCAATGAGTCATCAGTCCTGCTAAATCTGATTCCTATGTGTGAGACATATGCAAGAACAGTAACTAGGTGAAAAAAAATATGCGTAAGCATACTAGTATGAAAGCAAACTATTACTTGGGGGAATTCTGTGTTATTCTGTAGAATTCTGTTATTTGGGAAATGAAACCTGTTATAAGTAGCTCATGACAGAAATACCGTCACACTTTTCCAGTGTGACGGTAAGAGATGCTTTTTTCCTTTACAGCAAAGACAGTGTCATGGACTATCTCACAACCACACTGCTTCTACCCTGGTTTTACCTAGAGCAGTAAGCACCATCACATCTTTGGATACACTTTATTACTGAGAAATACACCATGAGGATCTTGAGCAATGGAGATTAAGTGGCAACGTCGTTTTTCAGAAAATAAGCTGATCAGTATATATACTGTAACAAGACAGGAAAAAAACCCTGCAGTTTTCAGAGGAAAAACGATCTGAGAAATGGGCTACTGTAATTAAGATATAGGGAGTAAAGTGCTAGGAAAGAAAAGGGGAATGTAGAATTCTCTTCACACTCATGAAAAGTAGATTCAGCCCCAGTTTCTTGACTGTTTGGGGCTGAACCCCATAACTGACTTTATCTATACATTCAATACTGCTGCAAGTACATGATTCACTAGTCTACTCTGTCAAATAAAAAAGATCTGCTCTCCCTTTTTAAAATGTCACGCTGCTACTGCTAAATCCCATGTCAGTGCTGCCTTCCCCTGTTGTCACAACAGCCGATGGCCTACCTGTTGCTAAGGCCATCATGCTCGCACTGGCATTTTCCAGCCTTTGCTTTAGGTTTTGGTTATCACAAATACCGAAACTGCAGAGAGGGAACAAGAGTCCTGTTCATTTTTAGGGTTTTCTGGTTAGCTTTCATATATATATATATATATATATATGTATATAGCTTTCATATATACAGTCCTAAAAGGGGCCGTTCCTCTGCAATTTCATTTGTTTGCCTGCTCTGCACTCTGTGCAAACAACGGTCTCGGTGCAGCGCTTTCCACAGAGGGCTGAAAGGCTACTGGTGGGATGGCAGACCCGGACACCGACAGCACCGAGGAACACGTGAACATTTGGCACCAGCCTTCATCCGAACAGGCCGGCCTTGGTTAGGGACCGCTTCCCTCACATCTCCCTGAACCAAGCCAGAGGGCCCAGCCATCAACCCCGCAGCTAACAGCAGGCCCCCAAGCCCCTTGTTTGCTGTCACGGATGCCCCAAAAAGAGCGGAAACGAGGGGAAAGAAAAGGCGCGGCTCAAACACGCCCACAAAACCCCGCGCAAAGCTCCGCTAAGGGTCACGGCGGGGCCTGAGGACGGCGACGCTCGCCCCCGCCGCCTAACTGCCGCCTAACTGCCGCCTAACCGCCGCCCGCGCGAGCCCCTCCCGCCTCACGCTGGCTGAGGCAGGCGGGCGGGCGGGCGCGCGGGCGCGCGCCCCGCGCCCCGCCCCGCCCCGCGCGGCGGGTGGGCGGGGCGGGCCCCGCGGCCGGATGTTGTTGTTGTTGTTCCTGCCCCGCCCCTCGCCCCCTCCCCCCGCGGAGGGTGACGGGCGCTTCCTCGCCCGGAGCCGCCGCCGCTGCCGCCGCCTCCTCAGCCGCCGCCGCCACCGCCTCGCCGGGGCTCCGCGGCCGCCCGCCCCGGCACCGGGGCGTCCCCGCCGGCCCCTTCCCGCCGGCTTCCGCGGCCGGCCTCGTCGCGTCGCCCCGGCTCCTCTCTCTGAACGGCCGCCCGGGCCCGGCCATGGCGGACTTCGACGAGATCTACGAGGAGGAGGAGGACGAGGAGCGGGCGCTGGAGGAGCAGCTCCTCAAGTATTCCCCCGACCCGGTGGTGGTGCGCGGCTCCGGCCATGTCACCGTGTAAGGGCTGCGCCGGGGCCTGCGCGGCCGGGGCGGGCGGTGGAGGCCCGGGCGGCGGGACGGGGGCGGCTGCGTGCCGGGCCTGGGGGCGGCGGCGGGGGTGGCCGGTGGCGCCGAGCCGGCGGCTGCAACTTGGGGCGAGTCGGGGAGGTGGGCGGGGGGAGCACCGGGCCGGGACTGCTTCCCCCCCCCTTCTCCCGTGGGAGGGCGAGGGGCCTCTCCTCGGCCCCGCCGGGCAGCTGGGTGCCGCCTGGGACTCGCAAGCGGCCGTAAACCTCTAACGAGGCGCAGAGGAAACAAGGCTGGCTTGGGCTGTGACTGACAGAGGAATGTGAAGTATTTGCCCATAGTGATGAGCTGTCAGGAAGTAAGGTGCCTGGTGCCCGTGTTCTTGCGTATAACAGGTATGTGCCAGCACATGACCGGCTGGACTATTGCTTAGGGTTGTTTATGTACCTGTTACCCCCTCCCATTTAACGTGTGGCCGCTAGTATAGCTCTGAGGACTTTTAAGAAAGAAAAGGCGTCTGTGAGTCAGGTAGGTACATGTAAAATCATGTTAAGTTGTGATTGATATGTGTTGTTTTGCTGTGTTTAACATGGGAGTGACTGTGAGTTTTGTTTTCTGAGTTTTGTTTGCTATCCCTGACAATCTAGCAGCAAATGACTGTGAGTTAGTGTAGTACTTCTCAGTAATGTAACAGATGAGGGTGTCTTTCTTTCAGTCAGTTCTGTCAGGCTCACTCTGCTGAAGTGTAGCTGTTGTCAGTTATGGTGTACAGTTTCAGAGGCTGAAATATCGACCTGGAGACAAAATGCAGCAGTGCAAACTTTTTTTTTAGTATTCACTGCTCAGCAGGACTAGGCTTGCAATAGAAGCACAAAAGTTGAAGGTATGGTGGTCTAGTGCTCTGAGTCCCATGAACTCTACTGATTTTCAGATACTGACCTGTCCAGAAATCGGGGGTTAAATTTAGAGTAGTTTTGTGGCACTTTGTTACTGCTTCAGTATTTGGTTGACATTAAGTAATACTAACAGCTGAGCAGTGCAGTTTGCTGTCTGGTTAGAAACAGGAAGTAAGACATGATAGACTGAGAGAGGTTTGGAGGGTTGGAAGGACGTGGCTGGGCAGGAGGCTGAGGAGGCCTGGTAAAGGAACAGAAGCATGTAGCCGAAGTGTTCAGCGTATGACTGTTTATTGTGAACAAAAGTTGTTACCATCCAGTGACCTCTCTGAAAATAAGCTGGTCGCCTTAGCCTGTTTCTGGTGAACAGAGCAAACCCCCAGTTAGACAGTTTTCATATTAGCAAATGCAAAAGTGTAAAGAACTGAAATGGAGGCAAACACTGGTTTCTTCTCCAATACTGGAAGGGAAGTTGTGTGAGACAAGATCAAAGCCCGTTAGTGGAATTGTGAGGAAGCTTGCGTAGCGTGTCTGTGACTAGTAAGGGCATTGTGGTTGATGAAGGATGGTTGCGTCATTAATTGTTCATTAATGGTCAGTAGCTCGTTATTACTTCAAGGTCTTCCTTAAAATATTTGTTTTTAGGTTTTGGATGAGCAATGAAATAGGAACATGTACCTCCAAAATTAGGCAATTGATCTTCATCTACTTTATCATGCCAGGTGTGAACAGTTCACTAAATAGCATCAGTCACTTTTACCTTTGTAAGGCCAATAACTTTTTTTGTCATTGATCAAGAAGCTTATTATTAAAAGTTAGATCACTGTCAGAACGTTCACTTGGTGGATTTAAGGAATGGGTCAAGTCCTATGTATATAATGAATTAGTCTTGCCTAGTATAAAAGCATATATGCATTTTGAAGGTCTGACAAAAATTAGCAGCTGTTAAGCAATACTGGATTGATCTGTCCCTGGCTCTGCAGTTTAAAGAGTTGCTGACTGCTTCTTCTGTGTGTGTATTTAAACAGAAGTTCTCTTTTCATAGTCTATTGTCATATCCTCTCTGATCTTACACAGGAGTCATAATGTTGAGCTTAAAATATGTCATTTCCATGGCTACAGATTAATGTCAGAAAGACATTTACTATTACTTGATTTCATCCAAGAGACAATGGAAGTGTGTGAGAGTCCTTTCTAAGCTGAATAGTTGAAAGTAATTAAAGGAAAGCAGGTAAATATTATCCAAATAAAACATGAAGGCCTTGCCTTTCCGGGGTGTGGGGCTTTTGGTTAGCACTAAGAGTTTTCCTCTTAAACTCTCTGTTTGGACCATGCTGCACACAATTCTAAAATTCCTTTTTTTTTTTTAATTGTCTTTTAAATATTCAGTTAAACTGTTTTCACACCAGCAGAGTTTAGATAGCTCGGTAGTCAGGAGTAATATTTGACCTGGTTTCTGATAACTTGAGGTGATCTTTTCTAATGGCAAGAAACTGGATAGCTGGGAAAATAAAGAACTTTACTTACAACTGAATTGAAAGTCCAAGGTATTTCGTGGCTGTTTCTAAAATCATATTAGGGTGGAAGGAGAGGTACATGATGAGTTTGAAACTGCAAAGAGAATATTTGTGATAGGTCTGATTGTGTTTTTTCAGTGACGTGACTGTTTTCCTGTGCTTTCCTGTTCCTTGACCAGTGAGACATAAATGCCTTATATATACAAGACTTTATTAGCTAGTAATATTGGATTTATTAGTCTTTTGCAGTGCCGGAATGATAGAGAACCATTGTGATGTGCTAGTGAATGCCTTTCTGTGCTGTTTGTCATCTGAGCGCATTGTGTGTTGATGCAAGATAACTGTTTAGAGGGGAAGAAACCTCACAAAATATATTTTCACCCTAGTCAGTTTCTTTAATATTAAACTTAAGTCTGCTTATGTATTTTTTTGAACCTTACTTTGTGAAACCTCACTTTGAGTGAAAACAGGGCTATGTGAGAAATATGCATGGAGAGTGTTAAGATTTGTGGAATATATATTTATTTTGTAAGGGTTGTGAACATGTGGAACTAAAAAGTATGGTTGAGAGCAGTGGAGAAAATAGTTTAGTGTCCCCATAAGAGAGGGCAAAGAGAAAGAGGATAGCATGTGTCAGTTTTGTGTGTTAGGAAGATCTGAGCTGCAAGCTGAGAAAATGTTGCAGATTGGCTGTGTCCTATTCTGTAAACTTCTGTACTTTGAGGTTTCCACCTCTCGCTATTTCTTTCTCCACTGTACACAAGGGCAGGAACTCAGCTGAACCTTTCAAGCAGAGTCATGTTCAAGAAACACTTTTTCAGGTTCCAGGAGGGTTAAAGAAAGTACTCAGGCATGAGGTGAGCATGGATCTGTTGAAGACATGATGTAGAATGGGAAAGGCACAGAGCAAGCAAAGAAGAGTACGTGTCACTGAAGATGGAGTATTGTACAAACGAAATCTAGTGCTATAATGAGGACAGCTGTCTCAGGAAATATTGATTCCCAGTGTTTGATTTTAAGACACTTTTTGCTGCTTTTGTGTCAGAGCTGTTATGTCTTTACAGTGAACGTGTAGTAGTGTTCTGTGGAGTTTCTAATACTTTAATTTCCAAATTGCAGCTTGCAGTCAAAAGTGATAATACTGAGATCACATAATTACTTACCAAAGCTTTTAATGTACAGATTCACCCTTTTTTACTACCTGTATATTGTAACAAAACTGTAATATGGAAAGCTCAGAAAGATGTTGGTAGCTGGTTGAGTTAGCTTTGATGTTTCAGTTTTGCTACTCCACCAAGTATTAAACATGGCCACAAGCCTAGAGTACGGAGTCTCGGTCTCATTTGCTTGTAACTTGACCAAAGTGTAACTATTGGTCAGAAGTTTCTGTACCTCACTCTGTCTCAGAGTGTTTGTAAATTCAGATACCTCTACAGCTTTTCCAGCAGGGATGTCTTTGTCAGGCATGGCTTTTGCCATCTCTGTGAATATTTGCTTGTGTTTGATGAAGCTGTCAACATTTGGATACTTTTGGAACACTCATTCACAAAAAAAGCCTTGTTTCTGTCCTGCTGATTTCTTAGCCAGTCTTCAGTGTGAGACTGAGCAGGGCTTTCCCTGCAATTACATCTTTTTGTGACTTAAGTGAGAGCAGGGAGACTTCCTTGTGCCTTTGACTTAACCTGCTCATGCCTCAGAGTAAAGGGCTTCCTTAGTATTCTGGGTAGAAGGACAGCTGAAATTCTGTCTCGTCTTTTGGTCAGGGGCTCAGCTTTGTTTTAGCTCTTGCAATAAGAGCTGCTTTGGACTGACTTATCCTTGTAGTTGGCCACTCCCTTTATTACACACTCAAATTTATATTTAATTCCATTATTCATAGTAAATCTCTTCTGGATGTTGAAGCATCAAGTACATGAAGATCATTCTTTGAAGAGACATCTCTTTAGATTTGATGAATTAATTATACAGTAAAGTGGTGTTAACTTTTATGTTTGAGACTTCTGGTGGCAGCTGTGTATCTTGAGCTTGGAGTCCTTCTCCAGGCTTGGCTACTTATGAAATGTGTATGGATCCAAGGGATTTTTTCAGGCTTTGGTTTCTACTTCAAACTACTAGCAATTTTAAGTAGCTTAACTGATAGGGCATGACACTTCTTTCTGACAGCTACTTAACTTTTGCCTCAGCACTTGATTTCACTCAGGATTTTGGGGAAAGGGTGGATGGTCCTCCTGTCATGGAGTATTCAACAGGATTTTCAATGGTAGAGGTATGTTTCCAGTAAGCATGGGTTTTATTTGTTCTGTGTTGAAGTGGTCAACTTGCCATATGTTTCTTTGGTTAACAATTTTCATTTCTTACTTCACCAGTTTTGAGGGTTTTGTATGAGTTGCAGAGCTACTATTCTAATTACAAATACTCAGATATGCTAGGTAACTTATGTGTAAGTAAGGTCTCTGGGGAGACCTTTTTGCGGCCTTTCAATATAGAAAGGAGGCTTATATGAAAGATGGAGAAAGACTTTTTACCAGGCCCTGTAGTGACAGGACAAGGGGCAATGGTTTTAAACAGAAAGAGCATAGATTTAGGTTGGATATAAGGAAGACATTTTTTATGATGAGGGTGGTGAGACACTGGAACAGGTAGCCCAGAGAAGTTTTGGATGCCCCATTATTGGAAGTGTTCAAGGTCCGGTTGGATGGGGCTTTGTGCAACCTGGTCTGGTGGCAGGGGTGTTGGACTAGATGATCTTTGACAGTCCCTTCCAGCCCAAATCATTCTATATTTCTATGATTCTACTGCTGCAGTCAATGACAGGGAGATGACTTTTTTTTTTTACTTAAGACCATATGTAAAAATTGCCTACAGCATCAAATTCATAAACTATCTAGCCCAGTGTGCTATTACAAACTGGCAACAGGCATTGCTACTTATGGGTTATGTGCAAGTCTAGCTGTTCCTGGTGTCCATTCTCCTTGTACTCTGGCATCTGCAAAAATTGCCTACAGCATCAAATTCATAAACTATCTAGCCCAGCGTGCTGTTACAAACTGTGGCAACAGGCGTTGCCACTTACGGGTTATGTGCAAGTCTAGCTGTTCCTGGTGTCCATTCTCCTTGTACTGTCTGGCATCTGCAGTTGTGTGAGGTGCTATATACTTCAACATCATCTTTCCTTTAGTGTCTGTTTGTCAGGGAACTTGTGTAACCTCTCTTCAAGTCTGTTGGCACAGTTTGTCACTAATCTGAAGTGGAAACAAACCCAGAATTTTGCTGCTTGCAGCTTAAAGAAGCACTTTTACCTGTTTTAAAGCAATCTCTGACTAGTTTCAGTGAGTGCCCTCTGTTGTGGGATTTGGTGATTAACAGTTAATCATTCACCTTATCCACTGCATTCCTGAATCTTTGCACTTTGATCATATACCCCACCTCAGCCTTCTCTTTTCCAAGTTAGTGTCAGCCTTGTTAGTCTCCTAAGGCAGCTGCTTTACTCCCTTAATTATATTAGTCTTTCTTCTCTCTGCTTTCTCTTAACTCTGCCATGAAATGTGGGTGCCAGAACCGCACCCAGTACTGAATATGTGGGTATACGAGGGTTTTATGGAGAGTCAAAATGATGCCCTTTGTGATGTTCTTTATCACCTTCCTAGTGGTGCCCAGTATTTTGTTGCTATTTCTGGCAGCTGCTGTTTGAATTGAGCTGATGTTTAAGAGAATCATGAGTGGTGATAAAATATCTCTTGTGAGCTGTAGCTGCCAAACTTTAGCTGAGTGTCACATAAGCATAGTTTAGCTTTCCCAAGATTCACCACCTTTTATTTATCTAGGCAGAAGCTCATCTGTCGCCTTTTGTCCACTGGGTTTTGTGAGGCCCTTCCACAGTAGCTCACCGTTTGTACAGCACTTAACCGCCCATTTGATTACTTGGACGAAGTTCTCCATTGGCATAAAGAACATTCAGTTCAGTAAGGAAAAAAAACAAAACCAAAAAACCCCCAAACCCCTGAGAAACACCTAAATGCTCAATAAACATATTGTCAAAGCAAATTATGTCTTTAAAATCTTCAACTATCAAGGCTCAGGTAAGCTTTTCTGCATACAACTGAGCAATGTGTGATAGGTCTTGCTGCCGATATTCAAGTCCTGAGCAGTTTAATCTCTGATTTGTGGTGTTTGTAGTATCTGACAGTAAGACTGCTTTGGTTTATATTCAGAAGGTTATTAATTACAACTTAAATTTTACACTGACTGCTGTTCACCAAATTAGTAGCCAGACATACAGTTTCATTAATGACTTTGTTAGACTGTATAGTCCTTATTAGAAGTTATTGCCCATACCAGATGCCAGAAAATATTCAGATTTTCTTTGAGGTTCATCCATTCATGAACCCAACCAGCCAACTGTAGGATAAAAAACAATTTTTTTTGTAGACAAGGTGAAACTCTTCTAATCTTTAGATCTTCTGAAACCCAGAATAGTCAGTAACTCCAGCTAATCTCAGACTGCTTCATAGCTTTACATTTGTAATTGGTATGTTTCTTTCAAATTAGTTACAATTTAAATCATGCTTTGTCAGGTAGCGTTTTGTGTTCTGAAACTTAATAGTGTATTTTTTTTCTGAATAAACAAATTGGTATTTATGCTTAGAACAGTTATTTAACACAGCCTGAGTAGAATAGCACTGGATGAACTTTCCTTCAAGATACATCTGTACTGGTGGAGGAGGGGGGGTAATTCAAACTGTGGCCTTAACTTAATTCCCCTCTCCCCTTAAGTACTTCCCTTCACTTTTCATGCTTGCCACTATTGCTTATAAAGATTTTGCTGACTTTGGGGAGGAGTCAACAGTATCAACAGAACTTTAAGAAGAGACTATAGGCAAGATGGATTTTGAACTGTGTACAATGGTGTACTTTTGTCTGTTAAGATAATTTTAGGAATTACTTTTAATAACAAATATTTTTTCCTGAAATTAACGCTGTTGTGTTACAAACCCCGAAGTATTATGAGGTGCTTGTAACTCGTGGCACGGATTGGGGTTATTTATAATTTTGGTATGATCTTCTTTTTGTTTTTGCAGGTTTGGACTAAGCAACAAATTTGAAGCAGAATTTCCTTCGTCTTTAACTGGAAAGGTGAGTGAGTATCTGTGAATAGGCATTTGGAGTTGGAGTTAAGATTTTGTCACAAAACCAAGAGTTCCAGGTGTAGACCACTGTAAGAGTAATAAATAGCACTGCTGTGGTATTAGTTTGCTGTCTTGTTTTGTTTTGTTTTGTTTTTTTTTCCCTTGTAGGTTGCACCTGAAGAATTTAAAGCCAGCATCAGTAGAGTTAACAGTTGTCTTAAGAAGAACCTTCCAGTTAATGTACGATGGCTACTATGTGGATGCCTTTGCTGCTGCTGCACTTTAGGTTGTAGTATGTGGCCAGTTATCTGCCTCAGTAAAAGAGTAAGTTGAACTATTCATCTAACTTTTGATAGTTAGAATGGTACTGGGTTTGTTCTCATTTTGTTGTTTTTTTTTCTTCCCCACATTTAAAAACTGTGTGCTAGAACATACTTTAATCAGTTTAATTTCATACATTTTAGTATCAGTTGTCTGTCATACTAGTTAAAGTTACGACAGACACGAATGTCTCTGCTAGAACTGTGTACTGTACAGCACTTATTATTATTGAAGTAAATTTCAACATACTTTTTTAATAGCTGCATCTTCTCTGTGATACATTGTTTGGGATTATCAGAACTTGGCAGTGACTGAGTGGCGGTTTGTTTTGAGGAGCTTCTGATTACACTGTAGCCCAAATAGCCATACATTTTTGTTTAAAAAGGCAATTTTAAAAAGATAATAATTGATTTTTATTTCTGGATTTTCCTTCCAAGCTGTAGATGAGTAAGATTTTTTTTTTTTTTTTTTTAACATTAAGAACGAGAAAGTGGTGTTTTGTCTGGGCACACTTGGCACTTAGTGTATTGTTCACAACAGAAACTCATTGCACGTGCCTGTTTTTCACTTCCTTTCCCTCAGTGCAGTTAATTAGGCTACCTTCCTGTCTCTTCTGTTTTCATGTGTGTAAAAATTGTCTTTGGCTAGTCCTGTTTCACTAATTTGCAAGAAGTCTCTGTGCATTCCCATGCTCTCCTCACTATTAGTAGTGTTCATATTTCCATTTCATGGTAAAGCTTGTGTATATTCTCTTGTGTAATACCTCTTAATGCTACAAATTGTGTACAATTCAGTACACTGAACTTCATAATGATTTTCTTTATCAAAGTCCTCATTTTACAGGGTCAGTAAATCAAGGCATCCTAAAAAAAAATATTTATAGGATGAACACCGATCATAACAAAACCTGTATGCATGTTGTATCATCTAACTTCCTGTGTTATGATCTTAATGCTTAGTCCCTTTGAGAGATTACTTAAGGCTAGTTTTAATTAAGGTAGAAAAGCCTCCTGGTAATGTTGGTGTCTGTGGAGGGGGAAAAAAAAAATGTTGGCATCGGTGTGAATTATATCAAACCCTAGGTTTTCTGTCTTTAAGCTGTCACAAACTAGTAAGTCTCCTGTAGCATGTTCATATATCCATATCCTGAAAGTCTGTTACAAGAAATTAGAATTTGCTGATTGCTGCAACAGGTAAGTTGGTGTCTTAACTAGCTTGCAGAGAAGACTTACCTTTACCATTCCAGGCCTAGCTCTGTTCATTATAAACACAAGGGAAGCTTGCATTGCTAGTCTCCCTGTTTAACTTCTAAAGGAGAAAGCTTCTGGTGCTCTTTAGTTTGACCCATTTTTCTCACATAATGTGCTATTGTAGCAGGAAATGATAGCAGGGTGTAACATGGTAGGGGCTGATGCCACAAGCCCTCATCTTCTAAATTGGGGCTGCTAAATCTATTCCCAGAAGTCACAAATAATCAACTTTTTGTACATTGTTAAACAAAGTCAGAAAAAAGGCAAGGGCTTGTAGCATCTAGGGCCAGAAAACAGAGTTTGAAGCTGAGGAAGGAGGTTCTGTGTGGGAACCCGGTGAAGCAACAGTTAGACAAGTGCTTCCATTGAAGTTTGCATAGGATAGGAGTTAGGTAAGCTCCGTTCCAAAACAATAAATCTGAAAAAAAAATACATGGATATTCTTTTCAGCGGAGGCTGGAAAGAAGTTAGTGGTGTAATTGTTGCTGTAATACACAGACTGCATAAAGACAGAAGAGTCTTGGAAGGAGAATGAACAGCAGGAGCAAGGACAGAAACTTGGGCTTGAAGTTCTGGAAGCCATCCTAGAGGTATGGCCCAGACTGTCAGTAAATGTTGCATTTTTCCTGTTAAAGCTGGTACCAAGAGGCATTTAAGGACCTTCACACCTCTTCCTGCACTCAAGATGGGGTGGCTCAGGCTGAAGTTGGATGTCCAGTATTAGTGAAGTTGAGGTTAGGACTCAGCTGCCTTAACACAGTATCTTGTGCCACTGTGGATGGCACAGTGGCGCTAGACACTGGTGGCAGTGAATACCTGTGTTTAGGCAGTTTGATTATTCCTCCAGAATGAAAATCATTTAAGTCAATCTGGAGACTTCAGATCTTGTGACAACATTATTTGTCCATGTCAGCAGCTCAGCAAATGGATGTCTGCTTAGACGGTTGTCTGTCAGAGAACTGTCATGGTTTAACCCCAGCCAGCAATTAAGCGCCATGCAGCCGCTCACTCACTTCCCCCCCACCCAGTGGGATGGGGGAGAAAATCGGGAAAAGAAGTAAAACTCGTGGGTTGAGATAAGAACGGTTTAATAGAACAGAAAAGAAGAAACTAATAATGATAATAACACTAATAAAATGAGAACAGCAATAATAAAAGGATTGGAATGTACAAATGATGCGCAGTGCAATTGCTCACCACCCGCCGATTAACACCCAGCTAATCCCCAAGCGGCGATCCCCCGCCCCCACTCCCCCCAGTTTATACACTAGATGTGGCGTCCCATGGTATGGAATACACCGTTGGCCAGTTTGGGTCAGGTGCCCTGGCTGTGTCCTGTGCCAACTTCTTGCGCCCCTCCAGCTTTCTCGCTGGCTGGGCATGAGATGCTGAAAAATCCTTGACTTTAGACTAAACACTACTTAGCAACAACTGAAAACATCAGTGTTATCAACATTCTTCACATACTGAACTCAAAACATAGCACCCTACCAGCTACTAGGAAGACAATTAACTCCATCCCAGCTGAAACCAGGACAGAACCCAGAAAATGGTGTCAGTTGGGCATCTGGAGAGTATAATATAGAGAATAATTAATTAGCTTATGTTCTTAAAGGCAAACTGAAAGGGACAAGAATGCTTTCCCAAACTATAATTCTTAATCCTGGACCTGGCTGGGAAAGACTTTTTTTTCTGGTAGAGGAGGTAAGGAGGAAAGCTGTGGAATATTTTCAAGTACATATTTGCAAATTCTAGTGTAAGAAACAAGCAGAAGAATTTGTAATGATTCTAGTCAGGGCTGCTACTCACAGAAAAGTGGTGAAAGTTACTGCCGCTTGAGTTGCTTTAACAGGGATGGGTGGATTCAACTTTATTTCTTGGTGGACTCAAATAATTTTGTACTTTCCTGATCTAAGTTCTTTAAATCCGTCTTACCTGGAATTACAGGTTTTGTACCCTTTAAGATCTCAGTACTGAACTGCAACCACAAGCTTGTAAGACGTTTCTTTTATGCAGGACTTTCCATCAGTTTATGTCAAAGTGCTATGACAAGTGCAGGAAACTAATCATATGTATTTTCCTAGAAGTGGGGAAAGTGAGAGACAGTGCATGATGTGAATTACCTGGAGCTGCTCAGCAAATTGACAGCAGTTGTAAATACAGCCTGGTTCATCTAGGTTCCAGTCTGTAATTTGCTCAGTAGCTTCCAGTAGAACTGTGACAAGAAGCAACGTCATATTCTTCTACTAAAAAAAAAATTTAAATCCATAGATTATTCTGGTTTCCTGCTAGTGCCACAGTTTTGCTGATATGTAGCAGACTAATGTATTCCGTGTGAAATAATCATTTACTTTAAACTCTTGTACTGCTCATCTCTGACTTTACTGTGTCTTGGAAGAGGGTTGTGTTTATCAGATGATCTTCCATGCTTTGACTTCTTCAGATCTCCTTTCACTGGCCAGTCTCCAGCCATAGGTATAGACACAACAGCCAGGATTCACTTCTTGAGGAAACAGGGATCCAGGATGACTTGTGCCCGTTTCTTTCCTTCAACTTTTTCTTTCCCACTGACACTCATAATGTAAAACAATTATAACAAATGAACAATAAATAAAAGGTTACTTATTTTACAGCACCTGCACTTGTCTGAGAAGTGTTGCCCAGAGAGCTTTGCTAATTCAGCCCTGTCCTAAGTGATTCCTGGTGAAAGGACAGTTACTTGGAACTGGCCTGTGTTACATCCTTTGCTGCAGTGATCACAAAAGACTCCCAAGACCATATAATTAGAGTTTGATTTCTGAAAGCAGGATGGGAATGTTCCCATGTAGAACTGAAGTTTGTGTAGAACATGTTTTAATTGCAGAGTAAAAGTATACCAGCCTTCATCTTTGCCCTTTTCTACTGAAATAGACGGCTTAACAAATTTGTTTTGTTGAATTGCATATACAGTGAGCTAACAAGTGGGAGTGTTTCTCAGGTTAAGGATTTTATTAAACGAAACAACAGTTTCAACTATACAATTGCTTACTTTTAATACAGAAGAGTAATTTTCCTCAGAATGACTGATTAAGAAATGCCTGTTTTAATGAGGCTGAATCAATCTACCATGCTCTTAAATTGCTGGTATACTTTGCAGCTCTTTTTCAGAGAAACATTTTTTTAAGGTTCATATAGACAAAATGAAAGCTGCAGCTTCAGAGTTTATGAAGTTACAACAATTCTCTTAATCTTTCTCTGTATTCTGTATTTTTAATGCCATTCATTGACTTTTTAAATTCTAATGTGGGAGTGTTACCACAAATGTAAATATGATTTTTGAAATTACAATTATTGAATGTTTGTGTATAATGGGAATATATGCTTATTTTTGTGCAGTGAAAAATAAGTTATGGGTTTGTCTCCTTAAAGCAGCAGGTGCTTCAAACTAGGAATTTGTCACAGACATTTGTAAGCTTAATTGTTAATTATATCACTTTAATGCATCTCCATGCAATGAAAGCTTTCCCTTCACTGTATTTTTCTTTTCAGTGCTTTGTTCAGTGCTAGTTTTGGGAGTCTTTGTACATTATTGTTTCCTTTCTTCTTTTGCATTGAGGTATTTGAGAAAAAGCCTGCTACTCTTTACCACTAGAATAAATGTTTAATTTGATTCAATATCTTATTGCCTCTCTCCTTTTATGTAGTCTTGATTTGATTTTAATGAACAAAAGCTGCAGAAAGTTACAGGAAATACAGTCCCTCATTTACAGATCTAGATCGTCAATGATCTTCAGCAATTTTACTCATATATTGCACCATCCTTTCTGGGCTAAGTTCCATATTGTACAAATGAACATTAACTCTTTAAGTTATTGTTCTTTAAATAAAAAGAATGACATAGTGAATTATAATTCAAAAAGCACTACAGGCTGAGGTGCCTATTTGGAGCCACTTTTCAAATGAGTTGACACTCATTTTCAGTATTAACTAAATGCTGTAGTTCCTGATGTGTAAATAGGACAAAATTTCAACAGAAATGGTAACAATGAAATGATAGAATTGCAGTATTGCTAGATTTCTTAAAAGCTGGTATTGTACATGTAAATTACATGTTTCAGAAGGTTCATGGGCAATCTCTTAAAATGAATAGAATGAGATATTTAATAGCGATCTGTACTAATACTTTCAAGAGCTACTTGTTTGTTTGTGAATTCACACAAAGCTGATGAATGCTGCTTAAGCCTCATCATTAGTTGTCACTTACGTAGCAGTTTACATCTTCAGAGTGCTGTATAAACATAAGCTAATTACAACTTCCAAAGTATTGATTAAATTAAATATGTGGTGGAGGAGCTGGAATGAATTTTCTTAAATACAGTAGTCTTGCTTGCCAGTGGGTGATACTGATGTTAAAATACATCAGCTCAGTTTATTGAAGCTGTGAATACATTACATTTGTTTTCAAAACTGAAGAAAATATATGTTTTTCTTCTCTGCCTATCTGCCAGGGACTTGGCACTGGAGATACTCTAATATCATAATGCTTTTCCAAGCAGTTCCTCAAGGCAATTACATAACATGGAAGGTGCCTTGTTTCTGAATTCTCTGTTGTGACAATTTACATTGTAATTCAGTTTGGAAGAATCTTTAAAATTGTAATGTAATTATTATGTTTATCCTAACCAGAACACATGTGATCTCTGTATTGGCTCTAGTCAGCTTAGTAAAACTTTTTCAAAGTAGAGCTTGCATGTATTAAATATATTCAGAGGTCCTTAAAATAATCTTTTTTTTTTTTTTTTTTTTAAATATTAGCTATGAAATGAAAACTTTAAAAGGATCAGAATATTCAGACCTGATATATTTTTCTTGAAAAATTGTTTACTATAATTCTGGTCAGAAGAGTCACTAAGTCGTCCACATACTGAACTTAAAGTGGCAAAGCTTGTATAACACTATAAATGTGAAATCATCATGTGTATAGCTCTGTGATCATTATCCTTTTTTTCCTATCACTGAAATCAGATTTTATTTCCTTCAGAGCACCCTATAAAGGTTAATCAGGTTTTCATGTATTTCCTAAAGGGTAGAGTAGTGCCTTGGTGCATAACAAGGTGCGGGAGCAGATAGTTCTGCCATGTCTTTTAATTTGTAAACCTGCTTGGGGGGGCAGGGCAATAAGGTTGGGATGAAGAATACTTACAAATATAAGTAAATCAAAAAATATTAGTTTGTTTCTTTATAGGTCAAATGCAAATCCTTTCTTTTAAAAATATGTATTCTAAAGTTAAATTTGTAATTTCATGTATTCTTAATAATAGGTTTTATATTAATCTTAAATGCAGCATATATCTTTGGTTTCTAGAGTGAATATTCTAAATGCTATTTAAAATTTAATTGCATTTGTAATTGGAGTGATATCTCTGAACATTCTAATATTAATCAAAAGAATACTTGTAGGATTAATATTTCCATGTTATAGCGCCTTTTACATTGTGATGGCTAAGGTATATAGAGGGAGCCATAGATCATGCAGTGGTTTGGTTTTAATACTGCTTTTTTTATTGCTTTTCATGTCCAATTTGACACGTTTCTGAAAAAACAGATGTGAGCTAGTTGAAATTCACATAGAGCTATTTTGAAAGAGTATGCTAAAAATGGTCTAGCTAGTTGTCAGGTTTGGAAATCAGGTTAGGAAGGGTCACTTTTAGGATTCTGTCTTTAGCAGCTTGTAGATGATGCCAAATAGGGAGCATATGCAAACACTGTTGAGGAAAGAATTAGAATGCAAAATTATCTGAAATTCATGTGATAAAATAAGTAGAAAGTCCTTCACTGAACAATAACTTGTTAGACTATCTTATAGTAGAACAAACAAAACTAGAATAGGCTGCTGGCAAGTGTGAGGTAGTGACGCTTCTGTGCCGCCTCTTTTGCTTTTTTTCAAAGTAGTCTTGTACTGGGATGTATTCACTTTTTCACTTTATTAAACAAACCAGGGTAAAAAGTTATTTTCTGTGTAAGTGGAGCACTCTCAGTAACTCAAGCACTATGTATAAATAAAGTAACTTGTTACTTAACAACAACAACAAAAAAGTAGTTCAAGAAACATGACTGCTGACAAAACATTTGGGAGGATGAGGGAGGCAGTTCTTCTACAAAAGAGAAAACTGAAGGAGTTGATAAGTCTTCTACTGTACCAAACATACATGTGAAATAAAAAGTGACTAGGTACTTCTCATTTTGTTCCCCACAAAAATTATTTTTGCTGAATTTTGGAGTAAGTTGCTGGATTTGGAACAATAACAATAATGATGATGGAAAAGGTTTTTTTAAGTAGCCAGATTTATTTTTTCTAAATTGTTTAACTGGCTACAGGATCAACCTACTTGGAATTCTGTAATTTCCTGGTTCAGTCCTAGACGGGCAAGGCACTGTAGAGGCTGTCCCTTTCAGAGGGATCATCCTCTTCAGCATGCACACTAGTGAAGTGTTGGATTTTACAAGGCATTCTAGAGTTATTTTGTTAAGTTGTGCTGCCTTTCAGTCTTCCTGGCCATGTAGCTTCTCTTCCATTCTTGGCCCCTGCCCTTAGACACTCCTAACAGCAGGAGTCAAAGGCTTCCTAGGTACTAATAAATTAAAACTGGGAGTGTTTGTAGGAATTGACGCTTTATAATTTGTACCCTTAGAGAGGTCCCTCGCAGGCTCTGGGTCTGCACTGTGTAACAATTCCTAGGCATTATCAGAATGCTCCAGGCACTATGAGTGGTTCACAGGTTATGAAAACTTACTGATATAGATGTAAGCTGTTGCCTGCCAGCTGGCTTCAAGTGAATGGGAATGTTTCTGGGCACAGTTTCATTTCCTAATAGAGATGTAACCTGAGATTCTTTAATTGCTCCACCTGCACTGGCCTTGAACTATGTTCCATAGCATACTACTGGATATTTTGGAAATAAACGACAGAGACCCAAATTAACATCTCTGTAACCTTAAAAGAGAAGATGGAGATGGAATTTTCATCCATGTTCAGTTTATGATTTCCCACAGTGGGTGACACCAAATGAGTTATTTGGTGGAGATTCAATCCTATTTTCATTCCTGTTACGGTCAATTCTGTCTTACGTGTTCATTTTGTGTGGCCCTTTCTGTGAGAATGTCCTTCAGCAGGAGGTGGATGCTTTAGATTGTCATGGCCAGATTTGAATAATTTGTTTGGAGGGAATGGAGCTTTATGGGTTTTGTTTCCTTATAATAGAGAATCAGAGCTAGAATTTAATCCTAGAATAAAAGAGTTAGAAATCTTTATTTACAAATTTAAGTAACAACATTAGTTATACTCCTGATGCTTCATGGATCAGTTCAACATCTGTCTGCCTGTGAAATGTGTTTTTCCACACCTCAGCTAGGCCTTCTCAAGGGAAGTGTGTTAATTTTGCCAAGGTCAAGACTGTTTCTTCTACAAGGCTTCTCCATAGTATGAAGTTTCCACAATGGTTGGCTCTAGTAGCTGTCACCTTGTTACAGAAAGTAGCTAGATACACTTATTTGGTGACTTAGCTCTTATAGGACAGCTAAAATATCCAGTGGCTAAAATATCAAGTTAGCATCTTGAGTCTTTTGGATTGTCTATATTTGAGAGGAAATTTGTATAAGACTTTTGTAATCAACTTTTAGGAACTTTCCTTGATAATTTCTCTGCCACATGTTTCTACTGCAGACCAAAATGACTTAGAAAAATACTCATCCAGTATCTATCAGTTAATATGTTGGTAGCAATACTACAAGATGTTCTCCATTGTACTCCCGGATAATGTACACGGGGTGTATGTTTCTGTACATCTTCTCCATTCTCCACATATTTCGTGGCTTTAGTGCTTTCTTAAATGGTCTAGGAGTTTGAGAATCAAGGTAACCAGAGTCTCTGAGGAATCATCTTTGGCTTAGATATTAAAAAACTGTTACATGCAGCAACGTCAAATACGCTGCTCTCCTCTTTATATCAGCAGACAATGTGGTGGAAGAGACCTTTCCAGAAAGTAGTTGATCTGATTTGATTCATTAAGCTTTAAATTCATCGCTCTGTGATGTACCAACCCAGGGTTGAAACCTGTACAAATTAGGTCAGTTTATGGATCATGTGAGGGTATGGGATAATATCATCAGGGCTATCTTTTAGAACAGGAAGTTTCCTGAGGTGAACTTGATGTTGTCAGTACTTCTCTTCCAGAATTCTGATGATTTTATTTCTCCTTGCCTGATCACGAGCTTTGGTCTGTGCTTTGGTTTAGGCTCACTTTCTGCCCAGAATCATCTGTAAGGTAAGACAAGATGCAGCAATAGTAATCCTGTTGGACAAGGTAGTTATTTCAAGATCATACAAAAAGCACCAGAATGCTACATTTATTTCCAGATACTCTTTAATCTGTGTAATATGGGTTTCACTCACTTTCTTGTGTGGATGCTGCAGTGGCTTCTGGGATAAGCACCCTTACAATAGTCTCTAGTAAGAAATATCCTAGCTACTAATAGGAAAGATGACGCAAGATACACCTATGTGGTTGAGCAGACACCTTTTCAAACTACTGTACATGTTGAAGCAGATATTCCAGGATGTCAGGATCTGAAATCAACTCGGGTTTTACCTTTGTCATCTTTGCCCTTCATAAATAGAGAATTCCTCAGTAAGATGGGAATCCTACCAATTTACAGTTTCTAAAGGGTTTATTTGTGATACAGTGTTCAAGGTGGGGACTTTATCTGTGCTGAGAAAGATACATGTAATTCAGTTACGTGTGTTCTGAGTACAGCTTTGACATTTTCGTGGGACCAATATGGGCCTCAAAATTGACTTGGGGGATGTTCTGACGTGTTGAAAGTGAGCATACAGTTGTGTGACTCAGTTATCTTCTAACTTTATATTTCATTGTTTGTGCTGATAACTAAATTACTTGGGTATCAGTTTTGTAGTCAGATATATCTTTGTTTGGAGGATGAACAGAAATTCCTGCTTCTGTCATTTCTCTCTTTGAATGAGCAGAGATGGTATAGTTCAGACCTCTGATAGGATCCTTTGCCTTTCTTCTGTGGGGTGTAATACAAATTCTGGCCATATGAGAATCAACAAAAATCTGCTTAAATTAGTCTCTTTGTATCTTGAAATTTCAGCATAAAGTGTATTTTTTTTTTAGGGCAATATTCAAAATTATTAATACTTGATTGTAGTAAAGTTTTATATGAAGGAATTTGAAAGTCTCCATTTACTATTTATTGGAATAATGTTGCACTATACTTACATATGTTTTGGAGTTTTCAGATGAGAAGTCAAAGATTAAATGCAGGTAGTGGGAGATTTTTCTTTTGTTCCCAGACTACTATGAATAAAATTGATAGTGGAGGATTGTGTTGTTACTGTCCATGTTGTTTCCCCACTTAAATAAAGACAAAGGGAGGTACTCAAATTAGCACCGTTTTGGGAGTCATGTAAGATCCTTTTGTTTAATATTGTACCAGTCATTGACTGATTTACAGCAGGAGTTGAGGGGGCTTTGGGCCATTCACTAGTACTGTTTAGTGTAGTGTGCATGTTCCAGGTCATGCACTGCAAGAGGGGGCCTTGTGGCTGCACAGCCTCCCAGTCCAGATCATAACTGCATCTGGAATTGTAAGCTAACTTTGCTAGACACTGCAGAGACATAACAGAAAGGTCTTGTAGTTGGTAATACAGGTAACACACTATTTGTATTCAGTACTGCCTTGTTTCTGCATGAAAAGTTCATACTTAGTCTTCCTATTTTTTTCTTCCATGTTTAAGGGCAAAACTTTATTTTACTTTCAATTTAATTTAATTTAATTTTTTTAATTGGGAGCAATAAGCATTGGTGAAAGTGTATTCTGAGTTGAGCTTTTTTAGTAGTCTGATTTCAAAAGATACTGTCAAACATGATTATCTTGAATGAATCAGTTATTTTACAGGAATGTTTCATTAAACATCGCATCTAGATAGTAGAAGAGGTCTATTTCACAAAATTCTGTGGATAACATTAAAGACTATCTGCTTTTTTCATGGAATACGTTACAAAGCATACTTTCTTATCATGGGTATGCTAAAAAGTGTACTTGAATTGCAGTTTTAGCTTTGCTCAAATATTGGATTGGGATTTTTAAGAAAAAAAATTAAAATCTGGATAGTATTAAATCTTTCTAATAAGCAAGTCTCTCTTCCACTTAATTTGTGCTTTTGTTGTGGCTAACAAATAATTTGCTGTATGGGTTTTTCTGTACGCCATTGATAGAATATATAAGCTTGTCATCCTAGTGTGCTGGAAATGCTACACTCAAATCAAGTGTTCCTTTCTGGTTTTGTATATCCTCACCTGCTCCTCACTGTAAATCATTGAGATGTCAAGAGCAGTGATTAATTAAGCTGCACGTGCAAGTGCTTTTTTTCACCTGTCAAGTAGGAAGAAAACTTACTATAGTGAATTGTGTGATGCTGTTTAATTAATTTCTTTTTATTCCAAGCTCCGAGGTTTGTAGAAATATTTTACAGTCTAATTTTCATTAACATTTCTGTATTGATATATGGCGTGATTTGGGAGCTATGACTATTCCAAATTATACTACAGGAAGGATTGTATTTAAGACTCTGGGAACATAAATAATTGTGGTCTCGAGGCTGCATGTGTTTTTATCTCATGCTAGTCAAATGACTTTAAACTGGCTTCTTATTTAAAGAAACCAATTAATAGTACATAACCACCTATCAATTTCTTATTTATGTGTATGTATTGTAATATATATGTAATTTTATTGGAATTTGAAAAGCTTGGATGTTTTTCACACTCTTTGGGGCTAACAATGAAATTAAATTGTATAGTGATCTTAATCTATTATTAAAAGGTCCTGGAAAGGAAGATTACAAGGTAGATTCAGGTTTTGAATCAGTTTTGCCATTGGTTTAGCAGCGGGTGGGCAGGCAGATGCCTGCTCAGAGTAGAACCTATTGCCATTTTTCACCATTGATAGAGTAGCCTTTCAGAGTCAATGAGCTCTGTCAATGTGAGCTTGTCAAGGCTACAACTTCATAGACCTGAGAGGCGGTTTGAGAGGTCAGCCCTTTTCAGGTTTGCTGTGATGCAAATGAACTTTAATGCTTAAACAACTATTGGAATTTTTATGTCTGCTCCTTGTTCTTTTTTCTTCACAAAGTCATTGACGAGACATTCAGTGCTTTTTAAATTGGAAGTTGCATTGTGCTAAAGACCTAGTACAGATTTACGGAGGGCTGAAAGCAGTTAGATCATGTTCTTTTCATGGTGCGATTAGAATCAAATCGATTTCCCTACAGCCTTCAGCATTCAGATGGCAATTTTAACAAAGCTTGGGGGCTAGACAAGGGACAAAACGACTGAACTGAATGTTAATTACACTCTGCAGCCTTATTTTCTTTTGATTTGGAGCTGACTGGCAACTAAATTAACAAAAGTGTGACCATAACTGCTGCCCTATTTTCATTTAAAAGGAGAGCAGACTCTAAAAGGCTATCTTTACAAAGAAACAAGTGAGGTCTACTGATTATTGTTAAAGGGCACTGTCTTTAAAAACATAATAATAACAATAACCCCCAAAATACTCAATTCCCAGTTGATGTGATAAATTAGTCACTGGCACATCCACCTTCTGATAATTCCTTGACTTGTGCTTTTTAAAATAAAACATAATAAAAATTCAGTGTAATGATTACTCATAGATAGCAATGATCTAATTTTTAATCATGTGACCACAGTACATGCTTAGATATGCTTCCCCACAACCACTTCGGTATTAAACTAGAGAGAAACTGATGTTTGAAAACAAAGATGTTAATATTTGGTGGGAAATGAATAATTTGTTGTCTAATTTTTATTTTACTCAGACATTCTTGTTTCTTGTGACAGCACTTAGTTTGATTTGTTAAGGTTCATTTACAGTACTTGTATTTTGTAGTAATAACAGCAAGATGCTTTCTCATCCCTTCCCCTCACCCCTCTCTGCCTTGTAAGGAAGCTGCAGCTGCACTAAGTTGTATTTGATCCTTGTCATTGCTCCGTCCTTTTGCACCTGCAGCTCTGTTGGTCTCATCTTAACACCTGGCACCATGAATTATCCTCTTTTTATTCATAGTCAGTAGCAAATCCCATTTAGAGCTAAGCAGTATATATTCTGGCAGTCAAATGACCATAAATGTCAGAATGTATTTCTCAAATGTAAATATAACTGAATAATTATATTCAAAATGCTGTGAAACTTTATAGCACAGAATGTCCTTTAATACTAGCGTGCAAATCTTAAAAAGCTATGCAGAACAGCTTTCAGGATTCTCTGTCTGAAGTGTCAAGTGTGGACAACATAGGCAGTAAAACTTTGCCTTAGAATCTTAAATATTGGGGTTTGCTCTTTATACAAATCACAGATTTGGTAATATTCAATTGTGCAGTTTACTGTAACTTTCTGCATTTGGTTTTCAGTCTCTAAAATCTGGATATAAAAGTAACAAAAATTTTTCTTTTGTTTAGAGTGTTGCGAATTTGTACTTGACCTACAGCACTGCAAAGTAGTTTGCAACATTTCTCAGTTTAGATGCTGACCTTCTTAGAAGCAGTGCATTTAGACCACTGATACTGAAGGAGCAGTGTTCCTGCTTTTATACTTAGGTCACTTTGAAATTTCTGTGGTTTTAAAGTTATAACTGCTATAAGAACCAGAAAGCATATATATGAACAGTTTTTGTTCCAAAATGGTTGAAGATGGTTATTTGGGTGTCATAAAAAGTTGTTTCTGTTCTAGTTACTATTTAATACCCGAGAAGTTTTGATAGTACTACAGACCACCCTGTACTCAGTCACTGTCCTGTACCTCTCTCCTTTTCACACAAAAGCAGCTGCAAAACAAAGTTTTTCTAAAACCAGTCAAGAGTAAAATTCTTTCTCATTTGTCTTCCAGACACGAAGATCGATTGAGAAGTTATTAGAATGGGAAAACAATAGGTTATACCACAAGGTGAGTGCCGCAGGGAGCAGCTTCGTACTGTTGGAGTTTGAATTGCACAGTATGGAAACAGATGCTTTTGTTGAACGAAAAATATGAAAGGTGGACAAATGGGCTAGTCTGTGTGCTGCAATAAAATACAGCTCATTTTTCTTCTTTTTCTTTCCTCCTTGTCTAGCTGTGCTTGCATTGGAGACTAAGCAAAAGGAAATGTGAAACGAATAACATGATGGAATATGTAAGTTAAAGGGCTGTTTTGTGAGTTTCTCTATTAAATGATCATTTATTTTGCTTCTGATCTTATTCTTTTCATGATTATTAATCAGTAAAGGTGTCAGGAGCTTAATCGCCTGAGTGCAAGGATTTTCTACGGTTCACAGATGCATGGTTTCATGTGCAGGACTGATTTATAAAGTTATGAATGACTTGAAAACAAGGCTTCACTGTGTTCTGAAAAATAATAAATTAATTGCCAAGATAAAATAGCTTGAACATGTGCTGATGGAGTGTGAAATTTTAGATGCTGTATAAAGAATAACCACAACTTTGGTTACGCAGCAAGTCAGATATGGCTGTTTTATATAATGCTAATCAAGTCTAAAAGTATGGAAGAAGACCTTTCAACTAAGCTGTTGGAGCTTAAGAAACCTTTAGCCTTTTTAGATTTTAACTGCCCCTTACCTCAACTGTCTTGAAAGTATCTTTATCTCCCTCCAATTGGTGTCACTAAAATTTTTCGGTCTCTGGAGTTTTAACTTACATCAGCCTTTGACTGAGACTCCATAAGCCTGTCTTGGAAATACACAGCAAGAAGTTATATGCAGTTTAAAATGAATGATGTCCAATGCGGGATTTCAGCTTGTTTAGCTTGCAACCTTTTTGCTCTTTTTTGGTGCTGTTTTTATTTCCATTTTCAAAATATCTTGGAGGTACATAGAATAGGATGAAATTAAGCTGCTAAAATGTAAGAAACATTAGAATTTGCATAATTTCTTTTAATGCTCTAGGAAGTAGGCCATAGGAAGGGTTAACTTTTTTAAAATAAAGATTAACCTTTGAGAAATATCTACTGTGTTAGTTTGAACTTATCTGTGATCCTTCATTACATGGTACTTTGAAACAACAAAGCTATCATGCATATGAAAAAATTTAAAAGTGATTAATTAGTTGGAAATTATATTAAAATAATCTTTTTCTTTTAGTCTTCTCCTTTTTCCTGTTTCTACATTAGATCTTATTTCTAGCCTGAAACAAGATCTTTGAAATGTTTTTTACAGAATGGCTCTATTCAGTTCACTGAATAAGTAGATTTTTTGTAACATCTATTCTACAACATTTTTTGGTTTAGATGTATGAGATCTGAGTGAAAATGGAATAAAGCAAATTTCAGAAAGTAGATTTGAGTTTTACCTAAATGGAGGGGTTTTTATTTCACGTTTCTACAGGAAAACCTTGTCACATCTGATGTTTTGCAGATTCAATTGAAAAAAACACATGCAATGCTAGTTTGTAAATACTATTATCCAGCAACATTTACAGATGAACATTCATTCTATTAAATACAATTTAAAATCAGTTGACCTGTTTATATTAATAATATGTAAGCATGAGCATGTAGTTTTACAGGATAAATATTGAAGATATTATTTTCAATTTGTGAAACATCTAATATCTGGATGTATTTAATGAGAAAATTTTTACAAAACTTCTCTGTACTATTTTCTGATTTTTCAGTGAACTGATTTGCTAGTATCTTAAAAACTGCCCTTATTGTTGTGTTCACGATTTAATTTTAAATAATAAACACTTATCCTCAATTTTTTTTCAAAACAGGTGATTTAAATCAGACTCTTGTACCTCAAACTTGGTGCTTTGCTGACTTGATGTTCTAAATCCACTGTTGCAGATACTAAATAAAATAACTAATTAAATAAATTAAAGACAGACAAGATAGTCTTACACCTTTGGCATAAACACAATGTTCCAGCTTTACCTCTTGCTCCCTTTTTGAAACCTTGCCTGAATATCAGAAGCCTGGTATATCTGAAACATCCAGTGGTTGACTCGTGTCAGTGATCAATGGATTTTGATCAGTTTGCATCACTTCTGAAAATAAGTCTCTTCTGAAAATCTCTAAAAATAAACTTATACACCTGAATTTGACATTGAGTATTTCAAAAGTGTTTACCTTAGAAATAAAATCAGACTTACTTCTTTTCTGATGTTCAGTATCCTATCAGAGATAGAAGTGTTTAAGAAGCCAAGTTGTGTTCTCCTTTACAATCAAAACCATTCAGAAATTCTTTTTTAGCTTCTTAGAAAGGCATGCTCCCCTTACAAGTAAATAAAATTCTTAGATATGTTACCACATGCATTTACTTGTTTATGAATACAGTCACGCTGCTCTATTATGACTGTCTCGCTGAAGAAAGAAAACGCACATGTGAACATTTTCTTTAAGCTTTCTATTTGAAGTAGGATAAATACTTGGATTGTATTCTGGAGTGTACCCTACTATATATACATAGCTCAGAAACACATAGTTTCAAATTTGAATCGGGACCATAAGAATAATCATGCAAAAGCATTAGTCAAGTTTCTTGTTAACTACTTGCAGATTTGTTAGACATGGGAACTCTGCAAAGGTTGATACACCTTTCTGTATGAGTTTTGAACTAGAAACATGATTTAGAATCCTATACTAAGTGGAAAAAATTTTGAAGTAGAGGGAATTGCATGAGTAATTGAAAATTAACTTTGCATACATCGTGCCTTCTGGTGGTTTTTTACATAACTGTGTTTATCTCTTTCATAATTTTTTCCTAGTAAAGTAAATGAATTATATTAAAGAATAATTATGTAGTAGCTTATTTCAGTTTGTTTAGATGTGTTAGGTATTGGTAGGCAAACTTTTCCAATTGAATTTGATTCTTCAAGAGTTTTGATTTTCTACCCCATAACAATTATACCGAACATGACTTTTCTAAAGGTCTCCTACGTAAGAAAAGCACTGTGATATTTGATCATCATCATCATCACAACTTAATGTACTTAAAAAAAAAAAAAAAAAAAGGCATGTGAATTATCATTGTAATAGATAATAGGATTGCTGCCATCTTCCATTTAATATATATTTGTTTTCTTTTTATACAGGTCATCCTTATAGAATTTTTACCAAAGACACCGATTTTTCGACCAGATTAGCATTTGATTTATTTATAGAGACTTATTCAAGTATGTTGTCTTTCCAATGGTGCCTTGCTTGGTGCTCTCCTGGTGGTGACATAGCATTGGTTCTACAGAATCTTGTGGTGTTTTCATTTTTTTGTTTGTTTGGGTTTTTTTTTTTTTGTTTTATTTTGTTGTTTGTTTGTTTTTGAAATAAGAGCATGTTCTAAGTGCAGTTGGTCAAAATCCGCAAAGTAATTTCACGCAAATGTTAACTACTACTTAAGTTATTGTTACTTTTATTACTTCTGTTTATTAATGTATCTTGATTTTCAAAGAGTCTTTTATATGTGTGCGCGCGCGTGTGTGTACATATATATATTACTATAAATACACAGCTGAAAATGGTATACAAGTGAGCAGGTATTTTTTTATCCCAAAATGACACAACTGATTGACTGTACATTGTGTAAGTCCTTTTAATCATTCATTTACATGCTGAAGTAAGATCTTCCTAAATTTTTGTCAGTGACTTGTCAATTGTAACTATTTTTATTTCGTTTTTGGATGTTGGCTAACCTCTTCCAACAAAAGAAGGAGATAAAGTTCTTTCTGAAACTGCTTTTTGGAACCCAAATGTCATTGCATTAGTAGCAATCTCTGTGCTTTTCATGGTGAAGTCCTGTCAGCTGGTTCTGAAAAAGTTCTAATTTAAAGGTTAAAAAAAAAAAAAGCAGCAAAATAGAATTATTTTACTAAGACTAGAAGAATTGCTGAGAGAATTGCATGCATCTGATTAGTAGAACTCAAGATCACAAAAATATATTAGTATTGCAGTTTATAATGTAGCTGTTTTAATTCAGGCTAATGCCCATGTATCAGCTTTATTCCTACTGTTTACCGGATCCTGTACACAGAGGTGCAGAAGGACTTGTTTTAGTAAAACTTACTGTCCAAGAGGACCTTTCAGGGTTTTTTTTTTTTTTGTTCGTTTGTTTGTTTTAAAGCCACATAAGCAGAAAAAAGTTATTGAAGAAGTCTTGAACAGTACAGTTCCAGATGCAAATGCAGATGCTGTGTATTAAAAATAATCAAAGCAGGGTACACTGGACAACAGTGTAAGTTTAAATGTGTTAGATAATTATTTATTGCACCCTTGCTTCTGCTCATTTTGGTTTACAGAGCTTATTTTCTGCATCAGTATAAGACTTTTTAAACTGGATATATGATGTATGCTTGGGTCAGGCCAGTTGTATTTTGTTTCTTCTACTTATATCTTAGTTGTACATATCTTCACACATAGGTTGTTTGTTTTTTTTTTTTAATTGCAACTCAATCATATTTTTAAATTTGTGTTAGGTATCTAAAATTACTGTACATGAACATTAATGTAAGTTAAGAATACGTTCCTTGTACAGTTGTGGTAACAAGCAATAATGTGAATATATGAAAAACCAGATATACTCTGCTTAATATTTGTATGAATGAAAAGTTGATACCACTACAAGAACAATCTTCTCTTTTTAATCTTTTAAATACAAGTTTTATTTCAAGGTAATATATTACAGGTACCTTGATGCTGTGAACTATTTTTCTATGTCTTCAAAATATTTATTCTCTGTAAAATACTCTCTAGTGAGTATTATATTCCTAAATTGTTGATAGTGGGAGTGGTCTAGAAAGTTTAAGTTTTCTTAAATCTAAGCCTTCTGTATCTGTTCCCCAAACTCATCCTTTGATCAGCTTTTGGCTGTGGATTCCTACTGTTTACTTTGAAAATAGCTCGGCTATGCTTTTCATACAAGCCTACATGTGTGTTTCCTTGACTTGACGGGATATGGTGTTTAAATAACAAATACCAGTTTTGTGCTGCCTCAATCTTCTGGGTCGCACAGTGGTTTCTCTCCAAAGTAACTGCTTATAATTTTTTTTAAAAATCAATTTCAGCCTCTTCTTTAGTACAAATCTGGGTCTGCAGCACTCCTCCTCTCACCCAGAAGTATTAGTTAAAATCTTGGACCAGTTTCAGTCTGAGAGGGAGGCGAGAAGCCTAACATTGATGGCAGCTGAGGTTTTGGAGGTTGGAGGTGCAGGGGAGAGGTTGGAATTGAACAGAAATGGTAACTGGTGATAAATACTGATGACCAGAAATATATGTTGATTTCTTCAAGTGTCAGTTTTTAATAAAATCAATATTGAATCATACAAGGCCTAGATTTTATTACCAAATTCTCAGTTGACTGTACAGATAGGTTTGTGTCATGGATGCAGTTTTCCACTGGTATTGTGGAGAGATAAGTTGGATATGGCTTGATATGTTCATAGCAGCACCGCATTGAGCATGAGCTATTTGCCTTAGTTTACTACCCAAACTTTCCATACTACATTCTGTGACACCACAACTACCTTGCCAACAGCACCCAAACCTACCTACAGTAAAGCTAATTTGAGCGTGACGTGCTGAAACCAGAGCAGTGAATAGTGTGGCTTACAGGTTTACAAAGCATATCTTGTTAGTAAAGCTTCCATATAAGCCGTAGTGTTGGTTAAGATCTTGTCTATTTCTAGGTGCATGTGCAGTCATCTATTTGGTTAGCAGGCATTTCTGTATTTTAGCTATGACTTTTTCTCTAAGAATTGTAGTATAGGAGTCCAAAGTAGATCTCTGAGCAAATACAGTCAAATCCATTAGCAAGGAGGCCAGAGTAATTGCCTCTTAAAGCATTTCTGATATTTTATTAAAACAATGTGTCTCACTTAAAATACAACCAGGAAACTTGAGAAGTTTTGCTCAAAAGTGTAGCTCTCCTGATGAGGTATTACACTCACCTAGTAAGAATGTTATAAAACATTTTCATACAATCCCTTTCGATTGATTAATTACAATGATAGAAATTGAACATGGCAGGAACTTTAATCAACTATTTAATGCCTGCAGCAGTCATCGGGATTTTCCTTTGGTGTTGTTTCTAAAATACTAAATCTATTTATTTTGTGTGTTAGTGAGAAGACATATATTACCTTTTTTTGTCCAATTGGCAAAGAATGAAGTTGCAACAGTTTGAGCAGGCCAGAAGCTATAGTAGGACTTCCAGGACATAGCCTAGTCTTTGCTAAAATAAATATTACATTGTACTAACTTGTTCAGCTTCTTGCAACTCAGCAATTTCTACAAATAATCTTAATTGTTTCCAGTTTCTTTGAATAGTAAGAGTTAGGTACCCACTTGATATTAATCATTTAACAAATGATGCTAATTATGTCTGTTTCACCTTTAGCCTGAAAAGCTAATGGTAAACGCATCAATGACTCCCTGTGAAAGCTAATTATTATTTTTAGATATAGTGGCCTTTAACTGGCCAATAAAGATTTCTTTCTTACTGTAATATAATTGAAATAAATGTTTTTTAATCTTTCAGTGATAGGTAGAAATAAGTCCTGAGGGAGAAAGGCTTTCTGTCTGACCCTACATGAAGAATTCTGTAGAGCTCATCTGTTGTTAAATAGCTATGATTTGAAGTTTCTACTGTGATTGGCAAACTTCACCAGAAATTAAAATGTTTATGGAGATAGGTTACAGAAAGCCAGTAATTTTTTTGTAATAGCTCGGTGAGTCATTTTATAAAACTATGTATGCAAATCTAAAATTTCCCATTATACTCAGAGTAGATTGTAAAAACTTTTTACAGTACTTAGATGTAAATTATAATCTCTAAATCAATTTGTTAAATGATACTTTTTTGTAAATCTCAAGACTGTGGTGTTTAAATGTAATACTCTATCTCTGAGATATATGCTTACTTAAAAGTCAGTTTTCATTTTTTTTTTTTTTTAAAGTCATTATTTAGCCCTGGAGATTGTAGGGAAGAGCTTTAAAATGCAATCTGTAACTACTCAGAAGCCAGAAGGCAAAGAAAAAGAACATGTCTTTATTCCCTTCCCTCTACCCCCACCCCAAAGTCTTAATTTTAAATTGGTCCCCTTGTTTTGGGAGCCCTAGCTTATGGTTTTTGAGCAGCTGGCAATAATGCAAATTGTCCACCAAAAAAACCCATTTGAATTCTGAACAATTTAAAGAGATCACTTTAATTGAAGAGGCAAAAGACTTGTTAAGCAAAGAAAATCCCTGGTTCTTTTAAGTTCTCCCAGCACTGCTGTTGAGTAATTAAAAGAAGGATCATGATGACCCTACATTAGGTCAAAATCCAGATGATTTTATGTAAAGGAAATGCTCAATTAGAGAGGTCTCAGAGCCCCAAGTGTCTTGGATTCATAGTAGCGACTTATTAAGGGTAACTGGCGCTGGCTAGTTTTGTATCCGTGTCTGAAATAATTTATGTTGCTCTTCAGCAACCTTGCTTATGAAACGAAAGCATTTTAGAAATAAGATCTGTATTCATCACCGCTAATTTGCTGTAATTTCTGTGCTTCTTTTCCCTAAAGCCGCATTGCATTTCCATCACAAACAGCTAAGTGTATGATCATTATAATGCCTTTAATAGCCATATTGTAGGTAGAAATATTAAATTCTCAGGGACTAATAGGAAATACGAAAATGGAGTTAATGAGCTGAATGCCTATCTGCATGAAGGCTTACTTTGCAAACGGCACCCTAGAAAACTTCTGATTGTAATATGCATGACCATTATGAATGTTATCAATATACAGCTATGAGAGCTCCCTTTACCCTGTATTATCAGGCTGCTGAATGTCAGAGTATGTTGGATAAGGATAAATGAAGGTTTTTTTTGCTGATTTGGGTAGAGGGATTATTTCTAATGGTGCTATCTTCTTAATTTCTCTGTTTATTCTTTGTAAAGTTCTCTCTGTAGGCTGGGTGAGTCAGGGGATACTGGTGTAATGAGAAAACAGTATCCTTCTGCCTAAGAAAGTAGAAAAACTTCAAGGGGAGAAGTACTCTAGAAGCAAAAAATTTCACTGCTGAAAACATCATGCTTTTATTCTTCATTAGTTACAGATATCCATTTGGGTTGTTTTGTTGGTAACAGTATTTTGCAGTTTAATTTTTGAACTTCATCTTTTTGCACACTGATGTTTCAGTCATGGGCTGAATTAAAGACTATTTTTTTAAATTAAAAAAAAAACCAAACCAACGTATCCTTGCATGAAACTTCATATGTTGACACTTCTTGTGCTGGTGTGTGTATCTCTACCACATGACACCTGGGTAATACATCCTTTATAAACCACATTTTATTGTTTTCATGGAAGATGTCCTTTTAAAAAATTCTTCTACTTCATTTAGCTTGTTATTATTTCATTAAGATTTATTTTCTTGAAAAAAGTTGCATAAATGCTTGACTCCTGAAAATACAACAAACCATTAGGAAAGATTGAGTAAAGTAAAAGATGAAACATAGGAATTAGCAGAAGCAACACCCAAACGATTGAATTCGAGGATTAGGTTTGGAATTCTCTTGAGTCTGATGGAAAATAGTTTTGAACTGAATGAAATGGTACTGAATAATGAAAGTTAAGTAAAAGCTAGCAATCCGTTTCAGTAATTATGTAGACTGTCTTAATTTCTGTTACATTTTTTTATTTTAACAAGTGTGTTGTTATTTTGGTTATGCCCTAATTAATAGACAGTTCTGCTATTGTGCAGATTTTGAGGTAAGCTTCCTTCTAAACTCAGCATTTTGTAGTTTAAAACATCTAGACCAAAACGGAATTGCTGATGAGAGCTGTGCAGTGAGTACAGAACAGTCTTTTCCTAAGCTGGAGCCTGAAATGCATGGCTAATTGTTTCCAAAGGAAATTCTTGACTTGTCAGACAGCTCCTGTCATGTGACAGTATATCTAAGGCCTAGGAGTAGGATCCAGTTAGGATAATTTAAGTTCAGGTAAGTAAGAGAGACTTTTACAGTTAGTTGTAGCTTTTATGGAAAAGGGAACCATTGACAAATGCTCACTTTTGGAGGGCAGATAGTAGATTTAATAATGTTTATTGAAACATGCTTCCCCCCTTCCCCATTTATAACTTCATCATTGAAAGTTACTTTGCCTTGTGTTGGAAACTAGACTTGGTAGTTAGCTGAAGGGTTTTTTTTCTGTTACAGTGTTTTAGGTTTGTGAATACTTTTTTTTTTTTTTTTTTTAAATCGTGTTTAGAAATTTTTCAAAAAGTCAGATATCCTGATGCAATATAACTGATATTTTTAGTGGCTGTATGTTTAAACTGATTTCGTTGTACCAATATAAATATCTTGCTCATCTACTCTAAATGTTTATTTCTGATCCTTCTGTGCTTGCAACAGGCTTTCTAACTTGTTAGGATATGCAGTGTACCTACTTGTTAATATTGTCAGTGAGCAGTTTGGTTCAGTGAGATAAAAAGGAACGCAGAGTAGTTCCTGATTTGAAAAGTGTAACTTGGATTCTTGTGTCCATAAAAGACTGAGTACGGCAGTCAATACGAAACTAATTCCAAACATAAATTTTAAAGAGAACAGTAAACTACAAAACAGTGCCTAAATGTTGTGTGCTAAATTAGTCCTGTGTAATTCATGCTGCTTTAAAAGAATTTGCAGAGAATTGCATCAGATTGTATGTGCTTAGGAAAAACCTGTTAAATGTACAAAGCAGTAATGGTAAATAAGTCACTGAAAGGATGTTATCTTTCAAGTAGGCAAACTTTAAAAACAATATTTTGGACTATGTTAAAAATCCTTTTCAGGCAGAAAATGCGTAAGCAATAATTTACCCTAGAACTGGATATTAAGGAAGCTGCTATTTACAGAGAGACTTGATGGTAATTTTGCCTTTTGGGCACCTCCTCTCATGAAGAGTTTAGAAAGATAGGGTTGCTGCAATTTCCACTATTGTAACATTCCTCTTCAACTATTTTAAGTCCGGCTGAGAGACTGAAAGCTTAGAGGCCAGTACTGTGTTCACAGGGCGCATGGCTTTGGGAGGAGAAGATAGGAAGAAAAGGACTTTTTTTAAGGCTGCACAATTGTATATATGCATATTTAGGAGTATTTAACCATGTCTGCTAAATTACTGAAGTTAATCTATTGTTGAATTATAGAATATTATTTAATACATCAGCATTGTTTTTTCCTGACCTGACCTGGAATTGGAATGGACTCCAATATAAATTTTTTTAAAGCATTTCTTAAGTTGTATGTATTATAAACTAATAAAACAATTGTTAACCTATCTCCTAAGCCTTACCCTTTTTCATCTATCCAGTATGTTGGGGGTGTGGGGGGGGGGGGCGGCGGTGGTAAGGAGAGGAAGAAAAAGAAAGAGGAAACCCAGACTTCTGCCTTACCATACAATGGTCTCTTCTCATTTCCAGTTGATACTTTTAGTCTAAATCGGGGGGAAATAAAAAAAAAAAAAAAAAGAGAAAATGTTTTTGCATAATTTGGGTGACTCCAGGACTAGAATTACCAAATTTAGAGGCATTCCCTGCCTTAAGTGTTTCAAACTGGCTTTTCATTAAGTCTGCATTTGGAGTTTAAACTTTTCAAGCCCTAATGGTGGTAGGATTTATTATATGTATTACTACTATGGTTGAATAGTAATGTTGAAGCTGTTTGTATGCTTTTTTTTTTTTTTTTTTTAATACACTAGTGGTCTCAAACAAGATATAGTTTCCCTCTAGTTAAGGCAGACACCATGTGTTCAGAAAGGAATCGTTCCCATCTATGTAATTGACGTGTTTTTAAGATGCTCAGATACGAAATGGTGGTTAACCTGAACCTTAGGAACAAAACCTATTCCTACTCTCTCCGGTGCTCCGAGGACGGTCTTGATTCTCATCAGCCAGCTGCTTTTCTTTGTGCGAAACATTTTACAGCTCTTGGCTTACTCTAGTATGGAAATCTTAACAGCCCCTTTATAATGTCTCCGTGTATAACGTAGACGATACAGATGCGTGTGTGTTCGATGTGCACATGTATAAAAAAGTGTGCGTGGGGAGGGGTGCTCCTGCCAGGCGCCCTGAAGCATTCCGGGTGTTGTAATTTGGGCTTGCAAAGCGGTATGATACAATGTTGCTGAGCAGAAAAGCGCACGATAGATTTAATGTAGCCAATTGTGTAGTTTTGAAAAAAAGAGTAACTGTTCAGTGTGAGTTAATTTTGGATTTTTTCAGCATCTCTCTTTTAGGCTTTGTGCTGCATTCTTCTAGACAAATGCGTATTCCATGTGGGCCACTGTTCTGCTAAATGCTCTCAGTTCTCCTTTTGCAATCAAGATTATGTTGCTAAGGAGATTTTGCTTTTATTGGTGCCATTGATTTGTGTTAATACGTTTTGAATACCTCTCGGTATTCTTCCGCAGACAAGGCCAAAAGAAAAACTTCCCTGAGTTTCCCGATTTACATTACAAATGGAGCGGTGGTGTAATGAAGCCGATATAAAGTGGGCAGTTGAAAGGGAACTAAAGAAGGGCACTCAAGTGAGAAATGAAGAAATGTGCCGAGAGCGGTCTGCGGGCCGCCTTCGGCCCAGCTGCGGGAGCGGGCCCGGGCCGGCGCAGGGGCAGCGGGGAGAGCCCGCGCCTCCGTCCGCGCAGACCACCCACTCGCCGCGGCCCGGCTCCGCGCATCGCCCCGCCGCTTCCGAACGGCCGCGGGCTCCCCCCTCATCCCGCCCCCGCCGGGCTGCCGCGGGCTCCGTCCCCCGCCGCCCCCGCGGGTCTCCTCCGCGCCAGGCAGCCCCGTTCAGCGGCAGGCAGGGCAGGCCGAGGGGAAGCCCGGCGGAGCTGCAGAAATGTGCCCTCAGCCTCTCCGCCGGGCGCCTGTGCCGCCTGCCTTCCCCCTGCCCGCCGGGCAAGGGACCCCCCCCGCCCTTGCACAGCACCGGGGCGCCCGGGCGGGGCGCAGGCACGGAGCGGCGTGACCTGCTTTGTCCGTGCACCGCCACGGCCGGGCCGTGCGGAGAGCCGGCTCCCGCCCGCTCCGGCTTCGTGGTGCCCCTGACGAGGGGGCGGTGGGGCTGCCTGGGCGCTGCCCGATCCATCTGAGTCTGCCCGCGCTTTAAAAACAAGCAAACACACGCCCCCCCCCCCCCCCCCCAAGCAAAAAAAGAAAAAACAACGCTGTCAAATAAAAAAAATTATTTAGAAACACCCGAAGCCTTTTAACCTTGTGTTCGAGGATGGCTCCGCTGAAGGCGGGGCCCAGGAGGACATCAGGCCTCCTGCCCTCGTGTATGGGGACAGGACCTCCCTTGGCTGCTCTCGCTCTTCCATGTTACGTGGACGAGCTCCTGAAGGACTCAAAGACCTGGTGGTTTTTTATATGAAAAGATTATTCTGAGAACATTCACACCAAAAAGCCAAAGAGTGTTCCCATCTTCCAGGATCTGCTGTCACAGAAATCTTCTGCCTGTGGTGATCTAAACCCCCGGCCCCTGCTTGACATCGGGACGGCATGGAGAAGGCCTGGGTCTACATCCACAAACAAGGTAAAGGAGCCTTTGCGGACTGATGTCTGTACTTGCAAAGCACCTTGGTGGTTGCACTGCAGGTATGCAGAGATGAGTGAGGACTTCTGTTACGCAGCCCCCTGCCCGGTGTCACAGGGAAGCAGCGTGAGCCCCGTGCCACACGCTAGTGAACGAGCTGGGATAGTAACTGGCTTCAGGCACCTCGTTTAGGTTTTGTTTATCTCCCCTGACACAGGGAGGTGACCCAAAGTCACAGTATGGCCTGACTTCTGATCCAAAGGAGCAAATGTGTTTTGAAAGAGAAAGGGTTGCTCCACCTTTTACATCAGGACCAGCAGTCTGCTTTATGTCGTATATTGCTTACAGCAAAAACGTCCCATTGCATTTATGTAGGCTCGGCTTGCTTCTTCACATTGCTCCACGTTGTTCAAGCCAGAGATCTTCATTCTTAGGCTGTTGATGACATTGTATGTAGCATAAACTTATTGCACTCTTGCCCTCCGCAGTGTTGTGCCCGTGCCAGCAGGATAGGAACTCAGGCTTGCTGAATAGATGGGAGGAGTAGAAAAGCTCAGCCTCTTTACTCGTTCTCTACATGACCTTTTGAGGACTCTAGGTATTAAGTGACTTATTTCTATTTGCGTGCCTTTGAAGATCTGGATCTTGAGTAGTTATTTAATAAAACGAGAGAAATGCGTAAGGATAGCTATTCTATCCAAATCATGCGAAGATCATTTTAGCAGTGGGTCTTACTCGGGATTTTGTGCTATTCTGTATTAATTTCGTAGTTCTAAGTGAAATCCTTCATCGTGTTTCAAGAGCGTGTGCCCAAACACATTATCTTTAATATGCTTTGTCATACCTTTTCCAACAGACTCTGTGGAAAGGGCCTGTTTTCATATGAGATAATGAGTTTTGAGGTTAATGAGGATAGGGCCCAGAATTCCTACTGTATTGTGTGCCATTGAATATACAGTAGAAATAAATTAAGAGAGGCAGACAGTGTTTTAAAATCCTCTTTCATTTAGGCATTTTGTTTAGCATTCAGAACACAGCCACATTACATGATTAGCTGATTTTAATGAGTGTCCTCTAATCAGTTAAATGAAAGTGTGTGGAAAACCTGAAAAGATTACTTTATATTTGCGGAGACAGTCTGTTTACATTGTTATACCTCAGCTAAGAGGATACTTGGCATGTGTGATGCATCTAAGAGAAAAATGTGGAAGGCCAAAGAAACCTTGAAGACAATTGGATCCAGCCCATTCTCTCTCTCCCCACAATGCAAGCTCTGATGACTTAGTATTTTAATTAATGTCAACCCTTACCATCAGTGCTCATGGGAACAATCATTAAACCAACACAAAAACATTTTAAATGGCTGGCAACCTACCAGATACTGAGCTAAGCATTCCCATGGTAGAGTGGATGGTTTCATAGCCAATTCTGCACTGGATTAAATACATTCTCTAATAGTACTGGCTCGAAAGGCTATTATTTTCATACTAAACAATGCTGTATGGTTTCTAAGTTCTTCTATTTTAAAATGTTTTTATATTTACTTCCCAACACTAGTATCAATGTTATTTATATGGATGTGGTTGAATTTTACTCTTTGTTGATACTAAAACTTGTTTTTCTTTTTCCTCCTGTTCCCCCCTTTTTTGGTTTCCTTGCTGCTAAACCAAACCCATATATTTTTATTTTTTTTTCCTCCCAGATAATTCACATGATCAGACACAGCCTAAACCAACAATCGGTTTCCTAGGTAGCTCTAAAAATTGCTGGCTGAGTGAATTTGAAAATCGGACAACTTACTTGTTTTTGGTTTCGTATTGTTACTTTTGCACGGTAGGAACTGGGTCACATCTCTAACTACCTAGTAGGTACTCTGCTGTCCTCACCACTGCAATATTTGCTTGCCAAGTGTACTAAGTAGCCTGATCTTTCTTATTCCTCGAAGGCCTTTTTCCCTCCTCCCATCTTCTGTGTTTGCTGTTTGCTCAAATTGTTTAAACATGGAGCTCAATGACAGGCTATTAGCGCTGACTGGAGCCACACATAATGTGGCCACATGTTGTGTAAGCTTCACAACTTGTCTGCTAATTCGCCTCAGGCCTGACCTGAAATACCCTTGCTATTCTAGCTCTTAGCCCTTCCCCAGCAGAGACAGACACTCATGCTAACTCCTATGACACATCGGTGAGGTCTCTGATTTGGGGCCAAATCCTGCCTCGCTTTCTGCAGGAGGTAGTGCCATGGCGGTCGGTGAATCTGCCTGAGGAGGAGAAGGGGACAGAGCCAGCTGTGTTGTAAGGATGGATGTGAGGGTGTGAGCTCTTCCCTCTTCTGGTGCGACCCGTCCGGAGCGAAAGCCTGCGGTTGCAGGGCATCCGGCAGGCAGTGCGAGAGCCGCTGCTCTCCTCTGCCCGTGGCTGCGTGAATCCCACTGACTGCTCCCTAGGGGAAATACGACTTCCACAGAAAGGCCACAAGCTACGAGGAAGGAACACGGCAGGGGAAGCCCAGGCTGGCAAGCGGAGAGCGTTCTCCGTTTCATTCTTGTCGTTGGGATCCCTGCTGCCACTGTGATGGGTACGGAAAGGAAGGAGATTTTGACCAAGTGGGCAAAAAAAGGGCAGCCCGTTTAGGAAGAAGGTGAGGATGAGGAAATACACAGGGAGGAGCTCAGAGAACTTACTCATTAGAAGAGGTGCTATTGGACGGAAAAGAAATGAACCTGGAAGGATCCGAGCGGTGGGCAGCCAAAAGATCAATGCAGATGTGTAGCACTGGTATCCGAAAAAGAAATTAGTTGGAGAAATGGATTTCAGATGATGAGGTAGATTGATTAGGAAGAAGAGTGCATGGTAGATTAGGCTATAGGATTGATGGGTTGATATGGCTGATCAGAGAATGGAAATAAATAGAGGAAACCTTAAAAAGGCCATGGAAGCCCCAGCAACAGTGTATAAACAGTGTTAAAAAAAAGACTGTAAAGCCAAAACCAAACTACAAAAGGGGAATGAGAACGTTTTGGGAGAGTGGAATTTAGAAGAACATGGAAAAGTGAAGTTTAGCAAAAATCAGTGAATTACGAGCAAGGGAAGACAAATAACACAGAAAGAAAAAGTAAAAGAGGAAATTCCGAAGACCAGAAGGGAAAGGATTTAGAGGTGAAAAGGGGAGGCTTAGGTGAATTGAAACCATGGGGGAAAAAAGCGAGGACGTCACAAAGAAAAGGGGAAAAAAAAGGAGCAGGAAGAGTGTACACACAATGTACAGTCTGCGTACAGTCTCTTTAGGAATACCTTTAAACATTCTAAAATGCGGACAGCTTTGGAAACAGCAAACCCCATGATCACCAGCTCTGTTTCAGTGTATCCATCTTCATCCTATAGGATGAAAAATTGGGAGTCTCCTTACCATTCCCATTTAATGAATGCACTTTCATACTCATGCAGTTTTTAGGTTACAGGAAGAATTCTTGCCCCATTTTACTCTTCTTTTTGCATCCTGTCACCCTGAAACGCTTCCAATATTCATTCAGTCCCCCATCTATCTTAGAGATTGAGACCCACAACATGCTCTTCCACTGTGTTTTCAGATCCTTGTTGAACTTTTCCTCATTCACAACCTGAATTCCCTGACACGGGGAGACACGAGGAGCAGGGGAGGCTACATTTTACCCTTAATAAGCTGCTGCAAACATCTTTCCCCTTTAAAGTGGGATTTTTTTTCCTGAAGATGAAGGGTTGTTTTCAAAAGCACTATAATGATCTAAGTTTTTTTTTTCCCTTCAATTCAGTTTATGACCCATATTACAAATGTAGGCTGTAAAACCTTCAGTTGCTACAATGTCCAGAAAGTCTCTGGCAAAGTCATCATCTGTTTCATAAAGGTGAAATTTGCTGCAGACAGATGAATAGAGTTTCTCTAGCTGAGGCATATAATTAGACCAACAGAATTTTCATGCAAATTCCTCCCCTAGGAATAATTAACAAATATACAGAATTTAGCATGCCATGCCAGACCATGGGCTAAGGACAGATGTTCAAAGGATCTATAAAAAATTGAAGCCATGCAGCTAAAAACAATTTAAAGTTGATGTAACCAAGTCTGTGACAAAGATCTTGCCTTGTATTGAAATGCACATATGAAGTGTGCAGTGCTCCACTTACATAGCAAATACGTGTTCTTATTTATATAGTAAAGCTTAAAAGTTCGAACTAGGATATTTCATAGGTGCTGTACAAATACGTGTGCTAGAGATGGACCTTGTTTCAAGGACCTTGTATGCAAGTAGTTAAACAAGAGAGGCAAATAGAAAAGCTGAATACAAGCAAAGTATCTTGTTAGTTCCCTTAGAAATAATGGTGCTTCTTCATCATTTCCCCCTACTCATTTCAAGCGTGCCAAAGCTAGCCCTGCCTGTCACTGCTAATGCATACCAAGCATCCTCTGTCACCCCCACAGCAAGGATTTAGCTGGGGGGGAGGTGTGTGTTAATCAACAGGATTCTTCTGTGTTTTTTTTTTCCTTCTGAGAAGCGATTGTCTTTCTCAGGTCTGGTATGAATAAAAAGAAAGAGTAAAACCAGCATAGCTGACACAAAAACCTCAAGACAATTTGGTTTTCTTCCCAAAATACAAGGCATCTCACCCCTGAAAAGTTTTGCTTCTGTCTAGCAGCGTATAGATGTCTTGCTTTTCCCCATTCAGGTTAGTTGAATGTTAAAACTGATTTTCAAAGATTCTTTTTCTTTCACCCTAGTCAGCAGAGAACTGACTCAGCATCCCAACAACAATGCATTTAGAGCAGGCATTAGTTTTGAAAATGTTGTTTCAACTCTGTGAGAGACCATGGCAACAAAGATAGGATGAAGACCTTTGAAGAAACCTTTGAATACTGTTTAGAAGAAGGAGAATGGATAGGAAAACAGGGAAAGAGAGTAGGATTCATTTGCTGCTTAGTGATGCTACCATTTTAAGGGGCAGTACTAATTCCTATAATAGATTTCACTCCTGGGCAAAGAATGCTACCGAAAAGCCTCGAATGAGTGCCACTTCCCATTGAGATAATGTCTAGGGTTGTACTGAGGGTTTTTTTTCCCCGTGTTTGTTTTGACAAGTAGATTCTTTTGCTTTATCTCTCTTAAACAAGAGAAGTTTTAAGGCTTAAAGATTTGAGCCCTCTGAGAAATCAAAACTTCAGTCTTTGAGATTGTGCTAAGTATATTTACTCAAGATTTATGACAAATCCCACAGAAGTAAGGAGAATGCTTAATACAATTCAAATAGGCTGGAACTTACCATCTAAATAAGGACTAATCTACTGCCTGCCTGTGCTTCCCTAGGAAGAGACACTACCACTCCCAGTGTAAAACAAAAGAGGACTTTAGGGAAATAGAAAGTCTGAAAATCCTCATAGCCTATTCATGGGTTGTCTCCTTTTAACTGACATTTCAAAAGTTATGCCCGCTCATGACAAATGCACTTTTCAGGTTTTGCAAGTTTCGTTCTTTTTATGATTTTCAGTCCGTGCTAAGAAAATCCTATAATACTTTATCTTGCTCTAGCTATAAACATGGAAGAATTTTGATCAAAGGAGACTATTTTAACAGCTGTCTTTCAAGGCAACATGTGCAGCTCTCTTGGCAGCTTCAGCTACTAAGGTTTGAAGAAAACAGAAGTCTTTGCAAAGTCTTTGCATGTTTGAGGTGTCAAAAATATTGAATATATTGCCTTTGCTTAGTGCTTTCTGGGATCTCAAAGCCATGGTCAGGCAATAAAAAAGCCCTGCGGCAGGAACCCTTAATTTAGTTCAAAGAGATCAGAATGATTGCTTTTGTGATTTTTTTTCAGTATTCATAATCTGCCCTATCCAGCTATTTGTCAGCAGAAATAGAATTTTATTTTCTTGGATAAATACAGTCTGGGATTAGTTACAGGAGAAAAGGAGGGACTGTTGCTCTTTTTGCCAAAACGGAGAAGAGGGACTCCCCTCCCATTACCTTTTCACAGCCAGGGAAATGAACACTTCCATTATGCTGGACAATGAGGAGCAGAAGTAGCAGGTGGTGACTGCTACTAATCAGGAAGTTAAGTAATAGCTGTACTTGAGCACTTTCCGAAGGATTACTGTTTATGGGAAGATTTGTCCCCTATCTGGGCACCATTGCAAAGAAAATGGAGTGAGAAAGATGAAAAGATGCCTGTTAGTTACAGACTTCCCATCCCCTCCCCAGCTCCACACACGTACACACTGCCTGCTGCCCTCCCTTTACTGCCCCAACCTGTTCAAATGACTCCAGCAGACAACTGGTAAACCCATAAGAACAGATCCTTTACTTAATACTGTCCTTGCTCCTACTTTCCTGCTTAGAAAAAGGCCAGCCTTTGCCTTGGCACACCAGCTGGTGCCCCTGCGAGCTGTTGCTTTGCTGACCAAAAGGAACATCAATTCTTCTGGGGTAGGCTTATAAATTGAAGTCCTCTACTTGTAACAGCACTTCTTGGCAGGGAAGGGAAAGGAAGCTATTATTGCCATTTTTACTCTGGGAATTACTTATTTATTATCTGACAGATGCCAGTAAAGAGGCCTAGATTTGCCAAAGAGATGTAACCGTATGTCCCAAACCCTTCTCCATAAGGTACCACAATGCTAATTCTCCAACATGAAAAGAATCACAGAATGGTCTTGGTTGGAAGGGACCTTCAAAGCGCCTCTAGTCCAACGCTTCTGCCATGGGCAGGGATATCTTTCACTAGACCAGGTTGCTCAAAGCCCTGTCCAGCCTGACTTTGAACACTTCCAATGATGGGGCATCCACAACTTCTCTGGGCAATCTGTTCCAGTGTCTCACCACCCTCATTGGAAAGAATTTCTTCCTTATATCCAGTCTAAATCTACCCTCTTTCAGGCTGGTCCCACTGATCATCAGATCTTGTCAGCTTCGTTGTTGAAGACAGGAGGAGTTTTCCAAATCCTCAGGTAGGTCACAGTTTGAGTGACATTGTTACAAACCTTTAGTTTTTCTGTCTCTCACACTTTGATCTTGAGTCAACAATGATATGTCACCAAGACATAAAGGTGCAAAAGTAGATCAAATTCAATATATGAATTGAAGCCCCAGAACTGCAGAAGTCACAAGCCTTGTCAGTCTCCTAACACCTCAGAAGCTGCCCTTGGGACCCCGGGGGGAAATAGGAGCCCAGGTACTTTGCTGAGCCAGGACCCAACAGCTGTCCCCTTAAGGTCACTGATTTTCATGCTGGGAGGAGAGTAAGTGATAGACGCAAAGTGGTAACACCACTGCCCCACATCTTGCCAAGGAGAGGCTAGCTTGCATATATTTTGTATGCCTTCTTGAATTTGTCCACACGTCAAAGGTACCTCAACAGTGTTTGGTAGGTTTTTTTTGTTTGGGGGTATGTTTGTAGACTGCGTTATGTAAGGCTGACATTTTTTATTTTTTTGATCGATACAGGGCATGTCATTCCTTCACGATATGAACTGCAGTTTTTCAGGTGTCCCCTCTGGACTAATGCAATTAATAGAAATTAGGTATGACCCCTGGACCTTGCTATACTGCCAGCATGTCCTGGAAACGTAAAAGAATAACCTAAAGATCACCGAGTACAGAGCCCTCTGAATTTGCCACAACTCCTCCAGGACAAAACTTTCTTTTAAATACCATTTGCTCCAGCCATTTCAGTACCACTATTTGCTTTCTTGTCTGTTGACATGGTGGCTTAGCTTCCTCAGAACATTTTTGTCTGAAAGATCATTATTTTCTTTTCCAAGCGTCCCATGAACAGACCAATTGTACTTCATCAATTTTAAATTTTGACCGTCTGCCAATTGCTTTCAAATCTAAAGCCAATCAAAATTTAAGGAGATTCAGAAAACAGTGAAAGAGGAGCACATCCACTTCAAAAAGGTTACCCAACTGTTTGTTGTTGTTGTTTCATTTTGTCTCAGGCTTTATAATGATGGCTTTCAGCATCTTGGCTCTGTTTATGTGTCCTTGTTTAAAAGTCAGGGCTGTGCCTGCCCTTCCCCAGGCTACAGGCACACAAGCGGGCTGCTGTGCGGTTTGTCATTCGCATTAGAGCCTCTGCTGACTCTAGAGTCCAGTCTGATGAATAATTGCCAAGAAAGATGCCTTCTGCATTTATGCGGAGGGACTTCACTTTCACAGCTGCTGATTATCATAAATAACGTGGCTTGGAAACACCATATAATGTCTGTGTGTTTTTATGGGTGTCTAATTTTGCTTGTTTTAACAGACTACAGATAAGCCTGACAGTCGGTTACAGACTTTTTATGAGTAAGACTGTAACCTAGCTGCATGTCAGGGAACTAATAAATGCAGTTAGTACCTAGAATAACTAAGGCCCAATGCTACTTAGCTTCTCAGGACTGAAATAATTCATGCTGTAACACCTCTAACGTCAATATGATCCCAGAAGGGTGAATTTGCTGAAGTTTTCTTCTAAAAATTGGATACATCAACAGAAATAATAAGAAATGATGTAAAAGCCTACTGCTGTATCTCAGATTTCAGGCTGTGCTGCGTTACTGACCGCAGGGTCTATATCTTCTGAGGCCATCGCCTGCATGAGCAGACCTGCCGATCTCCGTGGTCATCAGGAAACCTTGTACCAACAGGAGGTGGGGGCAGGCGGCTTCCCGCTTTACAGCGACACCCTGATTTCTCTGCACTCCCATACTGGTATCCGACCGAGAATTTGAAAAATGAGTGCTTCACTGCAATGACTTGTGGTTGGTTTTCATTACCCAAACAAAGACAAAAACGTTTCATACGGACAGCTTTGATTTTTTCAAAGCTGCTAGTCTTTGTACGTGTGATTACTTTGTTATATACCAACCATTTCAGTGCTATTCACTTGAGACTGAAAACCTCAGAAAAATACTGGGTTTTGAAGGTTTAAAGAGTTACTTTCCTCCTCCTGTCAACAATAGGAATAGTTTGGAAGGTATTTTGGCTGTAGAGGAAAAAACAAACCGTAAAATGGAGTTGCTGCTTATGTAAATGTAAGACAGGCTTTTGCCATATTCCTCATGTTGAGTAAAAGAGTTTGGCAACAGCAAAAGACTAACATTACTAGCAGTTTACTAATGAACAGTACAGATAATGAATGCTGCTGTTACTACAGTAGTCGAAAGTGACAACACACACTTACGGGGTTCCGTTTTGGGGCCATAGGAAATAAAAAGTAACCGAGGCAAATGGATTCACTCTGTGCTTCATGTGCTTGGGTAGTGGCAAGGCAAAAGGAGTGCTAGGAGACAGTCTCAGCTCTAAGTCAGGTTTTGTACACAGAAGGCGGGCATGCATGCTGAAAGAGTAGAATCAAAGTGGAAAATTACTTTCCAGAAACCGGCTTAGGCCATAAGACTGCATCTGTGTCCTTTGGGGGAGGAAAGAAGAGCTGCATCCTACTGCTTTTCTTCTGCCAAACTTGAAATGAGAAATGTTGCCCAGGTGCCAGTGTCTAGAGGAGGATTTCCAGGCTGTGAATCTCAGCCTCAGAGAGACGAGATGAACTCAAGCTGCAAGGAAGAGCCTATGTCTGAGAGGGCTGAATTGCAACCATACTTCTCTCTCTGGTGTTCCCAGGGTGTTGTCTTCAGCTTCTCTCCAGTGAGTGTGCTGGCGGTTGCAAGTCCCATTCAGGTACTTCTAACTCTTCATTTACAATGTGTTACATTATTTTCTGCAGGAACTATGGTGTCTAACTCAGGAATTTAACTCTGGAAAACATAAGCTGAAAGTTATGAGTGGTGATGAAGAATATAACCCTTGTGGTTCAGGCTATAAGCCAAGGTAGATCTGCTGTGACTGTACATGGTTCGTTTTCCTAGGAAATCAGTCTAACTCTCCTTATTTTTTCTTAGTGTTGACAAAGTTTAAAAGAGAAATAGTGGAAGAGTACAAAATACCTCGCAAAGTGAAGGGCATATGATTTTAGTTATAGTTTAACTTTTAGCGTAATAAATGAAATATAAATGATTGCAAAATATCCCCTAAGCTTTTCTATATTTAAACTGATAGTTTGTGGGATGCCATTGTGAAGTGCTAAGGTGAAAAGATGACTGAAGTCGTGAAGTGTTTAAGATAGTGATTTATATAGGCCTAAAAAATACCCAGAAGAAGACAACTTTTTTCATAGAATTAATGGATCTCTACTGGGGATAAAGAAGGCTTTCGTTCTCTTCATGAAGCTTTGTGTAATTTGAACAGATTTTGTATAGGCAAGGCAGACTGCTGGAGGAACAGAAAGGTTGGGTCTGTTTTCTTTGGAAGAGTCAGTTTTAGCCTGCCTCCGACAGAAAACAACCAGATTGTTTGGGCTCTTGTTCACTTATTTCACTGCTGGGGTTCTGTGCTTTTGCCTTCCCCGGAGAGCTCTTGTGTTCCCTTCCCTATTGCTGTCTCTCAGGCTGTTGATAGCATCATTAAGCACAATAACATGGTTTAGAAAAAATAGCGGTGAAGTTCCAATTGCAGCAAAAATCAGATATGAATCTGTGAAGTTCCAAGCAGTGTGGGGTTCTTGTCTAACTGCATTGCCAAGCTAACCACTAAGATACAGCTTTTAAATGCAGGGCTATTTTTAATCAATATTCAGTATATCCTTGTTAAATGGTGTTTTGCAATACTGTCTGGGAAAGTATCTACCCTCTAAAGTAACTTTCTAAACATATTAATAGTAACTATATGAGGAATCTTAGCCTGCTTTTACTTTCATGTGAAGTACAAAACACAGTTTTAGATGTGGTTTAGGTAGTTATGAGTATGGCATATCTGATGGTGATGTACGATGAGGCAAACTCTCATTAGTATCCACACATTAAGAAAAAAACATGTGAATCTTACATCTACAACCTTAATTGAAGTTAAAGGTTGTTAGCCTGCATGGACCACCAGTATCATCTAAAGAAGAAAAAAGAAACAAATGTTTAAGCCATTGAGCATCCCACCCACGCTTCCACTCATTAGTTCCACTCAGCCTGTACTAACACTGCAGTTGTGCATCAGTAGTGTGCTACGACCATCTGGCTAACCCCAGAAAGACATGTGGGCAGCCTATCTTCAAAGATGAATACTGGCTTTCAGCAACAGTACTAACAGCTGTATCAAGCCAAAGAATGGAAAATAGATCTCCTAAGTTCATCTTCTTCCATAAAGGACCGAATGACCTGGGTTTGACAATGCTGTTTTAAATGAAGACACTTGGTCAGATTTGCATGTACTTCCCTGTCTCTGTTAAATGTGCTATACAGCTGATTATAGTTAAAGAACACCATTTATGGTGTAAATCTATAGGATATGTTAGCAGATGGATATTTTTTTCCTTGCCTAGTGGAAATGAGGAATACTCTATGGAGATGAAAGATAGGAAAGTTACCCGTAACCGTTCACATGATCTTTAGGTTTCTCTTCCTAGTAAGCACTACATAATTACTGTGAGCTGTTTGAAACTCTTTTTGGAGATGTATCCTTTAACTCTTGCAAGTGTACATCTACAGCATTTTAGAAAATAGTTTTGCACAGAGAAGTAGAATATTTTTATTTCAAATCAAGGCGATGTTTCCCATCCAGCAATGAGAAGTGTTGCATTGCTTCCTGGATTACTCAGTGTCTTCACTTCCTGCTTACCTGTTGTGAAACTAATGTGTTCCAGAAAGGACAGAGTTACTTGAGATCTGAATTCCTACAGGGAGCATGAGGGTGAAGTACTTTTTAATCGTTTTGACTCTACAAATGATGCAAAACCAAGTACATGGAAGAAAGACTTACATATCGGGAAGTGTGCTGCTTCATTCATCACCCGAAGAATGAATTGTGAATCATGCATACAAACTGAGATTTGATTCTTTCTGCCTCTTGGCCATGATATTATTTTTCCCCATTCATTTTATGTGAAACAGGAAATTACTTGTCTTCTCCCTTAAGAGAGCACCTTCATGTCCTCTGCTTTGTTAAATGATTCCATAAGATTAATTCTCCTTATGAAAGTGTAGCCACAATAAAGATGCTGAATGCATACTTACCACTAGCAAAGAATAAGGATCATGCAGAATAGTCATATTTAAAATAAAAGGAAAAATGCTTCCCACTTTTTAAAGGGGAATCCCACTGTTATCTGCATATGTATGACTGTGTTATCATATGGTCCTCAATGCATCGTAGTGCTGTGAGCTCACAGTGGTTTTACAATTACCTGGTCAGCCACCCTACAGAAGCGTACATGCAAATGTATAAGTGTGCTTTGTACAAATGATATTTCCAGTGACAAACTAGCAAATGGATCATTATACAGGCAAGGTCACTCCCTGCACATAACCAAGAGACAGAAAAAGAAGATGAACATTCATAATGCTTTGCTAAGCGATTCTTTTAATCTCAACCCATTCCCTTTCTTCTAAGCTCCGTTATTAGCCATACACATGGCAACTACAGGTATATGACCGTGTGCTAGGAAGATAAAGGGCAGGTAGAAAAAATTCCTCTGATCATTTCTTATCCCCCCATCTGCAGGGTGCCCTGGAAGAAGCAGATGGAATAAACAAAATACACAGATCCACCTCCAGAGTGGCTTTCCGCAGTCAGGACTATCACCAGGCTCTTGCTAGCCTTTCCCAAAGAAGCCATGCCTAGCTCACACATCCGAATTCAGTAGCTTCTGCTGTGATAACACACTTTTGTTTTGTTTTTTTTTTTTTTTTTTAACTGAGGATACTCTCCCCCAACCCTTCAGTAACTAACCACAAGGCCTTTTAGACAGATTGTCCAACTATTACACCGACAGCCTTTTAACTCTACATCTTCCTCCAGCATCACTTTCTCTCCCAGCAACCCCACTTCATTATATAAGACCCTAAGACTCTCCCTCTCCTTGTTTGCCTTGTAAAGATGACTCTGGAACTGAACCCAGCTGCTTCTCCTTTCTGAGGTAATGGCTGGCATTTCTACAGCTGCTTCAGGGATGCGCTGAGGTTTTAAATAGCTGGTGGTAGGGGTGGTTTTTCTTTCTCCCGTGCTCTGTTTCTGACCTTGTACACTGATACCTACTGGCAAAGCAATGAGTGTCTCACTGACAATGTGAAAATACCTTGGTCCTATGCACCACTTCTTTTTGAGAAAACAGGAAGGGATTCGTCACCTCTGCAGCAGAAAAGGTACGGGTTAAGGGCTGGGTTTTATCATGAGGTGTATATGCTAACTTGTAATCAGATACACATGGCATGTTCATTCAGGCGGTTAATTTGCAAGAATTAGAACAAGAAGCAATTGAACTTCATCTGAATAACAGTGGGGAAATTGCTACCTGATTATCAATATATGTTGTGTGGTTTAAGTTGCATAAACTATGAGTTGAAAGAACTATGTCAAAACCGCAAAGCCAAGCAGTCAAAAGATTGACTTAAAATTGCCTAATTTGGCTTCTAAGTGCATACTTGCTGTGGTGGTCTCTAGTGATTTATGGTTGCATACTGTTTATTTTCTACTTCATTCTTGCTCAGAACACTTAAAAAAAAATACTTGGAACTGTTTAGTATGAAATCTTGTTTCACATCAGGACTTTAGAGTAGAGTCAAAATCCTGTGTTTCCAGCAATATCCAGTAGCTTTGACTGTATGACTCTCTTTGCTCTTGCACTTATCTCACTTACGACAGCTACTTTAGCATGGGGTTCTGATGCACAGCTAGAAAGTGCATCCAATGCACTGGAGGGAGGCCAGGCTCCTGTGGCTTAAAAATCAAGACTGTCAATACAGATTGAATGCAACAGGCACATTAAAGCTTCTAAATGATTCTGTATTAGAAATGGTTTGTGCGCTGCTGATTTAGAATATAGACAAATCTCTTGTATGGCTCTGTATCCTTGCTCAGCAGAAATCTTGGCCAGGACATGGGATGCTGCAGGGCTGGCTATGTGAAGAAGCTTTGCTTATCCAGAACTATACGTACATCTGCAGCTGCAACTGCTGTCTTCGTCTGTTTAGCTTTTTAAAAATAAAGATGGGCTAACCTTCATCTGCAGACAGGCTCCCCAATTGTCCTTGAGTCTTTCATTCTTGAAGCTTAGTTCCCAGGGAGGTCACTGTGTAAGAGCCACAGGCAGAGCTTTTGGTGGGGGGGTCACAAAGTGCAGTTAGGGTGCTATTACACCTGGATGCAAGCTGAATTGACAAAACTACAAGTGTGCCCTGTTGTAGGCTCAGGCTGGTGTCTGCCTGCCTTGGGGGTGTGAAGTAGGAGAATGGCAAAGAGCAATGCTTCTGTGGTTCACTGGTCTGACACAGGGGAGAATTAGCTGTGCACCTTTGATATTTGACTTCTGGTTTTCTTCTGTCCTTGTGAATTTTTTTTTAAAGTAAGGCATGTTTGATTGTAGGAGTTAACTGTTCCAACAGGAATGGTATTTGGGTGAATACCAAATAGCAGAGCTAAGCATGCCCTGAGAAATGGCTTTGGTTTGAGGGAGTTACTGAATACCAAAAAGAAGAGCTGCCATGGGCGGTTTTGTGGAAGACCCATATGCCATGCTCAATCACAAATACAAAGGATCAGAGGAAGTCAGAAAGGTGCATTAAAGACCTGTTTGCCTCCTTTTGTGTGTTAACTGAAAGGTGTTTGATACATTCAGTTTTTATGGCACTGACAGGATGGAGATGGCCATGAGTTTAAATACCACAACAGGGTCAGCTGACTGGTAATTCTACCAGTTTGAAAAATTAACCCTGAATATGAAGTGCAACAAGTTTACTGAGAAGTTCTGATAAAGGAAGAAGGATTTTTTTTTCTTTTACAATACCTAAGTCTCTTGTCTTGTGGTCTTTTTTTTTTTTTTTTTTCTCTTAATACCTCTGTGTATTGGTGTGTCTGCTTTGGAAAAGAGAAGGGTAAAATGCGTGTTCGTACAGGAAGTCACAAGGTAGCTTACGCACAACTGTTTTATCTTAAATACAGAAAGTAAGAAATATTTCTATTGACTTTAAGTGATTACTACCAGTTTTCTAAGTATGAACTTATAAGGCCTTAGAAATGAGTATTTTCTGCAGATCCCTTAATTCTCAGTGGCTTGTGACTGTGTAATTTTGCCTTCTCTTCTTTTCACAATAGAACACAAAATTGGTATCGAACTCCCGACATTTGCTGCACGGACTTATTGATGCCTTTTTGTACTAGAAGCTTTTCCAGGAGCAGCACTTGTGTAAGCTGAAGCATTTCTGGAAATGATAGCAACTATCTGATTTTGTATGTTGGTCCAGAAATGGACTAACTGGTGATGTGGGCAGGTGCCTTACCTTCCTTTGTTAGAGGAAAAGGAGTATGTACTGCCTGGTTTTAGGATGGTGTCTTTGTAACTTTCACATCCCTCAAAGTATGTTTTCTTTTCCCCCAATAATTGTAAATATAGTCTGGTAGCATCTTTAGTGAACTTGCTGCTTTGTGATTCTTTAAAAGAAAAAGGAAAAGGAATTCTTCAGTAGGTAAATGGGTGTTTTCTATGAAGTAAATCTATGAAGAAATCACTTGCAATTCTGGATCATTTAAATATAACTTGGTCATTTATGTATTGAAGTTAGTGCAAACCAATGGAAATTTCACTGCAGTATAATATGTATCTAGGTCACAACATAATTTAGTGCTCAAGTTCTAGTTGATTATTTTTAAAGACTCTCGCTAGTTTAAGGTCCTAGAAGTTACTTTTCAAATTATGTTTTAACAGTCTTGTTTTACACTGTTTGAAACTTTACCCCATGAGTGTCAGTGCTGCGAAAAGTAGTGATTATATATTAGTCTCATCTATAAGCACAGGGTGAAGTAAATCCATAGCAATATCTAGTGCAACTTGTCACCTACTGTCCATGCATCTGTGTGAATCACATTGCTTGAAGTAAAAGACTTCCTTTCTCCAGACATATGCCTCTGTGTACGTTAGGCAAATTCACCACTGGGGAGAGAAGAGAATTAATCTCCAATATCAAAACATGAGTAGTTGTGCTCTCAAGCACAGTGTCCATCTGACCGGTGAGTAATTCTTAGGTAAATGCCTACTTGGGAATATTGCAGAAAAAGGCCCTTCAAAAAAACCCAAACTGTGCAAATGTACTCAGATTCTCCTTTTTTTGAAATAAATTACTTCCATGTGTGTTAAGAGAACCATTTTTAGGTGGACCTCCTGAAGTTATTCCAGTATAATTCACTTCCAACTTATATAATACATTAAAAATATCTCATCTGCTAGTATATGTCCAAACTGACCCAGAATTGCACATTCAGGACCACTTTATAAGGAAAACTTGGTTAAGCAAAGAGAAACAGATGTTTCCTGCCTAGTAGCGTGAAGTGAGTTAGTGTGTTGGAAAGCCAGCTAAAGTTAGTGGAAGGACATCCAGGATTGCAGTTGCCATGATATTCTCTCCAAGCAGCTTCAGGACTACAGATTTTGATTTTTAGTAGCTTTAGAAGGGGGCCAGCATCCACTGCAGATGCAATTGCAAAAGCAGAATGAGAGAGGTGAGATGAGGCTTACTAGGTCGGAAATCAGCAACAAGTGACTCTTGAGTACGTGGAGTTTTTGGTCCTGGTTAGTGTCAGTCCTTGGGGGTGCCCACCTCACCAGACAGTGGCATGGGCTCTCGGGTGGCACCATAGCTTCAAGCACAGTGGCTCAGGTGGTGGCTTGTCTGCTGCCAGTACCTAAGTCGGCTTACTTCAGGCTGCCTTACGTGTCTCTCCCTGACCGGAGGCATACTGAGAGTCCTTGAAACTCCAGACTAGGGAGTTTTATGGTCACAGAAACAATATAAGAAGCTAAGGAGGGGGCAAAAAAAAAAGTCAATGCAAAAGGCCACCTGTTTCTCCCAAATGCAAAGCATCTGTGGTCTCTCCTCTGGCTACATGTTTTCTTTTGCATAATGTCCCCCCTTTGTAGCCTACTCTTTTTCCCAAGGCCACTTCTGCAGCTCCTGGACTGCTGTTAATATCCCACCTGTAGGATGCTCTAACAGCATCACCACAGCTTTCCAATGTCATCTTACAAGCTAGAGTAAGTGTCTGGAAACAGAGGTTCAAACCCCTTATGTCTAGCACAGGTTGACATCTGCATATCCCACTTGCATGGTGAGTGCCACAGACGCCTGTTTATAAGCCACCCCCAATATACTCACTCTCCAACATCTCAGAATGCACAGAAGAATATTTAGAGTTCCTCATGCAATGTGGAAAAGTTCATGAGGCAACAAGACATGGAGCTGTGCATTTGTCCTGGAATGGCAAAAGGCTTGTGTTTCGCACCTACTTTTATGACTGTTTCTGTATTTTATTGCATGAATAATTTCAGAAAGATGATCCTTTATTTACCATTGAATTTACTGCTTAACTTAAAGAAGCCTATGCAGCTTTTTTTTTTTTTTTTTCTTTTTTTTTTTTTCCTCTCTCCAGAGGGAGCTTTTACTCCAGATTATTTCTGTGACAGAGTAGTGCAGAGGAGTGACGGGTTCAGAAAAGGTAAATCTTGGCTTCATCAGTGCTGTATGCAAACAGAGTGACTAGTGCAGTCTGGAGCTCTTTCCTGAAGGCATCATGCAGGCGGCTGGTTGCTGGAAATGGAAAAATGAATAGAGAGATAGTGGGCAGATCAGCACCCTATAATCACTGCTTGAGGTGATTCCTAATGAGTTTGGGATTTTTGTCAATCTTTTGTTCCCACAAGGCTTCCTGAGAGAGACTTTACAAAGTGAAACCAAGGAAGGAAAAAAGAAAAAAAGGTTACTGAAAGCCTATGTGTGTGAGCGCTTTTATCTAATGATTGATGGTATGGCTGGTGATTATACTTTGAAAATGGTGACAGGAAAAACTGATACAGTGGTTTTGTTGTATGGTCTCCATCCAGAATAAAGAGTAATCTACTTTGACTTTTTGGTATTATTTTATTGGAAAAAAACTATTTCGCTTTTATAAAGCATTGAGGCAACTATTACTTTCATTGATTTGTGGTAATTTCTGGTTTTAAGAGCTGAGCAATAGGTACATGGGGAAAATTGTACATTGCAACTATGCTACATTGGAACCAAGTCTGATTTAGGAATAAAAATAGGGGGTTTTTGTTTGTTTTATCTGTGAACACTGGAGTGTATTTGCTTTAGTCATGCTACACTGCGCAGGAAAGAAGAGGTTACAGTTGGGAAATTGCTTAGTGGGATTAAGAGACTGGGAAACAGTTATTTTTAGACTCAAGTTTTCTGTTTTTTCAATATTTTGTCTGGGCAAGAAAACTGGAAAAGAATTGAACACTAGGGATTCATGAAGAGAGGAGGCTGCTTGTAACATCCTCATGGGACTGATGAAGTTTTGTGAATTGCTACCACTCATTTTACTTGTTTGAGTTTCCAGGGAAGGCCCATAGATGTGAATGCACTTTTAATGGGGTGCAGCTCTCCACTGCTGTTACCCGCTATGTGCATATGACCTTGAGGTCTCCCACCCCTGTAGTAGGGAGATAGTTGCCTCTGAATTAGCTGATTCGTGCAACTCCAGAATCGTGTTCTCTGGCAGATTTCTCTTTTCAATTGTCATATAAAATAGGTGGGAGCAGATGGGGCATCTTTCAGGTTATGGAGTAAGAAGGGGGTGAGGAAGCAGATGGCAGGGTAAGAAAATACAGACCTTTATTTCTAACCCTGGCTTTTCAGTAGTTCAGTGAGCAACTGGATCCAGTAGACAGCAGTTCTTAATTTATGACAACAATAGTAAGCTTGAAATGAATCAAATATAATAAAACTTTCTTTCAGCTAACTTATACTTAAAGAAAAATAGAGTAGAAGAAAGAGCATTGTCTGTTAACTTCCATTTCCAAACCTTGAGCTATTACTGCGATTGCACAGGCACTTCTTGTTCTCCAAACAATCCTGTGTACTGTTATGGTAGATCCATCACAGTCTGTTTTCTGCTTCTGATTTTGTTCGAGTCAGTGACTGAAGACATTGGTTCTTTTTGTTGGGAAAAGCATGAAGGTTGAGAAAAGCTTGTATTTGGTTGAAAAGCACTGTGCTTTCTCCTACAGGTTTATTTGCAGGAGTTCCTGTGATATATTTTCTTAGTATTGACAATATAGCTGCTACCTTGACAGGTTGGTGGTGGCTCCATTTTGAAAGCCACCCTTTCTCCAGCCACAATCGGGGTAACTCTGGTGCTCTCCAGCTATCCCCTGCTCCTGTTTCCTAGGGTGTGACAGCTCTTCTTTAGTAACTTCAGAGCTTATTTCTGTCTTTTGATTCCTGAAACTTATTAAATCATTTGTCACTTCTGCCCATAAGCCTGCTAAAAAGGTATTCCTAAAATACAGACGGAATTAATTTATTGAACTCTTAAATATTCCAGTGATTCTTCTAACTTGTTTACCTTGGCATAAGTACATACTAGAAGGAAAAAGTCCCCAGCTGAACTCTCCCAGACTGTCTAACTCCCAGTGCACACTGAGGCTTGTACGTTACTTCTCAGTGGGCTGTGCAGCAGCTTTGCTAGAAGTTCATTGCTACTGGGTGGGATATGTATCATCCATCCTGATGACAGAAAAGAAACCTTAGGCTTCAATATTGCTGCTGGTATTTTTGTGGAGGTGGGGACACAAGCCTGATTCCACTTAAAACCAGTGGCAGTGGACATGGGGGTCCATGGGAATGGGGTGAGGGTGTTGCCTGGAGCGCGGCTCAGCTCCATGCGGCGGCTGCTGTCCAGTCCTCCTCCCTGCTCAGGCTGGGGCGCAAGCGGGTGGCACCAGGCATCACCCCAGCCCAGCACACACAGATCCAGGAGCAGGGAAGCTCTTCCAGCAGCTCGTGAGAGCATGCCTGTGAAGGACAACTGGAGTGGTGGGAGGAGAAAAGGGCTGTCCAGCAGAAACTTTGCTTTTAGAAAGGTATCAGTGAGGGAAATTAATGTTTTATATTATACAGGGCACATGAAATCATTAAGTCTTATGCACCATGCACATCATACATCTCTAGAGCCATCAGGGTTCTGGTCATTTAAGATGGTATTAATCCTGCATTATTTAGGAACAGTTTAAACATGCAATGGAGAGCATTATGTTTATGACAGTTATACAAGTCTTTCAAAAGATTACTGCAATTAAATGAAAACTACTGCCACTTAATCTAGTCACAAAACTGCAAAATTATTCCAATACTTACCATAATTATGATGACATTAAGTCATTTCTATTTGTTTTTGTTTCTTTGCAAATGAGATTGAAGTATCGTATCCTACGAAGATGGCACATCTAGCTGTGTGACTCCCAGGTGCATGAATTCTGTTTGTCTGCTAATCCCCTGCTGGCTCTGGGCTCTTTGGCAGCTAAGCATTTCCTGGGGTGCACTGTAATAACAGACAGCTGTCCTGTCAGCTCCACTGAAAAAGGCAATAATATGGCAGTCACTTTATCCTTGATCTGTTTCTTAAAGTTCTCCAAATTGATTCAGGCAACTTCTTTTAGTTGATGATGTTGTTGGTGTAGAGCCAGGACAGATTTTTAGGGAACAAACTTACAAATCATCTGCTGCAGAGGAGACAGCGTGCAGTAGTTTGTAATCAAAACACTTGTAAGGAGTCAATGTGTTTGCATGGAACAATGGCTGTTTGTTTCAATACAGCTGAATTTTCCCACCGACTTTTATCTGTGAGAAGGCTCTGTGCAATGATGAACAGGCCCTTCTGGATTCTGGCTTTTCGTCTCTGCCTCACTCATCGTGTCACCCTAAAGACTGAAAATGAAGAGCATATCTAAGGAGGTGTTGAGTTTTCTGGACATCATTTGGCTTAGTGTCTTGCTGGAGTCTTTGGTATCTCCTCTGAGAGGCTGAACATCCTCAGTGACCCCCGAGAGAACCCAGCTGTTTTGTCTGTAGTGGAAGTTGACGTTGATGCCCGCAGTGGCACAGAGCACTCTGTGCTGGGACATACTTCACCTGCCATCATTCTGGCTTGAACTCCTCTTCTTGAACCAGCCATCTGAAATAGGAGTTGCCCAAGGATAATTAGAGCAGTTTAATGCTTTGATATGTCTAGATGTTAAGTGTTATGAGGACATATTATTTCAAAAGGCTAAGTACTCTGAAGTTAGCCAACCTGCGTTTGATGTAGCACAGAATCAGTCTTTCCATTTACGGATCTTAAGTAGCTACTCCTGATTACAAAATTTCTTCCCAAGTAATTCCTTTCATTAAAAAAGCAGTTTCTGTATCTCTGTTCTCATCCACAGACACAAACAAAAGTCTTGTAAGCAAAGAAATTGTGATTTATTTGCAAAACGTTTCCACATCCCAGTCCATCTAGCTTTTTTTATATATTTCTCTAAATTTAACTATATTCTTTTGCACTGAAGTGAGGGAATGTTGCATTATCCCCTGGGCTGTACGTGGTGGCTTTTGCAAAGTTATATCCAAGTCCAGCTCATCTCCAGGGCTGCAGTGTAACAACTGACTTCTTAGGACTGCACATGGCTAAACTACTGCTTTAAATACCCTTGGATCATCGGGATGGAAACCATCTGATGAACTGTTACTCTGTGTTTATCCTTTTATTAGCTCTTTTGGTTCTTGCACTTTTATCAATTTACTGCTCTTCTCTAGGTGTAATGTGTAGGATGGTGTTCAGTATCGTTGTAAACTATAGTTGTGCGATATCTGAAGTCTGTAAAGCAATGATGTTAGCCCTGTAGCTATTCAGTAGGAAAGCAGTTCTCTCCTTTGGAAATGAAGGCCTATCTTCATATGGAATTAACTTGTCTTTCCCTAACATGGACTTGATTTTGCCCTGGACAGTTACGAAAAAATTAAGCAACGTGGGATTTCTTCATCCAAATGTTTAGGACTACTTCTTTCTTTGTTCCTTCCAAACTAAGTTAACTAGTGCTCAAGGTTTAAAAAATAGATACCTTGTAAGCATACCTGTGGGCAGGATAACAATTCATAAAGGGGAGAGGGTGGGATTTTGGCCAGATCTGCCAAACTGGTGGAGAAGGGAAACACAGCTGACTTGCCAGCTACTGAAGTCCTTGAAGTTGATTTAATCCTGATGTCAGGCACTCTTTCCAATGTGGGCAAACAGCCCATAATGTAAACTCTGGGGATGAAACTGAAATTGGTGGTCACTTGCATGTCTTGCGGCATGAAAGCAAACTTGTGGTTAAAGCGTCTGTCAGGGGATTAGGAAGGTCTAAAGTTGAAAGCAATGATATTCTAGGAAAAAATAACAAGCATGCTCTTAGTAGAAAACATATATAGCTGCTCTGCTAAACACTGGCCGTGCACATGATCACCTTATAATAAATGGGTCAGACTCTTGGGTGGTGTAACTTGACTCTCCTGGCTTCCATGCAGCAATACCAATTTACACCACCTGAAGGCACAGTCTATTGCATACTACTAAATGAGGGTCTGGCGTGGGCTGGGGGGCAGGTTTCATCTTTCTAATAGCACTGCAGCAGGCTGCCCTCTCTAACATTATCCTTGTCTGATCAGAGACTGCAAGACAACATAATTAATTTTTGGATAGGAAAGATGTATGATAGTAGCTCGTTGGTTCCCAAAGACCACAGTGATGAGGTAGCGAAGTCTTGCCCCTGAAGCCTGGGGCATATCGCTGCCTCCCATTACGCCGACAGCCTTTGAACTCTGCTTACAACTCTGCCCATGGCTCAAATGTGAAGTTGAAACTCAGTTTTTTGAGAGTTTGTTTCTATTTTGTTTTGTCAAGCCCTTGGAGGAACTGAAAAACAACTTAGGAAAAAAATATACCTAAAGCTGCCTGGACTTTGGTCTTGGTATGAAATGAGGCCAAGCAGATCTTGGGTAACTCAAACTTGCATGCTTATCTCCGGTCAGTATAAAACCTGCTTAATAACATGGGCTGAAACCTCTCTGTGCTTCAGTCTTGCTCCCGTATGAAATGGAGCTCTCTAGTTCTCAATTTTGCAATTTAAAGATCATGGACACCTTGCGGTGAAATATGTGATGCTGCTGTTACTGGCTCTAATACTTTGGGGGACAAGTGGGGAGCAGCTCAAGATCAACTTCTCAGGCATTTTCTCCTTAGCAGAGGAGCTGACAGCAGTGGTGACAGTGGGTTTGAGACTGAGAAACAAAGAATAAGGATTTCCTTGCTTTTTAATTTCTTGTGGCTATTCATGCATAGGTGTTGGTCAAAATCCACCTTGGGCTTTTAGTATCCTCTCCAACTACCCAGTAAGACTGCATACACTTGTTGATTTGTTGATACCATGGTCTGTGGCTCTTATGAAATAGCGAACATATTTTAGCTTGTTTGTACAACTTCCAGTGGAAAGGTTAGATCCAAAGAAACTCTAATGCACTAAAGTGCATGGATCTTGTTTCAAATATCCCAGCCAAGCTTCATTAGAAGCAATTATCTTTCTTTTAGCCATCGTGTTTTCCAGACTATCCCTTTAAAACATGATATGTGTAATGCTGTGTTTCCTCCGTGCATTTTCCCCAGATGAAATTCAAATATTTTGATATCGGCTGAGTCTCACAGCTGTAAGAGAAGACAGATAAAAATAAATGACTGCACCTATTATGAAGATTTGTTACAAAATAGAGCTTTCTGTTGTGTATCAGAATATTGCAGGTGTTGTGAGCAATTGTGACTAACATAAAATTTTCCCTTCCAAATCATACTTTTGAAATTGAAATTCAGCCAGAACAGAACCTAGCTCAGTGCCCTAATGCCCAGCGTGTTGCAGCCTCCAGCAATCAAAGGGTTAAGCTTCAGTCCAAAGACAGCACCTGTGACGGCAGTGTCATCTGCCGTTGCACTTGGCGACTTGGTGCTGGTGTAAGGGGAAGAACACTTATCTAGGGAAACTGCTGTGTTTAGCTGTGCCCACAAGCCTCCGGGGGATGTTTTATTCGGCAGCACCCTGTTTAGTTTGCGGGTGCTGAGATCATTACATCAACAACCCTAAAATTCTGGTGGGCAGCGCTTGCTGGTGGTCTCCCTTGAACTGTCTTGTCTGTGTGTTTCCAGCTGTTGACTGCATTAGAGACAACTGAAAATTTATGGATGCTTTCCAAATATTAGTTATCCGTGTAAGACACTGTTCTGGTTGCCAAAAAGATGTACTGGGATCCTGAATAAATAGAGATATGGTCTGTGCAAATGGGATGGGAGATTTCCACAAACCAGGGTTTTTTTATTAAGATGTTGTCTACACACTATATAATGTTGGGGAATACCCATATTATAGCATAAACTGGGATATTAATGGACTGTGTCGCAGGGATGCTGGTAGATAATATGTAGAGCCGGTTGGCTGGCCATTGGTGTTTGGTGTTATTGGTTCTCATTTGGTTTTATGGTCCACTCTGTGGACTACCCAGTTACAAGGATATACTTTAGCCAGCAGAACTGCTCAAAGGCCCTCGACCAGAAATGATAACTCTATCAATGTTTTCCCTAATATACAAAGCATTTTGCCTTCTTACAGTAAACAAAAGAACACTGGTGTTTTTCTGTTTTCTGGGCTTTTGTGAAACCTGAAGGCTTCAACACATGCTGGAAGTTGCAAAATGATCCTGTGCTTTGATTCAAGCACACTTAAAAAAAACCCAAACAAATAAAAAACTGGTCCTTGCAGGTTCTGAGGAGGGTCCAGACATCCCCTGTTCTGTCTAACAGGTTCAGGGGTCCCTTATCCCAGGCTCTAGATTTCTGCTTGTTACGATTTGAATTTGGGAGAGGAGGTGTAGCCTTTGAAGGCTTTTTGACATGTTAGTTCTGGTGTGAGCACTCTAAGTTGTTTTTTTTTTTTTAGGACAGTGGCCCTTGTCATTTCAAGTACTCTATCTAAATTGTCACTTGCCAGTTGATGGAAGCCAGAAATAACACTTTACTGAATGAAGTTGCTGGAGGGATATTTCACAGAAGTAACTGCCTGATTTCAGTTCTCCTGCTATTCCTCTCCAATTAGCTGGTTTCAGCATCAAAAGCAGCATGAAACTGCTAAGCCAAATTTATCTGCCTGTGTGACTCCAAATACATATAGCAGTCTGGTATCTGGCACTGGGACCTCTAGGCCGGCAGTTTAAAAATGGCAGTAACAAAAAGAGTATGTCATGGGAGAGTGATGTGCCTTCTATCTGACTTCCAGTCCTTCAACTCTGCACCTTTCAATAAGGATAAGGGAATGCATAATAAGAAAGACTGTGGAGTGAAGCTTTGTGCAGGATGGGATGCTTCCCTGCATCACTCAGTAGTTAACTCTCCAAATGCAGACTGACATGGGTTATACTGATTTTAAGTGGTCAGAGGTGTTTTCCTCCATCACAGAACAGAGAAACAACAAGCTAGATCTATGTAATACCACCTCTGATACTGGAAAATGTTCAAAACTGTTAAAGTAGGTTTTGTGCAAACCCAAGGAACTCTAAAGCAAGATAACTGGACTATTTCATCTAAACTTTCCTGCATAGATAAGGCCTATGATCTCTCGCCACAGCTTCTGAAAGCCAACTGTGTTCAAACGCACACACTGCAACCCGTTGGGACTCATCTCGGGCTCTGGCTGATGTTGATGGAGCTCTGTGTGGAGAGCTGATAAGATATGTCAGTCTCTTGTCTCCCTGCTTTACATCTGAAAGAATGTGGTGAAGATTGCTTGTAAGGCTATGGAGAGCATTTGATTTTGCCAGATGCTTCACAGCAAGAGTAGAAGGGTGTAGAGGTGTATCACATCTTCTCAGCACCACTGCTGAAGGCCCCCAAGAGTTCATAAATAGGTGAACTCACCTGAGACAGGCCTGGACACAGCACCGAGGCAGGAGTCTTGTGGACTTCCCCAGTGCAAAAAACATCCAGTAAGTTTGTGTAGGCTGGGACTCATGTTTGATACGAGTGTTCTGCACAGCTGTAATATTGCTGTGCCCTACAATTATCTGAGATGACCAATGAGTCAATTGAGGAATATAAAAATGTGTGACTTGAGATTCCATCACTCCACCAACAGAGTAGAAGCTGAGATCTGGATCTGAATGTAGGAGCTGTTGTGTCTCTGTTGCTTTCATCATTGAGTTGGCAGAATTGCTACCTCTATTAACTGTATGCTATATACAGCATCTGTACATATATATGTCACTGAGGAGAAAGTGGAAAGAATGAACTGCATTTCCATCTCAATTAATTTTGCTGGTAGGGCTGATATAATCCCCTGAAATTCAGGATCTAAGAAACAGTGAAGATTGTATCAACATCTAGAGTAACAAGTAATTTTGCTGCTATAATGAAATCTGACTATTGGAATAAAAGCTCAAAACAGTGCTGTAACTTTTTATTAAATAATATCTATCCCCTAATGATGAATTAATTTTCAGTTAATAACAAGTCTTTGTCAAGTACAATGAAAAATACAGTGCCATGCATAGTAAACTGGCCTCTGTTTTCTTTGACAGCATGCCAGTTCCTCAGCTGCAGCACTACTATACCATTCATCTCCATAAAGGGCTCTTTCGAAAGCATTATTAAACAGCAGGAAGGAATGGTGTATGACAGCTTCATTAGTCACCAGGAGCCAAACCTGGCCACTTTCTGCTGGGAATTATTAGCACATTCCAAAACATCCCTGGGTTGATGGCATCCAAAAATTTTTTTTTTCCAAATTTTTGGAGTGTGGCCAAGTCTCAGTTTGAAAATCCTGGAATGGCAGTTGTACTATCAAGTCCTCTCTGGGTGAGGTTAGGCTCTATTTGCAAGGAAAACATGGACTTTCCAGTCTTAGGAGTCCAGAAATATTTGCACTAGAGGATTTGGTTTGAAATACATAGACATAGGAAGTCCTTATCTATAAGTGCAGAATGTGATCTTGCCGAAACTCAAATGCCCCAGCACCATCACTGCAGGCAAGCCCCTATGTACCAGATACAAAACTTGAAGATTTTTTTCACATTTCTGTGCAGCGTTCACAAAAGGTGCATCCAGCAGGCAGGGTGCTCTGATACGTTAGAGATGCTCACAGTCCCACTGAGACCAGTAGATGTGAGGTTCTGAGCTAACACAGTGTTTCAGGCTCCGTGTTGTTAGCCTGAGATCAACTGTATCTAAAGCGAGGTGCTTCTGAATCTTGCTCAACAAGAGCCTAAGCTACAGGATAAACATGAGGTGCAGAATCAAGCTCTTGCATAAATCTGTTGCATGATTTATTGCTCTTTTGAAAATATCACAGGCTGTTTGTAAAGTGAATTAACTGTATAAAAAAAGTAAAACGAGCAAAGCCTGTGAAAATCCTGCTGTTAGCATAAATGCTTTAGCCAGCTTTGATTCCAAGAAAACACCACCTAAAAGCCAGTTCTTTGGTACTGAGGCTTTGCTGAACAGTGAAGTCCAGGGAATTGATGGAACTCATATTAAAAACAGTGTATACAAAGAAGTATTTTACAGTCCAGCTGTTCTTAATTTCCTGTGTATTTGTAAAAATAAAATTATCCCTTAATACATAGTTATTTATGCTTTTCTACCCACATGGAACCTTCTGTGAATATTTTACAGGTAACGCCATTCATAATTAACAGCAAGCCAACAAATGCCTGGTGCTTGAGTGATGACTTAATGTACACTTGCAAGCTTAGCCAAGACCCTGGTGTGACTAAGCCAAATGCAGGAGGGGAGATTGTGCAAGAGCGTGCCTCTGCATGCTGTTGGAAGTCCTGACTGTTGTTATCTCTATCGGTGTGACCATCCCGCTTGGACTGCTTGGTGGGCTCGAGCTCAAGCAACAGGCTTGCCTTAGAGTCCCTGGAGGCTCCAGCTCTTGCTGAGCTCCCCTTGCAGTGTACACTGGGCCATTGTATTTGCACAAGCATGCAAGCTTCAGCTTTGGTGTCTCCTGTTGCCAGTAACAGCTGAGATCCTTCAACACAGAGAAGATCACAGGAGGCAATTATCTTCCAACTTTTTTTTTTTTTTTTTTTTTTTAAACATAGAGTATTTGGTGTGAGAGTCAATTCTCATGATTCTTGGGGACTCATCCTCATTTGTGCTATCACAGTGACAGCCTTGAAGTTAATATGCGTTGGCCCACAAGCCTTGTAAGGGGTTTACTGGTAACAATAGCCGCAAAGCCGCAACTGAAAAGCTGTGTGCTTAATCTACAGGATTAACACAAACAAGATGTCCTTGAGCGGGATAGGTTTACAGCAGTCTAGCAGGAGTCATTTTCTCCGAGGACAGAAAACAAAACCTTTACAGCCTGTGCCTGGAGAGACGGGAGCAGAGCAGACCCCCAGGGTGACTGTCAGCAATGGGCTACCGGCTCTCCCTGCTGCTAATCCAAACGAGCCGCCCTCCGTTTTGGTAGCATGCATCTCTGTGTGTGTGTGATTCTACAACGAGGAATTGTTTCCAGTTCTCTGCAAGCTGGAGCCATTGCTGCAAGTAGTTTTTAGTGCTGTTTGTTCCAGTGCTCCGAGGTGCTGGAGAGTAGATCGTGGGCATGGGCTATGAGATACCTCCCCCTACACGCTGAATTCACCCCTGTCCTTTCTGGCTTCCCTCAGTGCGAGAAAGCCAATCCCTGTTGAAAGATAGGATTTGCTGCTGGTGGAAATACCATTCTGCTATTGAGCACCAGAGGGTTGGAGAAGAGGGTGATGCCCACTTGTGAATGGCAGCCAGCCATTCCATCTCCCACCGTGCTCCAGCAATAACACCACATTTCTTCCCACACCTCATATTCATTTCTCCTGTTATGACTCTGCGGTTCATTTGTTCACTGGACTTTTGTTTGTGAATCTGTTTTCTTTGCCTTTGCCCATTTGTTCTTGCTGTTGGGCCTCACTAAAAGCCCTCTCTAAACATAACGGGGAGCAGAGGAAGGGAAAAAATGTTTGATATTTTTGTATTGTTTCCAAAGCTACCACTTAGTGAGCTCATCTGAAAACTGGTTTAAAAGTGTTAGACCCTTTTCTAGTCCTCTCCGAAAAAGATACCATCTCTTGTTAATATTATTCATTGAACCTTTGCAGACTCAGAAAGTTGTCCTGATTTATACTTTCAAGTCTGTCTATGCATCCAAGAGGACAAAAAAGTCTCTATTTATGAAAAATTAAAAGATTTCTTTTGAGGTTAAAGGGAATCCCTGACATGCATGAACTAAAAAAATTCATGCTCTCTCAAAAAAAGAAAAAGATTTAACCAAAATACCATATAAAGCATTAATTATATAATCATTCTTCACCAGTTGGAGGAAATATGCTGATTAGGAAAGGCAGTATTTACTGGGATAGCATGGGTATACAGCAGCTTCCCCAGTAGCTGCTTTCTGCAAGAATACAAAGGGAAAAGTGTGTGTGCACGAAATGAAATCCTACCCCAGAAGTTTTAGTGGACTCGGTGTCTACATGCTGCAGCTTTGCAGGTGTGATGGCTAAATTAAGTTTCACAGCACTCCCTTGGGATGGTGCCCAGGGAAGAAATCTAGGCCTGGAGATCTGAAGCTAAATCCCTCTGAATAATTTTAAAAGCAGATTGGTGGCACTCTGGAGAATAGTGAAATGAAGCAAGGGAGGAAGGGAGAGGATGTGCTGCTATCCAAGCAGGACTGAATCAGAGGGGTAAGGAGGGCATACCAGTAAGGAGGGGAAAGATACAGCAGTCTGCATTAACAGGTGACTTGGGTGATGGTAGGGAAAAGATTATTTGCTTTTGTAATGCTAGGGAAAAGATCGATCATTTTCTAGTGCTGCGTGTAAAGGCAGATGGAGCAGTGGTGGGTAAAGAAGACAAGTGTGGAAAGGCAGTGGGTTTCCCAAAAGCGTTTCGCATCTTCCTGTTTCAGGAACTGTTTGTCAAGGAGATCAGCAGAATCCCTATGCTCTTTTGAAAATGCTTCCAGCCTTCGATACTGTAAACGTAACTTAACTGCTTTGTACAGTGAAATAGTACATTACAGAACAATTTTGGCTTCCCTCATTGTGCATTACGTTCCCCTTTCATTTACAGCTCTCTGTCCAACGTAGCAGTTACTATCTACCTGTATCAGTTGAGTCTCAAGCAGCAGTGGTGTAAAACTGTGCTTGTGAAGAATGTGGTGACCCTGGAGAGTTATCAGAATATTTCACTGGCAAGACCTCAATAGACATAGGTGCAGTTCTCCTTAACTTGAGTAGAAAGACCATATATTAGATCAATTTTAAGAGATAGCAAGAAATAATGTTAGAAATGCTGGTCAAGAAGGATCCCACTTCATTCCCGATATCTCGCAATAAGAGTTCTGAGCTGGGTTTATAGAAGGTGCAAGTACTAATTCTGTGAAGGATTTCTCCCACAGTCTCTGAAAGTACCTAGGTTGAGTTTGGACTCAGAATAATTTCTGATGAAGATTTTGCCTGTCTTGATTTATTAACATGTATGTAATACATTATGTCCCACACTGACCTATTAACTAGCTTTCTAGCTAAGATGCCATAAACACCTCTACACTATCATATTGCAACAGCTATGAACAATTTTGGAACCCACTAATTGCTAAAAAAAGCATGTTGACTCTGAAAAACCACTTTGAAGGTCTGTGATCCCTTCACTTTTTTTAGGAAGCAGTCAGCATTGACATGTCTGTGAGCATTTTATCCAGGTTGCAGGTTCACTACGCTGTATGTGGTTTGGACACAGTTGCCTCAGAGCCAGCCCCAGGCGCCACTACATCTCTGTTTCACAGCTGAAAATGCTGGTGAGACACTGAAGTAGTTGTGCAAGGGGTCAGCCCATGTCCAGCACGACTAGCCCTGCATTTGGGCTCGTAAAGCTGGCCGGACTAGATAGTGCCCTGTGGAGTCACCTGCCAGTTTGAGCCCCTCACCAATACCCATATTACACAGATATTTTCTAGGACGTGGAGCAGAAAAGTCTCTGCTCTTCTGGATAATGTAGTTGATTATTTCTGAATGATTTCTTCTCCATCGGTTGTAAAGTTAACCAAGTATGCAATGACATCTATTTATTCTGAGAAGGCTTAGGAGGAGACTGAGGCCAGTACAGTAGCATTCAGTTAATAGCGTAGAAAATGAAGACTCAAGTGCGGTGCATCAAAGACTCTGCTTCCATTAATCTCTGCCAGTGCTTCACATGATCTTTCTGAGTGGAGAATGATGAATACATAATCTGAAGTGTGGGCCCAGTATCTACATACAAGAATAACCTCTCCAAGGCAGAAATGGCTTCTTGAGCCAAAATGACCTCTCAAACGAGACTGCAGGGCTACTGTGTAAATGGGTGCCAGCCATCTGCTCCTCAGCTGGCAAATGTTGACTGTGCTTCAGGAGCTGAATGTTCCTCCCATGTGGTTAATTTCTTCCCTGGCAAAAAATGCTGATGTACAGTTTGATTTTAAACAATGAGAAGAATAACGGGAACTACAAAACAAATGGTCAGAGGAGTTCCATTTCCCTCACTTGGCTCAGTTCCTAGCCTCAGACACTGCACTGCAAGAAAAAAAGCCAACCTGATAGAGTTCAGGAGATACCCCACATGACACTTTTTGAAAGGCTGTCTGAGAGGTATCTTGTGACTGCACCAAACCAGTGCTGCAAAGAAAGCATCTTTCCCTGAAATGGGAACAAGCCACTCCACTCATAAGAGGTTTCTTTCCTTTTGGCTTTGCAATTGATGGTGTAAGGTCAGCGACTGCAGGGATGGGGTGGTGAGGTCTGCACGATCAGCTCTGTCTGGGGACTTGGGGCAGCCTTGTGCAGCTCCAGGATGGCTGAAGACACTGTGCTTCCCATTGCAACCTCGCTGGTCAGAGGGGCTTCCTGAACTCCGCACCACTCCACCAACGTATCCAGTCACTAAAATGCATGTGATCTATGTAAGTGCTTTTTAAACTTTTTTTTTTTTTTAAACAAATGTACACACACCTTTGTCTCTATCTCCCCATTCTTATGCTTTATATTTTGGATATTTATTGTACAATTTAAGTATTTGCTTTAAAGAAAATGTAATTCAATGTCTCCCCAAAGATTTGCTGTTCCCCATAAACATTGCCTAGAAACATCTGCTTCCCTCATATGGATCTCATAATTTGTGCTTTGGATTTCATCCAGTGCTCTGTGGAAAAGTGATGCCTTCCAGAGACAGAAACCTGATTATGAGAAACCTCATGGACAATAGTGAGTGCCTTTGTTGTAACTGATTTTGAAGACAGAGAGAGAGAAACAGAGATGGGAGAAGCATTTTTTATGAAATGTTTTTTGCGGAGATATGCCACACACTCTTTTAGTCTCTTCAGGCAGAAGCAGAGTAGTCTCTGCCTGTCTCAGTCTCTGCCTCTCTGGGTTTTTGACCCTTCAGCCACCTCCAACCACATCTCGCAGACAGGGGGGTCTCGAAGATAACCATGTTCTTGAAGTTTCACGAAAGTAGGTGAGTGGAAAAGGAAAAGGGCCATTTTCTCTGAGTGCCCCAACTGCAGCATTACATTGCTAGGTATCAGAAAATCTATGCAGCGGAGAGAACTTGCAAAGAATACAAGAATTAAACAAGCTTTAACCGGTCATGCAATACAAGTCTGCAGGACACTAGACTTTCAGTTCCAGCAGTGATGGAAATAATTGGAAATAAAGCACTTACAGACTCCAAACATCTTGAAGAAGAACAACCTGTGCTACGTCCTGTACCGAGCGGGAGCTGGGCAGCCAGCAAGAGATAGGACTGAGGCTCTTCCTCATGTCTGTGGAGGATGATCCCTTCTGCAGAGCAGCAGTCCAAGAAGGAGGTGGAGGAAGCTGTGCTCTTTCACCTGCCTTCCCTTGCACCAGCCGACAGTATATAGGAAGGCTAATGTGTTGTTTGCCAGCCTATGTACTTTTGGGGCACAGCCTTTTTAACATTCCTCAGGCCTTGTCCTTGTGGTGAAGAATAACAGCTTAGATTAAAATAAAACAGATGGAGAATAAGAAGTGGCAAAAAATGGTGAAGGGAAGAACTTGCCAGATGAGGCAGGAATACAAAGTTACTTTTAGGTGTTCAGCGTAGGGCTCCGGTGCACCTAGCCATTTGTCTTTGCAAACACAGTCTGAGGAGGAGATGATAGTCATTACATAGAGACCTAATAATTAGAGTGTTTGCCCCTCATCCCCAGGACAGTGCCGTAAAGTGTTTGGCTCCGAGTGGAACCATTTTGCGCTACTGTGATTAAAATCTGCATAACAAAGTCGGTTGGGCCAAATTTGCAGTTACTCAAGTATTTTATTGGCTTCAGCTCTGCATTTAGCTTTGCTCCACGCTCGTCATGGAGCTCTGGATAAATAACCAATCTGTGCTCTATTGTATTGACCTCCTAAACATGTCGCAAGACATAATAGTTCAGCCTGTGGGAGCAGGAACTTCACTTATGTTTCATGCGGTGCCAAATCCTTTTGACAAACATTAAGAAATGGTCCAAGATTACCATTGTCTCTGCGCAGGAAAGGTTTTACCTCTGCTTGGAGAAGTGCTGTGGGTCCACCAGGCTGTACGTTTGCTTGTGACATCCTACACTTCTTGGCTTTTGGTAGCTGCCCACACCCTTCCCTTGCGTTTGTTGTAATCGGTTACATATGTTGGTTTGTTTTTGTACGCATCCTGACCTCAAATAGGAACAGGAAAATCTCTCTTTGGGAATAGCTGTGATGAGGTACATATCCTTTGTATCAGCGCTCGCTATCCTCGGTTGTTTGGTTTGAGCTCACCTCTCCATACACACATTTTTGCTTTGACAGGCCTCTGGATTTTTCTTCTCCTGTTTTGCCCCAAACTGCTCACAGGGAGAGGCTTGCCTTCTTGAGCAGTGCATTTTGGACGCTCCCATGTGCTGCTATGTCCAAATAGCATTTCATAAATGCATCTACATGAATTCTCCACTTAAAATTGCTGGGGTTGAGGCCTCGGTACCGTGGAAACCTGGACCGTGGCGAATGTAGCCATTGCATCTTGACTGAGTAAAAGCGACAGCTTCATTCCTCCACCATCTTAAAACATTTACTTTTATTGTAGCGCCTGATTTCTAATCCTTCATCCTCTGGTCTCCTTATGTCTGAGGAAACCTCTATTTTCTCCCCCCACCCCCACCCCAACCCTCTAAGAACTCTAACGCAAAAGGGTCCATGACTCTCAGTGGTTTAATGCTAAACTAAGTGCTGGTCTCTCGCTCCATCTCTTGGTCTCTCCTGGATGCCCCAGAGGAGCATGCCTGGGCACAGGCCACCGAGCAGCCCCTGGCTGAACAGCGTACCCTTGCAAGCACAAGCAGTAACGCCTTGCTCGGGGATCTCCTGGCTCTGACTTTGCTCCACAAGGAACGGAGCTGCCAAGTTCCAGTCAGAGAGTGGAGAGAGGTCAGTATTTATGGGGTCTGAGCGTTATTTTATGTCACAGGAAGAAAGATAGAGTCGATTATGGTCACCAGTCCACTTCTGCTGCACAGACGCACAAGAAGCATCATTAATGTTTGAGTCCAGCAAAGATCTGGTTTGTTTACAGAGTAGCTCGCCATCTTTTTCATTTCTGGGGAATAGGTGTCTGCTGTTTTTTAGTCAAACATTCACCAAATGGTACACTTCGGAAAGAAAGAAAAAAAGTGAAACAAAACAGGAATACGAGTACAGCTTGCAGTCTGCCTCTTCAAAATACAAGTTGTGCTGAGGTAAAGCGCTTCCTAGGCCAGCAGCCATCTCTGGGTGGGGTTGTTTTGGAGGACTGAGTTTAAGTAGGCACGGACATGGATGAGGCAACTGCTGCAGTTTTCCTGAAATCTGAATGATGTTTTTAAAATGCACATCCTCCCTCAGAGCTTGGGGTTTGCTGTCTGTCTTTGTTAAACAAACATGTCTCAGCTTAAAATCTAGCATGAAGTTCATGCCTAAATGGCCAGCTGGGTGTAGTGAACATCAGCTAAATGCTTACTGATTTCAATGGGTTTGGACACGCATCTGTCTCTTCAAGAGCCTGATCCTTTCCTCACTGCAATCCAGCCCCAAGTCTGTTGCTGGGAGGGAGTGGGCTCTGGGTTTGCAGTCGGACACCGTGCCAGATGATGGTGATGTGGCTGGCTTTGGGAAAGCCCAACGTGCGCTTCCTCACAGCCTTCCTGGCACACCTCTGCTCGCTCACCAACCCTGCTCATCCTTTGTTTGTTTGTTCTATTCTTTACAATTATTATTATTTTTCCCAGAATCGAAGAGGTGCCAGGTGGAAAACGTGGGACATCACTGCACCCGGGCTGCCCTCTCTTGGGTAGCAGCGGTGGTGTTGCACTTTTCCAAAGCCAGGCAGAGGCAGACACTTGCCAGAAGTTTTCTCACCAAGGTCTGACATGCCAGTGATGCTGAGCATTGCCTGAGCTCGTTCCGTCCCCACTGGGATGCTGCCGGAGCCCGAGCCTTGGTCTTGGCTGGGTGTCCAGGAAGGGGACACGCTGATGTGGCTCGCTCACAGGAGCATATAGAGCATCTGAGTCCCAGGGAACTGCACTGCTAAAGCACCACAGCTTTAGTGGGTCAAGCTGCCCAGTTCTTGCAATTTGATCTTTATTGGTGAAATGTACCCACTGCTCTGAGTCCAGGGAAGGTAAAGCTTGGGGAATGCAGTCAAGCAATAATGTGATAGAGCAGAAACATGTTTACTTTTTAGTTGGGCAATCCAGGGGTGATCAGGGAAAGGCAGAGCCCTGTATGTTTCTTCATTTTTTTAAAATAAAACCTTATAAAAGATTCTTCTTTTGCCAGTCTCCACACTTTAGAAAGAGCGGGGGAAAGCCCTGCAGTTCAGTATGAAAAGGTGATTTTTAAAGAGTCACTATTTGCTTGGAAGAGAAGGCAAATGGAGTTTGTTTGCTTGCTTTTGTTTTGGTTTTTTTTTTGGTAACAGCGTTGCTCAATATCTAATCTTCTGCAGAACACATAACTTCTGTTTCCTGTGTTATGAAATCCTGGAAACAGCCCTGAATTTTAAGGAAACCAAGCGCCCTTCTGCAGAGAAGATGCAGCAAAAGAGCTCCCTCTCTTGTCCATTACACGTTTTGGCCAGTTTTGCTGCAATGTAAGAGGATCAGGTTAAAACCAGAGTGAAACTGGCATTAAATTACATTGGATTGAGGGTTTATCTGGAGTATTCTGCTTTATGTCAGTTTAATTCAAATGTTTGGAAAAAGATGAGTAGCAAGCATTGGCATTCAACACCCAGCTGAAAAAAAATTCCAACTGTTTTTGATAAAGTACTAAAATATTACTTCTGAAATAAGTCCTTAAAAACACAGTGGGAGCTATATCTTTCATGATATCTATAAAATATTCAACAAAACATGGTTTTGATTATATTTTTCTCATCAGCTTTCATTACCAGTAAAACTGCATTACATAGGATAAAAATAAAAATCTCTTTAACCCTCATTTTCAGAATCAGATTGGCTGGGCTAAATCTAGTTAAGATATAAGTCCAAGGAAAAGATGTTTTAACAGGAGCTATTGAGCCGCATCTATTTCTAATGTTTAATTACTGTGCAAAGCTAGAAACAAATAATTTGCAAAGTATCACTTTTTCAAGGTAGCTCTAACAATCTTGCGTATATGGAATATGGCTTTCTGGGCACAACTGTAATAAGAGTTGCATGTTCAGTGTTAAAGGCTCCACTTAATTTGTGCCATACCTTGTAAAGTCAAGTTACTGCATTTGTGTGCTCAGTTTTCCAATCAGAAGCTTGCATTTAATGGGAAAATGGCTATAATAAGAGGGCAGTTAATGATACAATGCTACTTCTAAACTGTAAATGTTCACTGTGTTTGGAATATGTTTTCTTTTATGAAACACATTCTCACCCTAGATTTAATGTCCTGATCAACTGCATCACCAGTTTTATGACTTTAGTTAATTTTTTTTTTCTCTACCGAAATAAATAGATAATTTTCTTAGAAGCTTGGATCTGAAAGCTTTGCAGAAAATCACTCTTATGCCTTAGGAGTAGCCAAGTGTTTTTTGTTGACAATTCATCTGACGTGACAAAGCAGTTGCAGCCTTGCAACAGCCTTGTAAATTCTACCCTGCAAGAAGACAGAAACCAAGCAGTGTATAAATCTGTCTCCAATTTTTCCTTAAGCTCCATGCAGTCCTACCCAAAGGTTCCTATAGATTTCCCTTGATTTCTCTTCACTCAAGGCCAGACTGATGTTTGTGAAGATGTTTAACAGCTATAGCTTGGACTGAAATCTTCCAGTCTTATCAAGGGTGGGGATACTGACTTTGCAGAAAGAGCTGAATGACTGTGAACACCATTAAATGGATCCCTAGTACTCAAGATAAATGATGTTGCTTTAAAACAGTGGGCAGAAAGGTCTTCAAAGTCTGAGACAGGGATTAATTAAAGAGGAAAAACAGATCTTCCACCCAGCTTGGTTTCTTGCTGTTCTTAAAGAAATATTTCACTTAAATGAAAATCTGATGATACAGTGAAAAGCTAATTTCATTGCCTTATTTGAAAAGGTTACTTCAGCAATTTCAGATTTCTTGTTACTTCAGGAAGACCAGGCAGGATGGAATTTTTTCTGCATATTATATATTTCATTCAATTTTTTCATCATATAATCACACATTTTTAGGATGGTACTTCTACAGTGTTTTCAAATCATGTGGTGAGTTCTGTTACCTTGGTTTTAAGTGTTATGCAGGCTCTTCTGCTGTCGGGAGACAGATGAGTACAACTTGGGGACCAATGTGTATGTTAAGAGAAAAATTCTTACTTTAGTAAACACAAAGTACGCAAAGGTAGCAAAAAGCAGGCCTTTCCTAGAAAGGAAAACATTTCAGCCTTGCAATGAAAATGGTGGGAACTTCTTGATATGCTTGTTTTCAAAAGTTCTTAAAAACATTTAATTTGATTTTTTTCTAACTAAGGCCTCAAAACTTCCTTGTGTTTCTTAAGTGGGCCGTAACATAGTAGAGATACATAGCAGATAAGAAACAAATTATAGAAAACAGCCTAGTTGTTTTAATATGCTAGGTTCTCCAAGGAGGAAGCAAAACTTCAGCTGAACTGGGACATGTTTCCCTCCCCATGAGCCATCCCTGCCAGAGGTGGTTAGGGGAGATGGGCATCCTTGCTGGACCCCTTCTGCCTCTCCTCTCCATCCCCTGTCTTCCCCTCAGGGTGAGTGTGTAAATACATCTCAGCCAGTCCCAGCAGGGCATGGCTGCTCTGAACCCTAATCGTTACCTCCTGGGAAAGGCAAGGGATGGCTGGGAAAGGGTGGCTTTCTACCAGGAACCTCACTTTTACTTCAACAGATACCCTATTTATTTTGAAAGTAACACCTAGCAGATTGAAGGTGGCCTTGCCAGACTGCTGGCTACTGTTCTGTATAAGCTTTAACACTCTGGTAGCCTGCTGATAAATCAAGGAAAAAGTAGTAACAAAACTAGAACAGATGCCTATTTAAAAAAGGAAAAAAAAAAAAGAAGCTTGTTTAGCTGACCTTCACAGAGAAACCCAGAATCCATCAGGCTTAACTACTCAGTCTTTGTTGGCACCAGAATAGTTTTGGTGGCATTGTGCTCTGGGCTCCCAATGCTTTCTTTTTTCATTTAAATCTTCATGACCTACTGTGTAAATAAATAAGGAGCACAAGGCTGCACTGTCTCTTTCCAGAGCCCTCCGTGATGCTGTGCATGGGGCCAATGTGCTGGTTATCAACCACCTCTCCAAGCAGCCACCCACCCCATCTGACAAAACAGGTCTCCCAGCCTGGCTTTGAACTTAATGTCAACAGACAGAAAGTATGGGAAAAGGGCTCTGTACGGTGAAGACCCCCAGACCCTGCCAGGCTTTGCTGAGTATTTTCCTGCAAACCATGGCTAACAGAACGGGAATTTTCTGAAAGTGTTACACAGGTTTCAAAGTTTTGTGATATTGATTTCCAGTGTGGTGCTTTGTCAGTTTTTCCATACTTGTTTGGTCTTAAACAATTTGAAGAGAAATTCAGAAGTAAACAAATGGCAGGATGCTCTGGCTGAAGCTCTCAGGGGGTCAAGCTAGTCGTAAGTCAGCTTGAAAACAACTCAGATGATCACTTTTTTTTTTTTTTTTTAAAGAATCTAAAGAAAGCCAGCTCGCAACTTTGAAGGCTGTAATCCATATAATAAAACACAGGGTGGGTGAGGCAGATTTGGCAGCATCTGCTGAAAAGTCCCACACCATCCAGAATGTACAATAATGGATGCTATCAGGCGGTGAACTCTCATTTACAGGGCCATATGCTTTACAAGGAATGTTGATAGGTTCCCCTTATCTCTGTTTGTCATCACTCCTATCCTTCATTTCACTGCTTCCAAAGGAAAACACTCCAAATTGTTAGTGTCCTCCACTGAGCCACTGCCATTTCTTACTTATTCTGTTGGCCCTTCCTCCCTGGAGCTTTCTGCCCCAGATCTGAGCTCCCTTGTCGTTTCACTTTAAAGACGAGCAAAAGGTTAGTTTTGCACAACGCGGTGGTACCCACGCAGTTGTCTCTGTAACTGGCTAGCAAGCTTGTCACCTGCTGCCAACATCTGAAGACAGGAGCTTAGAAAAAAATGGCACAATAAAGCACACAAGCCCATAAAACCACACTTAGTGATTTGTCATGCTTCTCCGCATCCTGTTAAAAATGGGCCCTGTTTTCACCTGCACTCTGAGGGCTGCTCTGTTCCCTGCATGCGTTCCGCATATAAACCTGGTGCTAGCTCCCATACGTGCCAGCAAACCCCACAGCAGAGAGCACTGCTGTTTTGGGGTGTCCTCACCTGCAGGGTGGTACACCAAGGTGATTTGCCCAGTGTCTTGGAGTGCAAGCAAAGAAATGGGACCAGCAGGACCCTGCTGTGGCTGGGTTTGCCAAATACAAAATCCTCCACTGCCTTGTAAGACTTCCTTGAAAATGACATCCCTTTTCCAAAGGAAAAAAGTCAAGTGTGGTGTGGAGGTCCCATGGGACCTGGAGGGGACAGGGGAGAAGAGGTGTTCCCTGGTCCCCTTCCCCACTGCTTCCCCAGGGCATGTGCAGGATGTCCTTGTGCAGGAACCTCATGGCACTGGGCTCTCGAGGAGACTCCACCCATGGGTGCAAAGCCTGGGCAGGGGAGGACTGGTCAACCAGGGCCCAAAGCACCCAGCAAGAGGGAGAGCAGCTGTTGCTGGGGCTGCTAGTTGGCTCTGGGTTCACTGGTCCTCAGTCAGATCCACATGGTGTAAATAGGTATTTTCTCCCTCTGGGTTTTCCACTGTGCAAGCACCAACCAGAGCACCTGGTAGGGGACGTTCCTCTTCCCATTCCTTCAGGCTTTATCCGTTCCTAGACTCACTGAGTTTTCCAGATGATTTGCACTAGGAGTGACGCAGAGCTGCGGACAAGGACCTGCGCTGCCATTTGGTGTTCTTGCACGTGAACAGAAAACAGCATCCTGGTGCTCTCTCCATTCAAGAGGGCCAGGTCTTTTGCTGTTTTCATTTTCTCTCTGCCAAAATTTGTGCATGTGGCTTGTTACACAGCCCGGGAGGCTCTGCTTTTCAACTTCGAAAAGCTCAGCGTATCAAAGGCAAGGAGCTATCAGGGCACAAAAATTTGGTAAAATGCCTGTGGTGTGTACAGGGAGAAGGGACTCTCCATGGAGCCAGCCCAGCTAGGATGCAGTAGGGCAGTATTGCACAGGAGAAAGACAACATGAGGAGTTTCTGTGCTCAGGCGAAAAGGCTCAGCAGAATAACAGCCCCCTGGAAGGCCTCAGCTGAGAGCAACACCAGGAGCTCTGCGGGAGGTGGAGGAGCAGGCGAGGGGGGGGGCTGTGACCTTCTCTCCCCACACTGAGTGGCAGAGCTGGTCTTGCACAGATGGGCGGTATGAAAGGACATGGTGAAGCCACTCAAGGGGTTGGCTTTGCACCGCTCTCCTCGGCCAAAAAGGCAGCCGAGTGAATGATTCAGGAGGTGTCTAATGCTGGTTTTGTCTGAGGTTTCATTTAATTCCAAATTCAGAGTATTTTCTTACTTAACCATTTTTTTTGTACTTCATATTGTGTCATTACCTCACTCTTGCAGGGAAAGCAGTCCAGAAGCATTGGCTGCCTAGTGCAGAGGGTGAATTGCAGCTTGCCTTGTACCATCGCAAAACATCTGTATTCATAAAACATGCTGCTTTTGCAAAAATAAGGAAAGGGGACGGGTGTTATTGCCTGTAACATTTCGTCTGGCTTTCCAGTATTTTAGCTCAGATGGTTTTATAACGTCAGGAGAGTCGCACTTCAGGGATGCATAGCAAACGAGCTGTTGTACAAGCCTTGTAGGAAAAGATTGATGGCTAGATTGGTTGTTTTGACACATCTGAGAGTCTCGTCTCCCATGTGCTTTCAGGAGTGCAGAATGTGTAATTTCCCTCGTTACATAAGGGCTCAGAGGATCTGCTCTTCTGCACCTCCTCTTTCTGGAGCAGCTTTCAGTAACACAGCTCGGATATCAACTGAGCTTATGGTCATGCCTCAGCCACCTCCTGGGGTTGGCTCATTGCAAAACTCTGAGAAGGGGAGGTGTGGGCTGGGGGCAGCAGCTGGAGACACAGAAGGAAAACTGTTAATATGGGAGAGATCGCCTGTAACAAAATAATTGGAGAAACTGGGATTCCTTTGCTGGAAAATGATTTTTTGGCAGCCTCTCTGAAGTCCAATCGCATAAGAAGAAAGTAGTAAAGAAACCTGGCTCACTTTTTTATACCAAACAAAAGTGCCTTTCTTCCTCAATAGCATACCAAAGGTATGTTGTTTGTTTGTTTGTGTGAGGCAAACGGATCTTTCTATGGGAGCAGAAAACTGCAGGGCTCACAGCTGTGCAAACGGAGGGCACACTTGCAACTGCTCAGCACACACAGGACTGCTCCGTACACCCCGGGAGCAGGGGTGGAAAAAAAGAGGCTTCGAAGTTTCTTTTTTGAGAATTCCCCTTTGTTCGCTGTTAGCTCAGAGCTAAGCAGGGAGCGATGCTAAACATGTCTCTTCTTATGGCCGGGGTCTACACATCTTGCCTTGTAGCAAATAGGGGATTATACCGTTGTTCAGGAAGAGCAACTATATTTCCTAACACCAACTGTGCTTTCCAGAAATGTGGGCAAGGTCCAGTTCTCCCCTCTCAGGTCCCTCAGGCAATCAAGGTGCAGGCAGCCACCGCTCTGTCCCCTAAGAGGCTGCGTGCACTGATGTACTCCCCAGTGTGGCACCCCTACTCTGATGGCCCAAGGGTGGGCAGCTACCCCATCTAATTTGGTACAGGTGCTGGAAGTGATGCCTTGCCCAGTGTATGTTGCTGAGTCTTGTGCTCACACGTTTCTGCTCCCACCTCCTGCCTTCTAGTCTTGCTTTCTTCTCTTGGTCAGGTCCCTGGGCCTCACTCAGTGATGGACAGGTCTCATCTTGGGATACTACCTCATATCTCACCCTTTGCCTTGCAGTGAGCGTGTCCTTCCTTTGGTTTCTCTGGTTTTTGATCACAGCACTTCTCTCAGCTCCCACCCTCTTTCCCTATCTCCACGCTTGTCCATATCCAACCACCCACATCCTGGCTGCTGTTCCCACCATTGGCCTTTGCTTTGGCAAACACTGCTGTAGGTACATGTCCAGGCAGCGCGACCGAGGAGTGCAGGAGGCTACTGGAAGATGGCGAAGCAAAGGGCCGACACATGGCGAAATGCCACTGCAAAAAGATTCCCCGCAGTGAGTGCAGTGGCCTGGAACGGCCTTGGCCCCAGGGCTTGGGGGTTGCTTTTTCTGTGCCATGTTGACTCAACTTTGTAAGAAGCCCATCTTGATCGCATCTGAGCATCCCTGTGAAGTTATCTCTTTGTTAACTGTGTTATCAATTAAAGCCTCGCTGTAATCCGAAGAACCTTTCTGATTACCCTTCCTGGCACACTTTTTACTAGAAATGGCTCTTACCCATTCTAGCCTGCTACTTCTCCTGCTGCAGAAGATCTCTGAAGCTTTTCTCCCTGGTTCAGAGCCTCCTTTTGTCAGTTTTCCCATCCCGAGTTAAGAAAGCAGCAGCATTCCCTCAAAGCTAGCCAATGGGGAACTGCAGACCTCGGGCTTTGTCACAGCCTTGTCTGGTATAAAACAGCAGAAACAACAAAACCCCAGTGGATGTGTCTTTTTTTTCCATAGTGGAACATTTTAGAAGGCAGAAGGGAAGCTTTTCCCACGTGATGGCCTATAGCAAAGATAAACTGACTCCTGGTGGTTTTAGAAGAGCTGCTGGGTTTGGAGAATTAATTTCCATTGTATTACTTAATTCAGTTTGCTTGCACTCAGTAAATGTATTTTTTCTTTACTTCTTCTAGCTTGATAGAGAAATGGGGTCTGGCTCCTGCAGAAAAAAGAAAACTCCCTTGTCCTTTGAGAGCTGATGTTCATTCATCTACTTGCCCTCGGTGCATTTTTCTGTCGAGATCCCCATTCTCTGAGCTCATTACATTCCCCATCTCCTCTCCCCTCCAGGCCCCAGCAAACGTCTCCCACTAGCCCTGCAGTTTGACCTTGGACCTCAGTTGCTCTCCCTATCTGACCTCGGCTGTGGATCCTGGCAAACCTCCAAGCCAGGGAGCTCCGGGACAGAAAGGAAGAAGGACAGAAGTTTGCCTTTCTTGACTTCTGTTTTCCCTGAGATGCACGGCAGCTGCAATAAGAGGTCGTCACTGGGCGTGTGGATTCACGCTTCCTGAAAGAATAATCTTTTTTGGAAAACTTGCCCAAAATCGAGGGCTGAAGTACTTCTGCTTTCTGTACCAGTTTGTAAGAGCGCAGTGATGCAACGTCAGGTTCTGGCACAGGATCCAGAAATCGTAGGAGAGCTGGGAGGGACGGGGGAGATCAAGGGTTTGGGAAACAAGAGACAACAAGTCTAAGTGCAGCTTAGACATTCAATTATGCTTTAACACAAACCATTGCTTTTACCAGTCATCTTACTGCTTTCAAGAATGCATTTTGCTTCCTAGCTATAAATCAGTCCTACTCAATAACTAGCAGTTTTACCCAAAAAGCAACTGGCCAGTGTGTGGTAGAATGTAAATAGCAATTGGAGAAGGGATGATATTAAGATACAATAATGAAAGCTGATGTGTTTGGGATACCTGGGAACAGTGACCTACTGGTCATCTCTCTCTCTTTCTCAGTAATTGTAATTGACAGGCTGCTGCATTTGCAATAATTTAGGAATACTACAGGAAAAGTAATCCAAACGATATTGTGCAGTAACGTCTTGGGAAAAATTGTCTCCATACACACACTTCATTCTCTGAGAAGTTGAGTAAGCAACTCTATTCCTATTTTTTGTGAAAGCAAAACAACCCAAAGGTTAAAGGGTCTTTGAGATTTATGATGAAAGGGCAGTGACTGGCTGCAGAAAATGGTATTTTATACTTCTGGAGTATTTTACCTACTCTGCTGGCCTGTGGCAGGGCTTGGTCCGGGAGACTCACTACTACAATTAAGACAGCTTGTCAGCCCTCAGTTTCTGAAAAATCTCAGCTTTCTTTTCCCAAAGTAGAAGAAGTACAAATCTCCTGATTGCAAAATGAAGCCTGAGTGAGTGAATGGATGTCCACAAAGGATGCCCTTAACTCTAGAAATCAGCATGTTTACATTAAGAGCATTAGCACTAAACTCTAATGATATTCTTACAGATCATTATTACTGCTCTGTTTCTTCACTGATTTTACAAACAACTATTCAGTACCCCAAGATTATGGACAGTTTTATTTCCTGGGGAAAAAGTAACAATTTGGACTTTTTTTTGCCTTTAGACTTTTTTCTTCCCTTCTTCCATTCTGATGCTTAGTTCTAGGAAACAACCTAAAGGTAAATATCTGCACTGAATAACTTTTTCTCTGAACACTGGCATTAATTAATGAACATTAGCATCCTAGTCAGATATTAAATTGAAGTCCACGCTGCGGCCATGTCTTCATGTGCTCCTGACCTGTGCAAGTAGCTGATCAGTATTTGTAGATCAGGCACCAGCACAAACACATGGCCAGTGGTTGCCTGGCTGGTGGCATCTGTACAGAAATGTCAGAGGAGTGGATACAGATGAATAAACAAACTGGGCATGTTTAAGCATATGTCTGTGGTTATACAATATGAATTTTGAAAAACCTACCTACTGTTTCGATAGAATGGGGATAGAGAGTCTCCTGGGTAAAGCTGGGCTTTGCCCAAATGCCAGTTTGTGTGCTGAAAACCTCTTTCAGAAGTGCGGTTCAAGTTAGTTTTTCTGGGGAACGTCACAGGCAGCTTTCCTATATCACACGGTAATTTTCAGCACAGCCAGCCATCACTCTAGTTTTCTTCTCCTGTAGTACTTTAAAATTTTACAACTGCTATTCCTCCAGCAGGAAAATCAAGCGACTTGCTGTCGTTCTCCAGATGGGAGCTGACATATGCTGCTATAACATACATTGCACTTAAAGCAGAGAACCGAGAAGTGATGTGGCATTCCTGGGAGTCTGGGCCCACTGTGACTCTGTCTCAAGGAGAAATCCAGGTGTGCACCTTGCTCCCAGCAGAAAGAAATCCACGTGCATTCACTGGGAGAGAGCCAAGCTGCCCCAACAGGTCCCAGTCCGGGTAAAATTTCCTCAGATTCTCCTATGAAGTTGGGGACAGATAAAAGAAAAGGAGATTTCCTAATTGATTGTTTAATCTGTATCACTTTTCTCCTCTGCTGGAAAAGTGAATATTGCCTGGGAGCTTGCAAAGAAATTTGACTGTGGGAATATGGATGCTACTTGAATGAAGAGCTGTCTTGCTCTGGAATTTGTGGATCAGTGCAAATAGCTGTTAAATATAAAACATTCTGTACATGTACATGTACTTATGTACGCAGGCTCTTTTAAATCACAAACTCATTTCAAGCCAAGCTTTGAAAAGGATTTTGCAAAAGAAAAAAAAAAAAGTGAAAATGCAGCTATCAATAACACAGCCAAAATTTTTGCTCCAAATAACCACCTCAGCAGAAGACTTGATTTATTCTCTTTAAATGTTGTTTTATATCTGCATAGAGATCACTCTCAAAGGGCAATCCTTTAAAATTCTTATAAGAAGTCTGCCCAGTAGCTTTGTGGCAGGTACTTTGGGATGAAACAAGTCATTTCTATAAATCAACTGTAATTTGGGAGGGAGTAGTATCTTTTAGTGGTCTTGGCATTAGTTCATTCTCCCATCAAAATTCTGAATCCTTTGAAGTTTTACTGATCATTCTGCACAGCTAAGGTCAGTTTTGTTGAATAACGGTTAAGGATTTCAGCAATGTTATTTTCTCCCTGCTGTCTATAAAAGAGCCAATCTCCACACTAGGGCCAATGCTCACTCTTTGCATTGGAAGTTCTGCCTTTAAAGAAAATATCAGCATTTCATTTGAAGGTCCATGTGATAATTCCTTCATGAAGTATGTCTGATCTAGATATTCTTTCCCTTCAGGGAACCTGAGGACAATAATATCTGGTGAATGTTTGGTTTTCCAGTGTTTCCAAACGGCAGTGAACCATTTGGGATTTTGCTACTAGTTTTCTTCTGTGCTTTTTTCTAGCCTTTCATGGCCCTCCCATATAAGCCTCTCTCTGCTTAGAAATCTATTTATTTTTTAATTTTTCATTTGACTGGTCTAATTTGCTCCAACGGTACTGCCCCTTAGAGGCCAGTTTGGCATTATCACAATAATTTGCTCGTCCCTTTGTGGTACCACTTTGACAATGCTTCCCCAGCAGCAGCCTTGCTTGCTTATCTGGTCCAGCTTTCTAAGGCACCTTAAATCCGCCACTTCACATCTATTGACTATTGCTGTTGAATTCCCGGTTTCTTTTGTTCTTTGAGGCTTTTATGTGGAGAGGCTACAGCAAAATCCTTTGAAATAGGGGCTCGGTTCTGTAGAATTAAATAGGGGCAGGAGGAAGGGGGCAGAGGGAGGGGAAATACCCATTAATTTAGTCGAAGATAGATTAACAGCAATGACTTTAGCCTTTTCAGTTCTTGTTTGTTTGTCTAAGCTTCATTATTTCAAATGGGCCAAAGCGTTCTCTCCAGCAGGAAAACGTTAGAGACTTAATTAATTCAAGGCATTTGGCATTTCCTGTCAAAATGGCAGACATTCATCAAGCTGTGAAGATTGCTGAGTTTCACATCCACTCGGGGCTGATGCTCAGACTGTTTTCCCAGCATACCTCTCTGTACAACTCGCACATCTCTTCATTTTGAATTCTTCCTCCACAGCCAAACCCAGTTCCTCACGCTGACCCTCAGCCTCTCCAAAACCTCCTGTCAAAACCATTGCTACCACCTCTCCCTACCCTCTCCTGGGGCACTGGTGACTCCATGAGAGGTGGCTGGAACTTGCCCGGCTCCCCGTGCCCCGAGGAGGAGCAGTGGGCTACCAGCATGTGCTACGGGGATGCTGGGCCACCTCCCTTCATCGTGGTCGCAACGCCTGAGCGGGTCTGGGGGCCCGGAGTCACACCATGACCTTGTTGCTGTTCACTGATGGGCTGGCCAGGAAACTGCAGCAAAAGGGGTGTAAGAGCGAGGGGACAAATAATGAAAAACAGGGAGAAAAGAGCTTTGGAGAGTTTAAAGGAACAAAGTCTATGGCGACATGGCTGGGTGCAAGCCAGCTCCAGACTTTCAGGCACATTAGCAGAAGACTGTTAAACAACACTTAAAATGGCAAAATAAAGAAACTCTTCTCTGCAGCAGGGCTCTTCTGTGGGGTACTATGCCCCTCAAGAAAACTTCCTGGCTTCTATATGCCTCAGGCTGCAGAGGCGCACCCGGTGACAGGGAAGGGCTTGACTACAAATAAAAACAATATATTTAAATACTTGTGTGATTTGGTAGCATTTGGATTCCTCCTTCAGCTTTTTGTCTGTTCTGGCTCTTTGCATACGGTCACAGCTCTCACACTGCTGTCTGGAAGACACAGGCTCGTATTTTTTTCCCCGCTCTGTTACAGCAGAAACAGAGTGGATCGCTCAGAGAACATGTCTGTTCACAAACGCTTGTGTTTCAGAGATTAGATGTCAATGAAAGAGTGAAGTGGTGTTCTGATTTGTCAAAAGTCCAGCAGGTTAGACTTTAACTTAGCAGAAAATGATCAAATTAGATGTGACAGAAGCACAAGAAGTCCATAGTATGGTCCTGTCTTGAATGTACACTGAAATTAGGTGGACAAATCTGGTTGATAATGGCTTTAGAAAAGTAAACGCAGCATCTAAATTTGACAGCTATGTGGTTGAACTGATAGATATGGTGATTATTGTTGGCACGCAGTGGAAAAATAGTATTACATTGTGTTTAATCAAAGGGACCTAGTCTGGGATAAGCCTTGGATCCCTCCTCTACATGAAAAACAGCCTTTAGAACAAAGGAAGTTCTGCATAATGTTATTTAGTCTGCACGAACCACTAACTGTATGTCAGAGCCCTGATGAAGTCACTGCTTAGAAACCATTAAGAGATAGCATACAATTGATGTGATATACTTTACTTTAGTTGGGAGACATGCTTCTGGCAAGTAATCCAATGATCAGGTCCAGCGTGCACACACAAAAATTACCAACAAGCTAAGGTACAGCAGATGAAAACCCCCAAAGCTTTCTGCCACCCTAAAAAAGAGTTTCCATTTAAAATGTGCTGTAAGACCACTCTTTGTATTTTCTCTCACCTCTAATGTGAGTCAGAATAGTAGATTTGTCTGAAAGGGAAAATCTCCAAGGACCAGTTTGATATTAGAGAAAATATGTCTTCTGGCCTCCTATCAAACTTTAATATGCATCTAATGCTGACACTAGTGGTCAAGGGAAGAAGTGTATTATTTGCTTTGGTTAAAAAATCATATTTCCTGCAGGAAAGGAGCCCTCACAGAATGAAGACTACTGCTAGTAGAAATGGATACCTGAACCCTAACGTATTATTTGCTGGGGGAAAAACATTTTAATTTAGTCACACAGTTCACCCCCACTTGAATTCAATGAATCAGGAAGGTAAGGCAAATCACGTGGCACCGGGGGCTGTAGCACACAAGAGGAGTGAGGAGTGGAAGGGCGTGAGTGCCATCCATTGCCTATCACAGAATAAATCAAAGCTGAAACCTTTTTTTTTGTGCGGTTTGGAAGAGATGTGGGCCTCGAAGACAGAAGATTTGGACCAAAAGACAAGTCATTCCTTTATCTAGTTGTAATTAACTGCAGGTGGTTTCTGCTAACATAATGCAGATTTGAGTCTCATTTATCTTTTTGTGGAGACAACATAGCTCTCACATTTTTGGGAAAAGTCAGAAGAAAAAAATTAATTGTTTTCTTATTATGGCAGATCACATCTTTCTGTTTGAATTCTTGGCTGGTTTTTCTTTCTTTTGATAATGATAACACTGCCTGCCACTCTCTGACAGATGAGCTGAATATGATGTGGGACAAACCCAAACTGATGAAGGCCTGGGCCAACATCGTTAAAACTGAGTCTTGTCTATCGAAACAGCTATGAAAATAGATGTTTCTACCAGTGCATATTTGTCTCTCTCCCTGCCAGTAAATCAGTACCATCAAATCCTCTTACTCAGTCTTACTCTGCATTTTGCAAGAGAAAGATTTTTGAGTGATTTCTTCCTCCTTGCTTCTTGGCTGTGTCAGCTACAAAACCCTGCAGTCCTGACACAACCCTTTTCCCTCTCTCTCTTTTACATCAGTGTAAATCACTGGCTGGAGAAGCCAAGGCGGTATAAAGCTGCTGGGACAAAGCTGGGGCTGTTGTTTCTATTCCATGCCGGCCCGAGAGCAGACACCTAACACCATGTTGCCTGAATGCTGCTGCTTGTAATCGTATTCCTCTCTGGAAACTGGATCCTTCTTAAGGGAGCCCTGAGCTCTGGATATTTGGCCTCTTTCTGGTCCCCTCAGTCTCCAAAGAGAGAAGGGGGCTCAAAGACCAATGGAGAGATTGAGAGGTACAATTAATTGAAACAGGATAAGATCTACATGGACTTTGTATGACTTGGGATGCGAGAGTTCCGTGACAAGGCTCTGCATGCTGCTGAGCGGAGCCGGGGGGTAAGCTCTGAGAAGGAGGTTGTGCTTCTCTTGGAGGGAGAAAAATGTAATGTTATTTGGTCCTTATGCTGCAGCTGAAGCTGTTTTAAGTGCTCTGGGGCAATAATGCTCCTTAGCACAAAGCAAACAGTGGCAAGAGATGCTGGGAGCTCTCTGGATCCTTTTTGTGTTGCAAACAGCCACCACTTGCATGCGTCCATTGCAACAGGAGAAAAGGCGAAATATGAAACTGCTCCCCCACCCTGTTTTTTAAGGAAGTGTCAGGCTCTGGCAAATTTGGACACCTGCAGCAATTGACTTCTTTCCAGCACAAGTCCAAAGGCATTCGGCTTCCCAGCAAGTCATTTTCTCCTAAGGAAGAAGCATAAGAGAAGGGGGGAAAAAGGAGGGAAAGTGAGAGAAGATAATACAAGGACAAAATGATTCAAAAGCAAAATGCTGTGCAGGCTGTGGGTTGGGAGGAAGGAGGAAAGGAATGGAACATGCAAGACAAAGCATATGTTTGAGGTAGCTACAGCTGTCGTGTGGTTTCAGTATTGGTTGTTATCTTTGGGAAAAAATGGTGAGTGGGAAGGTGTACTAATGTGTTAAGATTGTTAAGATGGGATGGAAAGTCTCAGAGATGCAGGGTAGGTATATGGTTGAGGCAGATCATATCGCCGTTTCCTTCATCTCCCCCAAAACCAGCAATAAGACTGAGAGAACTGAACATACCAGAATAAATTCCTGTCTTGGCTACTTGGGAGAAACTCCAGGACAACCCTTCTAATATAATCAGGGCCAGATTTTGGCCGGAGCTGTAGGATGCATTAGGAGACTGCTGCAATACTCCTGATGGGCAGTGGGTCAGTTCGTTTAATACCACACCGAGGTGTTCCCCCTTGCTTAACATGGGTATAGACGCTGCTGTGACTGTGGTGTTTAAGTAGGGTTTCCAACTATTTAGTTTCTCTTTTAAGTTCTCGTGTTATTTTTGAGAATTATGACCTGTTTTCATGCTTCTGTTACAATTTTTATAAATTTAAAATCAGCTTCCAAAGCATTTTAGTCCAAATTTTCCTCATGATTTTAATTTGTTGGGTTTGTCTAATTCAAGAAACTACATCCTTAAATCATTTAACTTCTCAAAAAAATGCATTTGAAGACACTAACTGAAAACTTCGAGTTTGTTTCAAGCCAATTGCATTTTGAACAGCTGAACTTTCAGCAGTGGCTGTGAGGTGATGTTATTTAGTTTTTCTTTGGTTGGCTAAAGCCAAGAAACTGTGCTTGTCTGGCACATCAACATAGAAATCAATACGGGGCATAAGCAAGCAGATGATCTAGTCCCCAAGTAGTATTGTATTATATGACATGGATAGGAATCATATATATGCATGTATACATGCAAAAAGCATTATAATTGCTTAATATAGTGTGTACAGATGCATTTGTAGCTGACAGTGACAACAAATTACATGCATAAAGTCCCTAGAATGTGCTAGAAAATAAAAACTAAAAAAAAAAAAGAGAATAAAAAGTGGATAAGTCTTTCAAAACATGGATTTAACTCCCAATATTTGCAGAAAATCTTTAACCTTTTTGAAGACTATAGTTACATGTTTACAACGGACTTGGTTTCTTATGAAATAGAAGTTATTCAGTCTTCCCAACTGCGCTTATTCACACAAATATGATTTGTGCTTGAAAGTTGTAGTATATTACTGGATTTTAAGTGGTTCCAGCAATTCCATTAAAAGAGGATGGAATAAATAAGTGAACAGTTTGCCAAAGGTGGAGACGCCATAGTTGTGAAACCAGCCAGTGGTTTATGTCAAACACAGTCATTGAAAATATATAGTAGTGAACTAAAGTAAAAGTGACTTTAGGTATTCTACAAAGTGTTGCTCTAAACGAAGACAGGGGTGTGAGCAGTAACATCTGGATGAAATAAAGCTCCATCTGAGAACTAAAGTAAAATAACATTGCTTATTTGAACAATTTCTGTGTTAGAAAGTAGAACCTAATACCAAGAACAAGAGTCTCTGGGAGTTTTTGGAAGAGGGACAAGTTGACAATTGATACAAAATTTTCAGCAGCTTTACCGTCCATCTTAGATACTTTTTAGCATTTGCTTATGGCATGCTCATTGCCTGACCACCCTGCCTGCTTTGGGCATCTTGGAGATGTAAAGTCAACAGAAGGAGATGTAAAGCCCACTGAAAAGAGAGCAAGGGTGGCACAGGACTTAATTGCAAATGTATTGTGAGATAATCCCTTCTTTGTAACTCCTCCATCTTCACCTGAGGCCACTTGGGGACTGAATATATGTGTGTGCTTTTGCTTGTGAGAAAACATACGTAACAGCCAAGTCTAGCTTTTCCTTTTGTTCAGAGTTTTACTACTAGAGTAGTTCTAGTCACTATGGAGGTCCCACATACAAAGAGATTTTTACTTTTCATAAGAACTGTTGTCTTGCATATATAATAATTTTCTTCTTTTGGCCAGCTTCTTCCTCATTAACCTACTAGGGAATTATACACACCAGGGTTTATTTAGATGATCTTTCAAGTGTCCTTCCTGTTTATGGAGTGATCAGCCACATGCACCAAACAACATATGAGGACAGGGAATGGAGGATACCATGCTAACAGGAAGCACCTTCATGTAAATAATGGTGATGCTCCGTGCTGTTCAGTAACATCTTCCTGCAGGACGTGACCGGCTTTGAAATACTTGTTTGGAAACAGAAGTATGTCTTCTATTAACAGGATTAAGCAAAATGAGAGATAGCCATGTTTGTGTTTAGACAAAAAAAAAAAAAAAAAAAAAAAAAAAAAAAGGTGAATTCTGAATCAGAGTGTAGAGGTTTTGCTTTGGATTACTGACGCTATTGTATCTTTGGGACAGTTGAGCATTCCTTTGCCTGATGGACTGAGATAATTTCACCTTGATATTACTTACCTTGACCATATGAATGAACCTTCAAGTATGCACTGGGGAGAATAATGCAGGTGATAGAACAGGCTCCTGGGGACACACTGTTATGCTTGCTCAGACATCTATTATTCCTAGGTTACCTATCAATGGTGTTATTACTGTATTTGTGCCATTATTTAAGGACACATATGGACACCAGAACAGAGACATCACCAGCATAAATTCTTGCCAGATTGCTTTCTGAAAACGAAAGTGTCTGCATGTTCAAAAATGCTTGTCAAATAAAAAAGTGAAGACAAATCTGTTCATTTTTATTAGGAAGTTTTTTTTCAATTTGGCACTAAATGTTGATTTAAAATGAGTTTCTGGAAAACCTTTTGAATTTTATGGTGCTGCCTAGTGCTCAGGGATGAAAGGTTTATTTCTGCATCCAAAATGGACCTTGGTGGTCCCTCAGGAGGTGACAGTTGCCTGTGACCTCCTGTGGGCCCAGACCTGCATACGGTGCACTGACCTCACCTGCTCACAAACAGACAACAAATATGATCTAGAAGCTCCTTGGTGAACAAAATTAAACACTGCAGGTCAAATGGAAATTACAGCAATTACAAGCTGTGCAGAAGACTGTGGAATTCAACACCAGCTCTCACCCATGAACTGGGATGGAGACAGTCAAACGTTAGGTCAGTTTGGGTCACCCTGTGGCTTTGGTGTCCATTTTTCACCCAGTATAGGGCAGGGAATTCTAAACATTTGAGACAGTGGTTGAAGTTAACGAATGACTTGGACATACTGATAGATCCTGTGCTGAACACATTATGCCAGTGCAAACAAATAAAATTATTTAAGCAAAAAAATAGCTCTTTTTGTAGTAAGCACAAGCATAGTCACATCCATCTAAAAAAAAAATCTTAATTTTTGCATTTAAGTCTTTCTCTCTGGTTTATGTATGAAACTATTTGGTATCATCTGTCTAGTGCAATTAAACTGTTTTCGGTGCTGAACCTCTCTTAACATTTAAATGAACACAGAAATTATTTTTCTCCACAGTAATAACAATTGGCAAGACTTTCAAAGAAAAGTACCTAAATGAATTAGAAGTCCCAAACCCACTCACTTGTGTTTCTATATAGCACAGTGCTTTGAAATGACCTGTCGACTATCTTAAGATGTTATTTTATGCCACTCATCTTTGAATGAGCTATCTTAGCTATGAGCTAAGATGACATCAGTGCTTCGATTTAAAATGCAAGTCATGACTCCTTGCAACATTTATGTTACACTTCTATAACATCTACAAAAGTATCCTGAATAAAGAAATAAATTTTTAGTGTATCTAGTGGTTATTGTGGACTTCTGGAACTGTGAAAAGACTGAACCCATCATAAATTAACTTTGCATCTTGATATGATGGAGTTTTTGAACTTTGAACCAAAGCTGGTAACCAAAAATGTAGGGTATTGCAGGCTGGGTCAGTTGTACAAAGGTGATGATGGACATGGATGTCTTCACCACAGTCCTTTTTATTTCCAAAGCATGTACAAAAGTCCTGCAGGCACACACAGGATACAACAGCCCAAACTTTGTTGACCAAGCACCTAACCCCAAAACTGAGGACTGTCCTACCAATGCTTTTTTGGGTCTGAGTGACATTAGTCTTTCCTCTGTGCTTTTCTTTACATTTCCTGCTACTTTTTGTTCTTGTTTTCTTAAAAACCTACCCTCACACAAAACAAAGCTCAGCACAGCCCCGTCATGCTGCTCATCCATTCCTGAGCAGATGTAAGATGTGTAACTCACCTCTGGTTGGGTTGGTGATGAATTCTTGCATCTTCAGATCTCTGGGTTTTGCTGTCTGTAACCCACAGGGATGCTGCCTATCAAACTAGTTGAAAGCGGTGAGCGTACCCAGATTATAATTCTTTTAGTGCTTGTGTTGCACAGTTAATGATATGTGTGAGCTTTTGGACTGCCTTGTTTAGATTGGCATTTTGGGACAAGAATTTTTTTCTTGTGCCTGATACAGAGTTGAGTACTTATGGCATTTAACCAACAGCAACAACTTTGCAATGGGGAGCTTGCTGGATTTGTCTGTGATTTGGATGTTCTTGGGTGGCTGGGCATTTTCCAGCAATATTGCAGCAGGTTTATCTCTTTCATGCACAGTAACAAAACATAATTTCAGTCTATCCAAGATGAAAAGCAACAATACTAGTAAGTTTACACATTTATGAGTTACTCTATGCTGCATTTGTTTGAAGAAAGACTTCTCTTCCTCATACTTATTTTATGTGTAGAAGTCTATGGTGTCTCATGTAAGTCTGCCCTTGGCCAGGAATCCTGGAGGGAAAAGTTAATTTGTATAAAATCAAACTGATAACAGAATCTATGCTTTTAAGATAGGAGTGTGTCCCAAGGAGGTCCTGGGTCAGAGCATTAAATATTCTCCCTCAATCCCAGGGGCTTGGCTACAATGCATACTGGGATCTGAAGTCTGCGTTGATAGGTGACTGCAGCTGCCTGCAAGGAGTCTCAACTGCGGAGTTTTATGGCCTGCATCTGGCTCACAGCTCATACCTTAAGCATCCTCCAGGGAGCTGATAGTCTCATATTTGTTCTTAACGCACAAGAACAAAATTAAAATGAAAATCTAAAATGCAACCCTTTTTCCCAAACCATGTGAAGGTCAAGGAAATAACCTCTTCTGAAAAACATCAGGAAAACACATACAGAAAAGCAGCTATCACAAATAAAAGTAAGCAGCTATTATAAAACCACTAGCAATCTCCTTTTAAAACTGGCTAAGAAGTGTGGAAAAGTTGAAAATGTTCTTTCAAATGACTTCCAACAGCAAAGGATAGGATATTGCACTGGGAAGGATATTCTAGCAGGTGGGTCCCACTACCTTCTGCTCACACGTGTTTTCCATAATAAGTCAAAGCAAAGAACTACTTTCCATGTTTCTGTTTTTAAAAGTGAACTTTCAAAAGAAAATTCTGCCACGGCTCTTCCATCACAAGTGGTCTAACAGCAGTGACGGGGACACACGCAGAGTCCAGAGCAGAAGTGCCGATGGTGTCCTTGGGAACAGGGCTCCCTACTTACCAGCAGGTCCTCCACAAAATGCAAAAGGCTGGAGCTTGGGGACTTCGGCCACCAGTTCCTGTTTGTAAGGAGTCTATTTGGCAGCAGCGTTCCCACACTAAGGCTTTTGAGCAATGCAAAGGGAGATGATTTTCCCTGCATCAGAATGACCCCTGGCACCTACCTCCTTGCACAGGAGATACCACCGGAGGAAGGACAAGCAAAACTGAGTATGGGCAGAGATGTTTCTGCCAGAAGCTACTCCATCCTCTCGCAAAAGCAGCAGCCACCCCATACACCCTGCCTTGCCCTCAGCAGCTGTCATTTGACCACGTCTCTGGCATAAGTGACAGAACCAGGACTGCTTTGTTGCCACAGGCAAAAGCCTGCTCTCCCTGGAACTAGCACAGGTTCTGGGGCTGCCAGGGGCCAACTGAGTATACATGTGTTTGAATCGAGAACTGCAGCCTCTCCCCTTACCCACAGGTCAGGAGAAGTTTGATCTGACTGCTCTATTGATGTAGAAGAGCAATGATAATTTCACTACACACAAAATGCAGGCTGGTGACTCAAAAACCCCAGGTCTTTGTTGCAGCATTTGGTGCTGACTGTGTTTCTGTGTTTTTATGATACATACGTAGACTGCAGATCAAAGGCTATTTCTAGGTCATTTTACCTATCAGATTATTGAGGTTTCCTGCTAAATCACTGAGAACAGTGAAAATTTGCAGTGTTTTTATTAAACTTGCACAGTCAGCACACAGTAAAATTAAAAGGTATGTCAACTTGGTTCCGAGTACCTCAAAGAAAGCAAAATGCTTAAAAACCAAACAGTTAAACAAAAGTCAACTTATAAATCTCTTGAAAAGTCCCAGAAACCTTCCAATCTGTCTGCTGACACCTTCTGCCTGTCTCTGACCCTACTAAATCAAAGCATTTATCTAAAGTACAAAAGTTGACAGTTTGCATTTAATAAAAGTTGCTTGTCTTGTCAGTCTGCAGAACTCTTGTTCCTGCTGGCTATTTCCTTGATGATGTGTTACAGCAATGCAATGGCCAGCAGCACTTACAGAAATAGATGCAAAAAGTGGCTTGATTAATTTTAAATATGTTCATTCTTGAATACAAAATGTAGGTTGTATGAGAAAAAGAGGGGAGGCTTGTAAGGAGACGCTGTGTGTTTCAACTAGCAGAATTTCTGTTTTAGGGGAAAGATTACTGTTCCTGATAACACACCATGGTACAACAACAAAAAAAGAAAGGACCGCATTTTGTTTATAGACATTTTCAAGGGGTTTGTATTTAACAATAATTCTGAAACAGTTTCAAATTCCTGGGCACAGTCCTGCTCATCAGTAAAGTTAAAGGTCTATTACACTTGCAAGCATCAGAAAAAAACCTTTGTGTAAATATGTGCTGCTTTTGCATCTCTGAAATTTTGCAGACTTAGGCTTCAGTCCTGTGTACTTCCACATGGGCCTTTTCTTCACCCATATGATTTAAGTGAAGCATTTGCCTACATTTTGAAGCATGTAGATTGGCATCAGATTGTAATTTTGAGAAATATGTTTGCTTGCATGTCATGTACCATGTCCTCTTCATAAGTTAATGTTAGTATTTAGTGCTGAGGACCCCGCCAGCCATTACAAAACAGCCTCCTGTTAGGTTTTAAGGGTAATGAAATTAATTGGTTGTACTTAGTTTTCCTCTTGTTTAGAAGAAAGTTCTTTACTGATATACTGTAGAATACACATCAGATGGAGGCAGTTGTAGTTAATGCTAAACAATATTCATTTGTTTACAAGCATTCGCTCTTCCCTGGGCTGGAAGGGAACTGTGGAGCCTTCCAGGTAACCACGGATGGCTGCATCATCTGAAACAACCTCTGAAATTTTAGGCTACTTCAGGGCTGTAAGGCGCTATTCGATAGCTTGGAGAGGAAAGCCAAATGTGTTGGGACCAGTTTAGGTACCAAGCAAGATCAGCCAGGGTGTAGAGAGCATCAGGCTGCTGGTAGCAGCCTAAGATCACCAGTAGGTCCCAGTGCCTATTTTTCCTATGCTGAGCTGTTGCATCTTCTTCAGGGGAGGGAAGAAGTAAAAGGGAAGTGGGCGAGCGTGTCCAGGCCCAGCAATAAGGAAGGATGGGCAGGATAGGTGAGGAGCAGCAAACCCAGCTGAAGCCCCTCGGCCTCCTCTTACCTGCAGACCCACATTGATGCCTTTCTGGAAGGCTGTGACAGGGTGTAGGGGAGTGGGTAGGTTAGGAGGGCTGGTGGCATGGCCCATGAAACGTTAGTAAGGCAATGCAGATGGAAACATGGCATGGCAAGCCTGCACAGACAGATGTGGTGAGACCAGACAGTGATTGAGGACATTCGTGTATGGTCCATGTGTGTAATTCTTCGGTTCGTTTTTGCCAACAGTGTTGGCAAACCCACATAAACCTCAGCCTGGCTCAGAAGAAGCGCCAAGGTGTGCCCACCTCTGTTCCTTAAGACTTTGTGGGTCTCTTCTTCTGTCCAGCTCACAGGTACTTTTTGAAACTTTATTTCTGTCAAATGTAGATGGCAATAGAGCTAATACTCTTTTATTGTCCCGGGCTGTCAGAATAGCTTTAAATCTGTGTATTGGGAACCTCAATCAGGTATTTTTATTTAAAATAAATTCAGTTCTAAAGTATCCTTGAGTAGAAGCCACATGCTTTAAATACATATTTTCTTTCTTTATTTTATGGACTACACCCTTCAAAACAAATATTCCACTATTTTATACCTTTATCTTACTGTTGTTACATTAAAAGGACCAAACTAATAAAGATGAGTTTTAAAAAAATAATTGTTTCTGAAGTGGGGTTCAGGCCTGTGAATTCAGTTCAAGTTCAGAAGATTATGCTGGAGGTGCATGGAAAAGCCTTGAAGTAGGTATTTTAAAGAAACTTACAATTTAAAATGGAAATAAATATTGTATTGAAAAATTAAGTATGCAGACCATGGCATGAGGCTTAGAAAAAAGCAGCTGATCTTCTGTTGACAAAAGTGGAAGGTGGCTTACCTTGTGCTCCTCTCCCCAAGGATGCTTGTGGGAGGCCCAGCTCATGAATCTTGTTGTTGGATGGTGCTGAATCCTGACCTATGTACAGTTATAGCGAGAGCGATTCTTTGGACAGCTTGGAAACTCATGACCCTTTGTTTGCAAAAGGCATTTTTAAATAGCAGCATTTTGGACTCCACAAGTGATCTGTGCTTCAGTGTGGAAAAGCATTTCTTTAGTTCATTTTTCTCTTAAGAAACTCCATTCCAAGTCAGCAATCTCATCTTCTGGTCCTGGTTAAGGCATCAGGCAAGGGAGTCAGGCTTTTACAGTCAAGCTTATGCAAACACACGCATCCCCATGCACCCTGGTTTGTTTTGTTATAAGGCAAGTAATGGTCACCTGAAGCTTTAGCAGGGGAAGTTCAGAGCCTTAGTCCTGGCACTGACTGTGTTTTAAATAGATGGAGCACAGCAGAGCTGTGATTTAGTTGCCTGAGGTGGTAGTAGTTTGTTAGCTGTACTTGTGGAGCTGATGAGAGCTTGGGCTTTTGTGGTACCCAGTCTGCAACACAGAGCAGACCAGCAGGGAGGTTTCCTTGGTAAGGAATCTGCCCTTGGACAGTAGCCCGGGTTGTGCAGATCCAGGTCAGCGCCCACCTGGGTTATCAAGCGTCAGGCTTTAAAGTATTTAGAGAAGTCAAGTTGTGAGATACTGCGTTTCATTAGGGAGTCCTAAAACCAGCACGCCCGGTGAAGCTGGGGGAGTCCAGGGGGATGGTGTGAACCCCCTCCTGGCCATAGCACAGAGCCCCTTCCCAGAGGAGGGCTGCGATGTGCTCGAGCAGCCTGAAGCCACCCGCAGCCCTCTCTGCTCTGCAGAGGTTTTCTGAGTGTGGCTTCAAAACCGTGCTTGTCTGGACTGAATACATAAACCACATTGTGCAGCCTTAAACCCTAGGCTCAGCCTCCAGAGGGAAAGTGTGGGGGTTTCCTCTGGTAACAGAAAGCTGTGTTAGCAGTCTCTGTGCCAGTGCGGTGTGGAGGGAGTGTGTGAAAATGGCCAGTGCCAGCTGGCTCACATGCCCTTGGGACCACTTTTTTTTTTTAATACTTTATCGTATGAAAAATTGTATTAGCATAGTTTAGAGTAGCCCTGAGCCCCCTGATTTAGGGCTACTTTGAATAACTTCTGGGAATCATAGACAGCCCTCAGGAGTCTCTAATGCAGGGAGGCAGCACCCAACTCCCTTGTATCATAATTTCTATGCTGTTTTTTTACTGGGAGATGCAGATGGCCATGCTTAATGAGGCAGTTCCCGTTGCAAAAGCTACTCTGTCAGAAGACCAGATTTCTGCTTGCAATTCACCCGTGATGGCTGAACAGTCCAGCCACAGAGTACAGGTTGGACTGACTTTGGTTTTAGTTGTATTTCCAAATCACCCTAGTATGTTATTTTAATATATTTGTATGTATGTGTAAATATATAATATGTATAATGTATGTATTATATACAATATCTGTAACATACATCTTATATACATACACACATTACGGTGTTTTTTATATATATATATAAAATATATTATTTCCACTGACAATCTTACTGAAGAGTCAGTTATAGGCTTCCACAGTGTGTCATGACACAGAATACTGCTGACAAGGCAGTGGCCTGGCATTGATTTTAAAATCAGATTCTTCTTCAATAATAGACACTTTTTTGGTATTGACAGCGTTAGGCTCTGCAGTGTCTACTAGAACCATGTTGTTCTGGTTGCTTGCCAGATCACTGACCGTATTGTTTCTCTTACACCTCTGTATTAAGTTTTTATGCAGTACTCAACCAAAGCAAAAGTTTTAACAGGACACGGAGCCTTCTATTCTTTCCACTTCTCTCTGCAACTCCAACTGCAATGCACTTTATTTAATTCACTGTAACTGCTTCTCCATTCATTGGCCATTTATAATCCACTGGAACCAAAACAATGACCTACGCGTTAAAATGAGAGTAATGGAGTATCCCCCTGACACAGAGTCAGCCCACCTTGAAAGCCCTGACATTACCACCACCCCATCGGATTAGAGGAGATGTGGTTTATATTAGTGACCTGAAGAAGGTTCATGCCCTCTGGGAGAAGGCTGTTCCCTGGAATGGCAGTGTGATTAATGGTTTATTTACAGCACTGACATCAAGGCTGTCAGGACTCTTCATCAGTCTTTGATGTAAAACACACTAAGAGGCCCTAGGTCATTCTTATCTGCTTGGAGAAGAGAAATCAGAAATGAGGAGCGGTTCAGTGTGGCCACAATTCTGGTACTAATATTTTCCACGATGGCAACAACAGAAGAAAATTACAAGGTCACTCCTACTTCACTGGCCTTACTGGTAAGACGGTGTGACCACAGTGAGACCGTGGCTTCTCTTTTTTGGCTGGGGGAAGGGCAGCAAGAGAGCACTAGTAACAGAAAACGTGGTGAGAACATACAGATGCCTACCTCAAATCCACAGGACACTGTGAGGGGTGAGTGCTTCAGTTCTGCACAAATCACAAACCAGAATGGGTTTTTCATGTCCTGGCTGAAGTTGAGCTTAGACAGATATCTTTAGTGATTACTGTGTAGTCCCCAGCACTGTCATGTATAGACATTTTCAATTTTTAATATTTAATACTTTCATACTATTTTAGAAAAGGCTTCCGCTCCTGAAAACTTCCTCCGTTTTCTTGCTGAGTTGGCTCAGCATGGTCTGATTTTCCGCAGCTCTGTGTGCTGGTAAATCCCACGCAGCCCGCTGCTCTCATGGACTGGCTGATCAGTGAGATAATGTTGAGGCAGCGTCAGCCCTTTCCCTCAGCCCACTGATGGGAACCGGCTTGCTGACACCCAGCACGTTTGCACGGGCAGCCACCTCCTCCCCTGCCCGATCCAAGTCCTGTGGTGCAGGACTCTTGCAGGAGAGCTTGTGAGTCGGGGGCGTGATGCAGTATTGTGCCTGTGGTGCTTTGGTTCTACATTGCCTTCACGGGGGACTGACTGACTTAAAAATGACTAAAGATGCCTGAGAAGTTCTCCTGGCCCCAGTTGAAATAATAACTGGATGAAAAACAGTTACTGAATCCAAGCCAGATAAGATTGAAAATAATGCTGGGGCGGGGGGGGAAGAAAACTATGTTGGAGAGCCTCAGCTTCCCCAGAATTTCCCTCTGTTAAGAGGTCTGGCACTTGCGCTATCGGCGTGTTCCAACCCACTTGGCTTGGTGTGGGCTCCTCACGATTTCCTGGTGCCTGAGCAGCGCAATCCCGTGAGACAGCTCTTCTGTGTACGATAGCCTGTCTGGCTGCGCTCTTTCTTACTGGGTTAAGATCTACAGATAGCAATCTATGACTTGCAGGAATATGCATAGGATATATGCCTGTGAATCAAGCTGTTGATCTTAACAGGGCTCTGGTTTGTTCAAAACCCTGTTAACAGGCTTGCTTGGCAGAGCTGGCTTCCCAGAGCACATTTTGCTGGGGCCTGCTCCCTCCTTGGCTTCTTGTAGAGTACTGTATGGAAATTAGTGTGTGCAGTGAGGACCACCCAAAGCAAATGATTTCCATTAGAGCTAATGAGTCCTTAAACACAAGAGTGTAGCATGTACGTGCAATGGGACCCAGAGGTTTCTCGACAGCAGGTGTTACTTACAGGAATCAAAAAGCCCCGGGATATAGTAGGAACAAACCACCCAAATAAAGCAACCAAGAAAAAAATAGAGAAGAAAATTCAAGTTTGTGCACAACAAAAACGGAGCTAAACAAAGCTGCACTTCCCTGTCCCAACTTTAATCCTCTAAGAGGTCTTTAGACATTGCAGTATATGGCTTCTAGCCCACATGTGAAGATCCTAACTACCATTAGGCAAATGATTGTAATTAGCAGTCTAGTTGATTTTACTTCCTGAAAGTGCAAATTGCAAACGCTTTACATATTCATTATTTGATATTTCTTCTAAGTTTCTTAGGGGAATAATTCTCAGCTGTAGACCATTTGCAAATATTTCATTCTCAACAAATTTGACCTTTTTGTTGTTGGCAACTTAAATAAATTTTTCTTTCTTGGTTGGATGCCCCTTAATTACTTAAAACCTTGTGTGGCGAAGATGATATATGAGTGTAAAGCCTTAGATGCCCAGCTCTGGTTAAGCAGGTAAAGTGAGCAATACTCAAACACTTCCACTAGAATACTGCTAAGGAGTATGTACACACATCAGTGCCAAAAACCCAACCCTTTTGCTGCAAACATTCCACACAATCACGAAAAAAAACCCATGAAAATTTTGCAAGAAGATGCAACGTTGCTTTCCAGATATACCCTAAAAGCTGTAGTATTTTCATGGCTAGTATTTCCATTTGATTAGTACAGTTCTGTGTACAGAACCCACGCCAGAAAGATTGGAAAAGACAGGAGAAGAATACACAGAAAACAATCTTTGTTGATGACTTTCCCTGTTTCTCTTTCCCCTCGTTTCATGGAAGATTCGAGGTAACAGCAGTTTATGTGGCTGGTGAGTCACAACCAACAATCATTATACTCAATACACACTATACATATATTTTGGTATTTTCCAGCTCCCAGAGAAAGTTGCATCATTTTCTCATTTTCTAAAACTTTCCCAGACCACTCCCTTTGTAAAATCTGTTAAAGGGCTTTTAGCCATTTTGTGGTCAAGGCTCTGTCCCCCGTGCAGCGTGCTAGTCCCAGAATATGCTTCAGTAAACTCGGAACAAAGCCGGGCTACCCTCAGAAGCCCCCGCTCCCTTTCTTCTCTCCCATCTCCATATGGGAACTCAAAAGCCTAAATTATTAAATGCTGCGGGGTTTGTTGTTGGTGATGAGCAGCTGCAGCGTAGAAGTTAGCAAGGGAAACCTGGATTTTCTGGCACCCGTCTTGGGAAACACCCAGACCCGCAGCCTGGTCCTCTCCCACCGCTCTTGTCTTGCTGTTGCTACCTGAGGCTCATCCCCGGCTACGTGCATCTCTTGGCTCCCTCCATGCCAGCCAGAGAGATCCTTCTGCTCCTCTGCTGCCTGCCAGCCTGCCTACCTGCTGGAGGGGACGTCTGCAGCCTGAGCTGCTCAGGGGCTGTCTCCTACGGTGCTTCAGTCGAAGCGCGCTGGGTGAGGAGCCAGCAAGGGTTAGGGAGCACTCAGGCACCAGCAGCCCAGCTAGCAGCAGGGAGCTCTGTCCTTCGGTGCAGGGACAGGGCATCCAGAGCTGCTCTCGGCTGCTGATGGTCAGATCAGGCTAAGGAGCTCCCCGTTTTTGTCAGACTCCTTCCTGCCTGCAGTGCCCCGGTGGAAAGCAGAGACTGTCCTCCCCTCACAGGGAGGGCACAGGGCTCCTCCCAGGGAGAAGCAGGTGATGTACTTGCACATTTCAGGTGACCAGCAGCCCAGGGGTTAAAATGCAGCTTTGCCACAAGCTCTGTTTTAGGTACAACTCAATAAATCATTAGCAGCTGAATCATATCTGCTTCCCGGATCCCCTCCTTGAGGGAAAGGCAGGGCTGCCAGCAACCTGCATGACACACAGGAGGACCTACCGGTTTGCTGGTCCTGCTCGGAGGTCTGGAGCCAGCTCCCCACCCAGCCTGCCTACAGAAGGAGGTGCAGAGGCTTTATCCAGCAGTCAGTGCAGGGCAGGAACAGGGGACTGTAGGCCCTTTTACCCGTCGGCATAGGTTAATGGGATGAGCCACAGCTTGTTTCTAAAGCTTAATTTCAGCAGCAGAAGTCGCAGCTTGAGCAAGCCGCTTTGCCTGTGCTCCTCCCTAAGCAGTACGTCAAATTTCTATTCTGCCTGCTGTATCCAGAGTCTAATATTGCTTCTTGAGTCTGACATAACCTGCTTTGCATTGCACAGAGTTCTTGCTGTGGGATATATTGCAGGGTCTGACAGCCCTTACATTGTATGTAACAGTTCTTCAGGTGCCAAATTTTTCCAGTTTAACACGCAGCAGATGTGCTTGTAGTCTTTTTGGAGTTGTTTTAAAAACGGCTACAGTAAATCTATTTTCAAAGCTGGCTGGCTAACTAAAACGTCCTTGCTTAAGGGTGAATGTTTTCATAACTAGCCCCAGGAATGGCTCATAGTTTTTTCAGTGCTCTGTCTATGAAGCATTTCATTAACGGCAATTGAAAATCTACTGCCAGATTACTTTGTTGATATGATATATTCTTTAAAAGTTTCTGCATCCAGCTGGAAACTTAATGGTTAATAGTCAAGTTTTGACAAATACACTGATTCATTTTTGCAAGAAGGTATTGCAACTTTTTAATTCTGTAGGTATTTCGGTTATCAAATACCTGTGGGTTTGGATGAGGTGTCTAAAACATAGCTAAACTAAAACCTAAACGCATATATAACACTGACAAACTGAAAAGCAGAGCAGCCGCAATACTCCAGGCACAATATCCCTTAAGAGTCATAACAGGCTTCTCTTGAAGAGTGCAAGTGTGGAATGGGTATAATGCTGCTCCAGCACAGTTAAAGACAAAACTCCCATTGACTTAACTGGGAACATCATCAAAGCAAAGCAGTAACATCTGATAACAAAGTAAATGGGAACTTTCTTGCACTGGTAGAAACAAGAAATGACGGCGTACTGCATTGCTGTGCATGAAGTTTTGTTTGACAAGAACTGAGTGTGAGGCATCCAGTCTTGTTCCCTGCTCACAGAAAGAAGCAGTGTTGACACTGGAGCTTTTACCATACTTTGGAGTTGTTTATCCCTCTGTTGAAGTAGAAACACAACAGTGTTATCTAAATTAGTGTCTCTTTTTTTTTACACACCAGACTGCAGAAGTGGTTTTCTGCAAGGATGGGCTGTACTGTAGTCAGGATACAGGAATGGGGTGCTCGTATGAAGTGATAATGTTTCTCCCCATTGGCTTGCTGGGACATCGTTGCCTGTTCTAGGGCTGGAGTGAGAGGTGTGAGTTAGCTTTCAGCTCCTCATTGTGGTGTTGGGGCTTGTTGTGTGATGCTTCCGTGGGTGGGTTGTGTGCCTTTTGCAATGTCATTTTACACAGCAAATTGTGTTACTCAGCCCAGACAGGCAGGACCATTGACTCTGCTGGGCACCACGTGAACAGATAAGGCAACGGTTGCTTGTTCTGTCTTGGACAAGCCAGTTATGATCAGATCAATGGAGGAGCTCTCACAACTTGAGCAGAGTCTGGAACACACATGGAAAGCCCAAGTCCATGAAGACAATCCCCCAAAACCCTGCTCAGCTACTCTTCCAATCTGGGAGCACCCAAATGCCATAGGCCCCCCCCCCTTCTTTGGGCTCTCCAGACAATTAGGGCCCCTGTGCTTTCCCAGTAGCACCCAGCTCACTGTTTCAGGTTGAATGGCTGAACTTGGATCCAAGGTGCTTGGCTGAACTTGGATCCAAGACTAGATGCTCCTCTGCTGAAGTCCCCTGGGGTACCAAGCATGCTGAGGCTCACAGTGTGCATCTAACAGCCATGGGCACGACAGCACCTTGTAAAGCAGCGGAGGCTGCTTCTCTCTTTTAAAGGATGGAGAGAGACAGAGAAGCAAGTGGCCTGTCACTTTTTGTTCCTGCTCTCCCTTGAGCTAGGACACCTGGATCTAGCTCTCTCCTCAGTTTGAAGGCACTCAAACCCACTGGTCTTGTTGGCCAAGCAGAACCCTACTCCCAGCCTATAAGCTCCTGTACTGAGAAATGCTGCCCCGCTCCCGGTTTGCTCTGCAGCACGGACCCACGTCGTCATGCCGATGGGCGAGCAACAAAGTGATTGTGGCTCTGACGAAACCATGTGCGTGGGAGGGAGTTTGCACGGGTGGTGTAGCAGGCATGTCCTGGGCAGCACGGGGGCACAGCCTGATGAGGAAGCCTAGCTGTCCTACACATGTTCCCTGCTCTGGAGGCATGAGACTGGAAGTCACAAGCGCCCAACGGCTGCCTTCAGGATACCTAATTCACAGTCTTGCCCTCTGTCTTCTCATGCTTTTGCTCTTGTCTATTTGTGTCACAGGTTTTAATTTAAAATCAATTTTGCTAGCGTAAATGCTGATATTACTCAAGGGAACTGGGCTTTACTGGCAACGGGTGAAGTATAAAGTACAGCTGAAGGAACAACGTCTCAGCATAACACGTTAGCAAGCCCTGAGTCAGCACAGGCGCAACACTGTAATCAAGAACATTGCCTGTTTACTTCAGTGTGATTAATATCAATCATCTGTTCTTCGTTAAATGGTTAGATCCTTGATACTAGGAAGTTTCCTGGAGTTATATCTGGAAACCCCATCCATCTCTCAAGAATTTACCTGCTGGCCCCTCACCTTGTGTGGGAACAGCAATGGCTTTGGCTCCGAGGTGGCCAGTGACGAGGCTGATCCGGCTGGAGGTGCTCAGGAAATCCCAGAGGCGAATCAGAGCTGAAAATTAATTGCTTTTTAATTTAGCTCAGATCTACAGGCCATGTGTGAGATAAAATAATCCCTGAGATATTAACGATGTTCCCAGTTATGCTAAACTTTAAAAGGAACCTCTTAGCCTTATGCAGATTAGGCCTTGGTCTTTGACATGGAAACAATTACTATTTGAATGTGGTCTCTTTTTCACTGTCATCCTGAATTGGCCTTGCCTCTTAGCAAACAAATGCATGTCGAAAAGATTAATGGATTAAACATGGCCAGGGATAAGCCTATTACACTAAAGCCCTTTAAAATCAATCCATAGCTTGTAAAGGAAGAGATCACCTGAAATACAAGCCTCAGGGAATATCTACAGGATGCCACGACCATCCCTACACCATGGCTGCTGTTGTAGGCATGACTAGACCAGCCACGGCAGCTCTGAGTGTCGCACAGGCCACAGCCAAAACTGGACACTGGGTAAGCTGCTTGCTACCTCACCACCACCCAAGCCATACCCTACATAGCTAGTTTTAGCATTGGGAAAGATTTGCTCTCAGATGACTTTACTGGACTGTGTTTCCCTTGACTTCCCAGGGTTTTCTTTTGCAATTCGTGGTCTGGGCTCAGACCCCGAAACGACTAACCCAGAGGATCTCACTGGTGTCATCTTCCACTCTGCCTGCCCTGTGGAGCCTGACAGTTCCCTGCAGCTCCACGATGTCTCTTTCAGCATTTTCTCAAGAGGTTTTGAAGAATGTTTCACAAACAATTGGCCTAGCACACTGAAAAAAATACCCATCTTGTTTATCTATGCTCCAAATTATTTACCACAACTGGTCATTTTAAAATATAGTTTACACAGCGTTCGAACAGTTTATTCCATAATTTAAGGGTTATCTTCAGAGCTTTTTAAACATTCTGTAAACTTTTTTTAAATTAGATAATTATTTCATATATAAAAATGTAAATGGAGAGTGGGACAAGAGAGCCTGACCCTCAAAGCAGGGCCTTTGGTAAAGAAAAGGAAACCACTGTCTCGAGTCCAGAGCTGGCACTGCCTTTCTGCTCCACAGCACACACCGTGCCTTAGAAGACCTGCCCCTGGGGTTTGCATTCACTGCAAGTGGCACAAATGGGGGTCAATAGAGATCTGATATTTTTGAAGCCAACTTTGCACGTGTTCGTGCTGAAGCCAAAGGGATTGCCTATACAGTAGGCCACTGCTCTGCTCTTTGCAGCTACAGCCAGGTAGCTGAGGCTGCCTGTCTCCAGTTTCATGCTACCTGTTACATTTGCAGTGGCAGATAAGCCTTATGAAGAGCCTTATAACCTTCTCCACAGTCTGGCAAGTTGGCAGCAGTTAACTCAATACATCAAGATTTTTGCCAGTCAAACTCTTAATTTGACCTCAAGCCTGCAAGACCTGCCCATATCTAAGAATGCAAGTATTTAAGAGAGTTTATCTTACATGTGGGGAATATAATACTGGACCCAACTGGAGGCAGCGTGAGCAAACACCGCACAGCTCCCAGGGCACGGTGATCAGCCTGCTCCCAAATTACCCGGTTGTGTTGCAGTTACCTGACTTCAGCTGACTGCAAATTAGTCATTGATCTCCTGTAACGTGATGGCTCTATGCTAGCTGTAGGTCTTTCGATATTGGAAAACAAGATGAACAGATCAGCTGCAAATAAGATACGAACCAAGATAAACTCTTTTCAGGAAAATCACTTTGATGTCAAAGGCAAATTAAAGGAGCCCAATAAGCAGGCCAAGCAAAATGAAGTGAGAATGACTGATCCTAGCACAAGCCTTTGGGAAAATACAGAGGGTCTTGCAGCCTTGAGTCAACCAACAGTTAACTAAAGCAACAAATGATTTTGACCATCTCTGATGTTATGTTTTCACATATAGGGAGCTTGATTTTTAGAGGTGCTTTCCCATCCTTTTCAGAAAAATTATGTCTCTTGAAGGCATGTCAGGTGGTAAAACCCTCACACTGAAAAAACGAAAATGTTTCCAATATAGAATCTGCAACTGTTTAAATAAATAATATTACAATTTATATTAAAAAAAATGGAAGAACCTTGCTCTTTTGGACAGTGTTTACATTGCACAGATTTGACTGATGAACTAGAATCTGATTGATGGTCCAAAAATGCTCACCATATGTCCCTTTTCTGTATTCCAGGAGACTGGATAAACATACAATGCTTTCTTGGAATGAAAGATTTTGTAAGAGCCATGTACATAAAACACAGTACTTTGTGAATAAAAGAGGTTTTATCTCCACAGATATTCTCATCTTTAAAGGCATGATATTTTAATTTAGTTAGGGGCATATAGGACAATTTGTTTGTTCCACTTCAGCCACATTTGTCCTTAGGTTCTTAAGGAAAAACAGGGCTTTCTTCTTGTCTGAGAATGTTTTTCTGTCTTCCTTTTTCCTTAATTTTTTCAGGATGAGCTTCATGATGTAAATCATATTGACAATTTGATGTCACTGTAAAAAACAACAACAAAAGTATTTTGTCTTACTGCAATAGCAGTGTAAAAGTTTAGACATTGGCAGGAGCACACAGGGACTCTGAAGGGTGTAAGGTCATTTGTTAGGTTTTTTTAAAACCATTTTCTCTTCATTTCAGATGACCACTGGAATGTCATGAGCATTTGGAAATCACTGCTTTTGCCTTGAAGGTATGTTGAATCTTTGCTGTGGAGAATGACCATAATGCTTTAAAATCTAACTGACCATCAACATTTCCAGATGTGCAAGGAGGACTTGATTTCTTTCTCAAAGCTCCTTTTCAACACACAGCCAGCCAGCAATGCAGTTCAGAACATATGGAAAAGGCACCAAGTGTCTGACCTTCTGCTGGAAGGGACCTTTACTTGAGATTTGTCCACTGTGTATCTTACATAGAAACTAGTGCTAAGTATACAAAGCAAAACCACATTTTTGGCTTTAGTGAAAAAAATTGCAGCCCCTGACACTCCAAAAGAATGCAGGCTACAGAAAAAGGAAAAAAAAAATAATCAATGCATCCAAAATAAAAGAAATCCAACATGCTTAAATCCAAACCCTCCCAAATGTTGTATTTAAATTAAAATATCAAGGGAATAATTTCCTTTGATAGACACAGTGTTTCTGCTTAAAAGGTCCTGTGCAAGTCTCTTTCTGCATGTACATCTACCATAATATTGATTTTAATGATTTTTAATTATTGTTGCTTCTTTAATAGAAAACTAAAGGGAATAATATTATTTATTATTGAGAATAGAAATCCCTCATACAAATTAAATTATACATGTGAATTCGTACACATTATATGTATTTTTTCTATTACACATGTAATGCAACTGCTAATACCACATTTACTCCTTCAAAACAAGAGTCTTTTGTTCTTTGTCTTTTTTCCCCTCTTTATATAACAAAACAATATACCTTTAAATGAGGAAAATTCCAAAAGTAACAAGCAAACAAAAACCTAAAGCTTGATTTAGTGTTGTAGTGCTATGGCAGTAAATGAGGACTCAGGAAATGTCCTATTCCAAATGTACAGCTAATAACAGAGACTTAAGGCACTGTTACAAAATATAAACTATTCACCAATTCTTCACTGGGCTGTACTCCAGGGAAACTGTATTCTGCTTTGCAGAATCCTAGGGCTGACAGAAACGTAAATAGAGTAGATGTCTATATTGGAAGAAGATTTTGCTTTTCCACATTGAAACTATCTCAGAGAGTTTATAAATCTAAGAGTGGATAATACTTTCTTTTGCCAAACCCCAGGTATGATAAATGTATCCTCTCAGAAGAGCATTTTAGCCATTTTTGTTTTGAAGCAGCAATAGCAGAATTGGTAATTGTATGAATTACAACTTGTGAACAATACAGGATGCTTAGCTAGTGAAGTTGCTCTAAGGTTTTCCTGCCAAGTACGGTGCCTGTATCAGTCCAAGTATTGTCTGATTCTCTAGTGTGTGACATGCCATTTCACTTCATTTTGTGGCATAATTTGGCTCCAGAGCTCAGGAAGTACAAGGTGGTTACACAGCTCTTCGTGGTTATCGCTCTTGCTGCCAGTAAAGTGCTGTGGATCCTGCCATAGGCTCAGCCTTTCAGAGACGTTTGGAACAAATGTATTTCAAACTATAAGAAGCTATTTTTACATTGGAAAAAAGGGTGTAAAAAGAACCTTTTGTGTTAGTTTAACTGGATCGGTTTATAGGACTAGCCATTTGGCAACAGCACAACTTTCTTCTTGTTGATAAATCCTCCGCTTGCATTAGACCCCATTGAAATATATTCTGTCTTTCTACCATAGATGTTAAACCTATATATTGTTGTCTTGTTTTGACAAATTTGTCACCCGATGGATGAAAACGTGAAATCATTCAAATACAATGACTGAAAGATGGCTCATCCAAAATACTAACTGCATTTCCATTTTAGTGTTTGAGCCATTCCAAATTCCTGCACATCTTGTAAAACCCTCTCAGATATTTTCATTCGTTGACCGATGTACAGAGAAAACTCTTTGCAGACGCTCTCCCTTTATCTTCAAGACGCTAGCTCAGGCAGGAGTTGATGTCCTCGTTTGTCTTGTCCGGGTTCAGTGTGGGATTTGTCCTCAAAGAAAGGTTCCTTGTATGAGGCATGGCAAACAATCAATAATAGCTGTATCCTGAGGGCACTTGGTGAGGGGTGACACAGGCGAATGCAGCTGTAGCCACAGGGTATGTGCGAAAAGCAGTCATGCACGAAGAGCGGACAAGTAAGTGAGAAAGGGACCAGAAAAAATCCAGGGGGACTTCAGCTGCCAGGACCAGCAAAACAGGGATGCCTTAGGATGGATTTAAAAAGGCCGAAAGCTAGAGGTAGAAATTCTGGGTGGTTGTATAGGCTGCTGAGTCCATTCACAGCTATAGGGAAGGGACAGGATAAGATTTGTTCCAGGCAGCCTTTAACTGTACAATAAAAAGTTACAAAATATTTTAGGAAAAGGTGTTGCCCAGGGGTGTTTGTAGATGATTCTCCAGGGGCGTGGCAGGATATAATGCCAGGTCTTCATAGAGATACATCTCATGCTGCAAAAATCTGTCTGAAACCGATCCTTTCATCACACTTTGCTGGCTACTTAGATGACTTCTTTTTACACTTGAAAAATGAAGAGGATGTAAAAATAGCAATATGCCATGGAAATCATTAGGGACTGCTTATGTGTGTCCAAGAGAAAATATATGGCCTCTGGAACCATTTTGTATCTGCTGAAGTCATTAGCCTGGTGGAGGGAGAGTGCTTGGGGATGAAGGGGTGCAGGTCCTTGGCCACAAAGCCCAGCGTCAGCTATTGAGCAGCCCCAACCGGCTCCAAGGAGCTTTCCAGCTAGTCCTTTCTGTTTAAAAAGGTTATGGCTCTGGCATGAGATCTGGTTGGTATGACTACACGTGGGCATTGACATGTTCCTTGTCAATATTTTTAGGAATTCAGCTACTTGCTAGCTAGTGCAACAGCCGTATGTTGGAAGAAAGCCCATAATGGAAAAAAGCCTGTGGGTTTACACAGAAACAAGCTTATACGTGAATGAGACTATATATCAGCCTTGGCAGGGCACACTATTATCGAAATCTCCTATCTTTCCCCTGCCACGAGGTGATTTATGCCTAGCAATAGGAGGATAATTGAAGGCTGGAAGGGTTAGAATGGATTTGGTTTGGATCTGACAGTCCATGGAGATTTTTACTATTATTACTACCATTATGTGTATGCAGAAAATTCTCCAGGGGAACAAGTAAGGTCTGCGGTTGTACCATAGCACAAAACACTCACACGATGTTTTGCCTTGATCCATCCTGACAGCCAGTTTATGCCCTCAGACTTGCAGGGATGGGACTGAAGCGCGGATAGGAGTCCCAGGTAAGCGGGATGGGGTTTGGCATCCCAAGTCAGGCGTCCTTTCTTTTTTCTCCTCTCATGACTCTGGTTTGAATGAGAAGGTGCTGTGGGTCAGGCCAGCGCAGGGAGGAGAAATCAGTCATTGCCATTTCCCCACACAGCTTTGATCAGATGTTAAAATTTTTTTAGTAAACAAAATCCTTACTAGCTCCAACACTGATGATCAGTTAGCTGGTTTAATTTGTATTTTGACTTAAAGGCTTCGAAATGCCATTTATCTTAAAGAAGCCCCTGAGCTTGCTTTTCTGAACATGCTAAGCCGTTTCCTCTAGTCATACCCCAAATCTCCCACAGCCTTTTCCTCCCTTGGCCTGGGGTCAAGTGTTTCAGTGGGACAGCTGGTGTGGGCTCCTGCTCTGAGCTTTACCTTCAGCTGTGCCCCTGGGATGCTAGATAACCATCACCTCTGCCATGGTGTCCACATTTGGAGATGGAAAGAATGGAAGTTGCCTCCTCTTGTAAAGCATTTTGAGTTCTCCGATATCTCTCTGCAAAAGAATGGCCTCCAAGCTCTGATTTCTACTCCACAGAAGCAGATGTCTAATAAGCCTAACGTTTGCAAAATTCTTCCCATTTTTACAACAAACAGCAACATTTATTGTAACTGTGCTTGCTAGGATGTTGCCGTGGGAGAGTCTCTGCCCTTTAATTCAGTGCTGAGACCATCACAAAGACTGCACATTCCTTCTGATTACTCTTCTTGCTTCGCACTCCCTCAATTTTTTGTGTTTTATTTTTAGACAAGATGAAACAAAGTCAATGACTGCCTGCCTGAAAGAGGAATTAGGGACTGTGGACTGCCGGGTTGAAGCCTAAGCAAGCAGGGAGAGAGGAGGACTGTCTGTTGACCTGAGTACAAACCAATAGGCTCCCATGGGAAATGGCAGCAGTGCTTGCTGAAGTGGGGTTTGAGAATGGGTTCAGGATGCATGTTTTAATAGCCAGTTATACCACACCTTTTCCAGCACAGATCTGATCCCCACCTCGCAGAACTCCCAGGGGGATGCAATGGGTGTCATTAATTCTATCAGCAGAGTTGGATTGTACATGAATTTCTCCCCCTGCAAAGGCAAAAAGAAGTTCCTTGGTATTCTGCTGGCCCTTCTCACTGTGAAGGGTGGCTATGGTAGCTAATACTAGTGAAGAACTTTCACACTTTGTTTGCTAAAAAAACCTGATTTTAAGGTTTAATAATAGTTACAAATAATTTTGTAGAGCACAGAGTGGATGCTTAATATTAGGATTATAAATTGATCTTTCTGTAATTCATACCTAGGAACCTATACATTAACTTAGAAGCTTAACTTTCATGACCAGTATTTGAAAATAATGCTCCTGTATTTTCATGTATGCTGATCTCTGGAACATTTCAAAAGCACATGCTTTACATCCCCAAAATGTCAATGTGCACTTTCTGTGCAATCAGAAGATACGTTATCCATCATGAAAACAGGGGTTTGCAGAGTTGCTTAGAAAAAAAGGCTATTATGCCTCTGTTGCATGTGACTTTTAAAGAGGTTTTAATGTAGTTAGTGTTAAGTGTGGTACAAGTCCTGCCTCCAACTTACTATTCAAAAAGGCAGGAAATTCACAAGTAACACACAACATATACTTGGCAAAGTGCAAATTTCCGCCATTGTCTTAAACCTTCAGGTAGCATGTACTTCACTCCCTGAATCCTAGGTTTTCAGACTGTAAAAGGATCTTTCTAAATAAAAGGGTCAAAAAGATGTTTTTTAAAGCTGAGGCACGCTTTGGTTCAGAGCTCTCTCAGGCATGATGGTGCACCATGTAGGAGCGATGCAGATCTATACAGGTTTACCTTTCCCTGAAGACAAGAATATCATGGCTTTTCTCCCTACAGAAAATACATTAAATTGTCTGTTTTACTTAAGGAGTTTCTTTAGGGAAACCAGACCTGTTTCAGAAAAAGTCTTTTGGTGCTGCCACACTGGGATCTGAGAGTCCTAGGTCAGCATGCATTTCACGTAAGGAGAATGACATCTAACTCTTTAATTTGGTATAGGAAAAACGTCATCGAGGTCATGTATTTTTACATTTTTAGGTGCTGCTGCTATTAGGGAAACTAAGGCAGAAAAGCATGCTAAAAAAGCAGCAATGTCCTCTTAATTTTCTCCCTAGTTGTTTTCTGCTGTGGCAGCACAGCAGGGTGGGAGGGGAGTTAGAAATATTTTGAAAGGGCTAGTTAAATTTTAAAAGACCAATTTTATTGCACAATAAAGGAAATCTTCATTTATCTCCAGGATTTCACATTTTTTTGCCGTCAGCAAGTGCCTTTTGTATTCCTCACTCTCCCAAAGCCCCATCACGACTCATTAAAGAATTTTGTTGCAACAAACTGCTTGCCATTGTTCGTATTTGGGGTCAAGTTTTCTAAGGCACCTCCGAGTAAATCCACAAAGGACAGGGGTTCTGCTGTGCCCCTCATTAAGGCATCTCCCTGGATCTCTGTGGCTGCTGGCTGGGTGCTGGGCTGCCCACATGGCGAATGGGAAAGTTGGTGCTTATGTGGAGGAACAGACAGAGGTGACCACATGGAGCTGAGCACCAGGCAATGCTGAGGAGAGGAGCAGGGCTTAAGCTTTTACCTCTGAGTGATCTGGGTACTTCCCTCCTGTCGTGGTTTAACCCCAGCCAGCAACTAAGCACCACGCAGCCGCTCACTCACTCCCCCCCCACCCAGTGGGATGGGGGAGAAAATCGGGAAAAAGAAGCAAAACCCACAGGTTGAGATAAGAACAGTTTAATAGAACAGAAAAGAAGAAACTAATAATGATAATGATAACACTAATAAAATGACAACAGCAATAATGAAAGGATTGGAATGTACAAATGATGCGCAGTGCAATTGCTCACCACCTGCTGATCGACACCCAGCTAGTCCCCGAGCGGCGATTCCCCGTCCCCCACTTCCCAGTTCCTATACTAGACGTGACGTCACATGGTATGGAATACACCGTTGGCCAGTTTGGGTCAGCTGCCCTGGCTGTGTCCTGTGCCAACTTCTTGTGCCCCTCCAGCTTTCTCGCTGGCTGGGCATGAGAAGCTGAAAAATCCTTGATATTAGTCTAAACACTACTAGCAACAACTGAAAACATCAGTGTTATCAGCATTCTTCGCATACTGAACTCAAAACATAGCACTGTACCAGCTACTAGGAAGACAGTTAACTCTATCCCAGCTGAAACTAGGACACCTCTTCTTCAAATTAATTAGTCCCAAGCCGTCCTCAAGAGATAAGCAACAGAAGGCACTTAATGGCAGCCTAGGCATAAAGCAATTTTGAAATTGAAGACGTACCAAGACATTATTTTTGTACAGAATCACTAACGATGGTTAAATTGCTAATGATACAAAAAGGGATTCAGTAAGTATTTACCTCATTTTAAAAGCAGTGGCAGGCTGTCTCTGGATCTCATGAGAACAATGAAGTGCTTTTCAGTTTGTCAGTAACCAAGGGGATATGGAAAAAAACATTTAGGCAGAAGAAGAGTTTTCAGTTTGGTTTCCTGCAGAAATGAGGCAAAAAGGATCTCAGTCTGCCAGATCCTATCCCAATAATTCTGAACCCACAGACTAATTCTTACCACTTTAGCAGAGGAGATGTTTCACAGATATCAGGTCGCACAAGCTTTGTGAAAATCAACAGCCAGGCAGAGGAGAAAGACCCCATTAATGCTTCATTTCATTAAGGAAAACTCAGCTGCTCTCCATGCTGTTTGGCAGCAGGCAGCTGTTGCCAAGCCTGCAGGTACATCTTGGCCAGCCGGCCAGCAGCGTGTGGCTCCAGGTTTCCACAGGGCCAGCCAGATTCACACACTTGCGCTCCAGAGAGAGGAGCCTGGGGTGGAAGGGTGAGGCAGGACACGAATCTGGTTTCATCCCTTCCACTTCTATGATCCTGCTTCACTTGCACTAGAGGCTCCTTAAACAGTTGTCTGCAGGGATCTGAATCCCACTGTCTGTAATTTCTACTGTATTTTGGAAACCCCATTACAGAAGTAGAGTTGTGCTATGAATAGTAACTAATTGTAAACTGGTTAATTTGATATCAGTTGTGTCAGCTGCCTATTCAGGAGCTTAAGAGACAACAAAAGGACTGTACTTACAGCTAGTCAACATGGTTTCAGAAAAAACTAGGACTTGTTAAATGCTCCTGGTGTCAAAGCTTGAGAGACAAGGGTTGATTGAGGCAGATAACTGACACAGTGGACTTCTGTGATGCATTATCACCACATAGTGTCCTGATTATAAAGCAGTGCTGCAGCGTATCAAGCAAGACACTTAACAAGTGACTTAAGATATGGCTAGCTGACAGATTGCAAAATATAGTTATCAAAAGAGAATTGTAACTGAATAGACTGGGGACTGTTGTGTGGTGCCACAGGGACCAGTGTTAAACACACTGCTATCTAATGAGGTCATCAATGACCTTCAGGAAAATATTAAATTTCTGCTGACAGAAGTTTTGCAAAGATTAACATGTTCAGTCTCATAGCATGATTGTAAGTGGGGAAGAATCACCTTCACTGGAGGTTTTTCAAGAACAGGTTAGGCTAGGTCAGTTGGGGATGGTTGGGTAGTCCTTTTTCTGTGTGTAGTGTGTGCGGGTAGACGAGATGATCTTCTGAGGTCTGTTCCAGGGTTACATGTCTGTTGGCTTGCAGGCCTGGACCATAATGTAGCTATGTTAGGCTTATCATCTATGACTTAGATTTTCTCAAAACTTTCCATCAACTTGATAGCTTAAAGAGTACTAACATCCAAAAGCAAAAAGTCATGCTCAGGCCTGATACATGTAGAGGTCATTGTTCATGCTTAGTCTTCATTGCCATAAAAGGAGGTTGTGAATTCTTCACAACTGATGGGTATTTATTCTAAATGATGGTTTCCCTTAAGCTATTAAATGGGAAATTATCCAAAGAAACAAAGAATAGAAATATTCTTTCCACTTGTATTTTTAAGCAACACCCTTTAGTAAACTATTGCCAAATCAGATTGTCTTTTTACAGAGACGAAATGTATACAACCTAGTGTAAGCAATTCTTTCAAATTCTTTCAAATTCCTTAATGCATGAACCATTATTGATCAGTGTTTGGAAATTGGGTGGTCTCCCATAGGAAAGGAGCTTTGCACTCCTAGCCTGACTCCTAAGTGTTGTGTTTAGCCTGCTGTTGTTTTGTAGTAGGGCAGCGCTGCTGAACAGCACAGTTTATAAATCCTTACGCGCTGGTGTTTTTGGCTACATCCATTCAGAAAGGGAAGGGCTGGGCACTTCCATTACTTGGATGACCATTGCCAAACTTGTATCTGATGGGATCCTGGCCTCTGTCACAGAGGGGCTCCTTTCACATAGACACATAAATGGAAGAAGGCATTTTGGCAGTTACGGGTATTTCCCCATCCAACCCCATTGAGGAGTCAGAAAGACTATGAACTGCTCTCACAGCCAAGACAGGGACCCTCTCAGTAGGTGGTAGAGATTTAGGCAGGTTTTTATGCAAAATCTTTCTGTTCCCACTTTTTCTGCTAGGTTTCCCTGAGGCAGGGGAGCAACTGCCTGCCAGAGGGGGTTTTTTTGCACTGATACAGACTGGTTTTGCATACAGGCAAGAAGCTGCTCTGTTCTCTGAGCTAAGCAGTGCAGGGGAATGAGCCCCCAAAGCAGAAGGAGAAGAGCTTCAGCGGGCTCCCTGGGGAGCCAGCATTGCCCCCCGCCCTCCTGCCCCATGGCAGGCAGGAGAAAAGAGGAAGCTCTAGCTCTGGGGCCGGTCTTCTGGCTCAGGGCGTGGGAAAGGTGGGCTCCCGCTTTGGGGCCAGCGTGGCCTGATGCAAGAGGAGCAACTGAGAATCAGCCTACACTCAGCAAAGTAGCACGCAGGAAAATTAAGGGTGAGCATGGTCTGGCTCATCTCGTGGGGGATGATATGTGGCTAAGAGTCCATGGCGTTCATGGGAATCACTTTTCAAGAGCTTTGATTCATTGCTAACACCTTATCAGAGTAAATCACACACACACCTATACATGCTTATATAGGCTGCTTCCAGAAACGAGGAAACAAAAAACCAGCTCTGCAGCAAGTTGTGATGGTGAGTGAGCTCAGGTGTTGGAGGATGGTGAATCCCCAAAAGAGGACGCTGGGGAGAAATGAGTGGCTGTTGCCTTGCCTCCAGAGCACGCATTATGGAGTCTCCTTACTCTTTCTGATACAACCACCACATCAAACTACTAGATAGAAATCATGAGTCATCAAACCCCAGTAAAGTGCATATGTTACACAGCTGTGCTCTGAGCCAGCCACTTTCTTATCAGCGTGTCTTGGGGCTGTGTTAGATGCTCTAGAAGCACAAAGAAGCAGTGGCTTGCTCTTCCTGCCCAAGTGGGTGCATTTCCCCAGACTGGCTGCAGGGAGTAAGTGTCTGGTCAGGTCCAGACAGGCATGGTGGCCTGGCAGTTTGAGAAAGTATCTTGGAAGAGCAATAGCAACGTGTTACTTCAGTGTTAAAACAGGAAAGTCATTGAACTGGTTCAGAGAATGACTTCAAAACTCTACCGGGTGTTTTTTCAAAACCAGATGTTCAGCAAGTGATGGGCTATTATCCCCTAACAGCAAAGAATTTGCCTGTTTGGTTTTTTTTTTTTTGTCTTGTTTTTGTTTTAAAAGGCATGATATTTATATCAAATGGTTACCCAGGAAAAATATTAGAAGAATGTCATGAAGCTTGTAAAATCAAACACTCAAGAAATACCAGGAGTCAAACTGCGGTGCACTCTTAAGTCATCTCCATTGCGAGTATGCTTAAATGGTAGTGTTTAACCACATGAATGCAAAAGTCTCTCCTCCTCCTTGTTCAGAGTGGATGGTTCTTTCTCAAGTAATATTACAGCTTCTTCTCGTTCAGTACTTAGCATTGTCTTATTTACTGCATGATATTTAAGATCTGCTTTGAAGATGAAACTATTAGTTTTTTCCTGGCTTAGTCTAGTGCTTGTCATTAGGGTAACTTGGTGTTTCACAAGCATTACCACAGTTATTTTTTTGGTGCTCCATTGAAACAAATGTGCACACCCCCCCCACCCCGTCCCCCCCTGTCCCGTGCAGGGTAAGTTAGCCGAAGAAAGGTGAGAGACAAAAATGTGGGGATTGGGGGTCTTCTGGCATAGGGGTCCACTCTGCAAATGCTCATGCAACTCAGCAAACAAGCAGCTCAAAGCAACTTAATCAGGTACCTAAAAAAGACGAATATGCAGTAGCCCACCAGTGAAGTCTTTAGTTCAGCTAATCTAGTATTATCTAGGAAGAAGTGGATAGTAAAGCTGATTTGCTGGCTGACATTCTGCTGCATTGCATGTAAAACTAATGTTTTTCATCTGCAGTCCCAGCCTCATCTTCCAAAGTGAATTGTTTTTTGCAGAATCTGGATTATACCAACAGTTTTATACCGTATCTAAATCTACTGTATTTCTACAGCTTCTCTTTCCTTTGCACTGACTGTGGTAAGGGATCGTATGGAAAAAATTCCATGTACACATGTAATTGCAAGACGGTATCCCAACAAATAAGCATAAAAGGAACTGCTTTAGGCTTATATAGTCAGTCTCATTTCAGGCCTCAGCAGACATTGCCAAACTTAGTCTTGTAAATACTGGACTTCAAGTTCTGGTCTTTATTTGTTCCTATGTATAACCTCCCAGTTTGCTTTTAAAAGAATAGTTCTGCCCCCAAAGGTTTTGCAACGCAGCATCATGCTGGCATTTATTTGGCACCTGTGCTGCACCTGAGGCCTTAGATTACACAGATCTCTGGCACTTTAAATAACTTAGTTACTGGCCATCAGTAATTGCTGCTGTCCGTAGGGACCTGGGCGAGAGCAGAGGGAGAGCCCATTCATCACTGGATCCTTGAAGCGGAGGGATGGTGAACCTCAGGCAAGCCGGGCTCTGTCCCGGCCTCGGGACGGGGAGATGCTCTGGTAAGCAACGCCTTTGTATGTGGGTATTTCTCCTCTCTGCCCACTGACTCCTGCCATTTCTGCCCATTTTCTGCTTTCTTTGCCATCCTGTTGCTATCTCCCCTCCCAGGCTTCCCAGCCTTGCAGTCATGGCTTGGGTGTCGCAGGTCCTGTGCTCCTGCACCCAAATCCCATTCCCTCCCTCAGAACAAGAGGGCATGAGAGTTTTTCCAAGAAAATCTTGTTAGTGCATAGTGGCTTTTTTAATGTGGGCTAAAAAATGCTTTTCCCTCAGGCTTCGTTCTCAGAAGTGACTGAAATATTTGGGCCCAGACTTTTCAAAACTGTGTTTGAAGCAGAATTCAGGCTTGGTTTCCCTCAGTCCTGCCGCTGGTGTTTGTTGTTACTGTCTTAAAGGTGAAAATGGGCAACTGCAATAGGATTGGGAAAGGATTGGGAAATGTTAAAGACAGGTCAGGCTAATCATGCAGTGTGTCCTCTATATATACAAAGAACTTAAGGCGTTTATATTTCCCAAAACAGTGCTTGACAGCATAAAGCATTTTCATGCAATCCAGTATTTGTCAAATCTACCGTAAGTGCTTTTATAGGATGATTTAACATCAATAACAGTTCCATTTCATGCCAAAAATATTTAAATTTTGTGATTGTAACATGTTATGTATTAATAAAGGATAGCTGAGAAAGTACTTTAGGCGGGAGCAGCTAGGTCAGTGTTTCCCCTGGGAGCATAGCAGAGGCCATGGACTGCCGTTAGACCCCAGAATTTGGGGGCAGGTGGCCCTTTTGTCTGATCCAGTATGGCAGTTTGTACAAAAGAGAGATTTTGATGAAGCAAACCAGAAAAGATGGAAAGCTTTAGCTCCTTGAAGGTGTGGTAATAGCCAAGGAGAGAGGTAATGGCACTGCACTCCCTTTGACAAAGGCTTGATGAGTGAGACTTGAATCAGTCGAGCAATGCAGTAGCTCTGCTGACTCACAGCTCAGGACCTAAAATCCTGGAGGCTAGAGGCTTGGACCGGGAACACCACATTAAATTGAAAGGAAGATGCCTTCTAATTTGAAGTGATGGCAAGCATCATCATTTTTCCAGAAAGATGTGATGAAGTAACTAAGCTGTACTGCAGCATACTTAATCTACTCCTTCTCTCCAGTGATTTTTGTATTGCTCTGTCAACAGGATGCATTTTGTGGCTGCCCTTCGTTTATACATACAAAAGGGCAGTTTATATTCCCTGCGTAGGACTGTCCCTATTTTATAGTGCCAGCTGCTTGCAAAAAAGATTCAGATAGTAAATAACTGAATAGTTTCATACTAGGTAGCAAAAAAATACATGTGAAACATATTTTTTTCCCCGCTGGCTTTAATTTACTTGGTCACAATGTCACAGGGGACTAATTTTGCCATTTTCTGGAGGCACGGTTACATTATTGTTGTGTACGTCTGTCTGGTTTTATCAGCCGCATATGGCATCACGTCAAATAACATGAAGTGACATGACTAGTAGAGTCCGACAGGATGCTCTGGGAGAGCCTCCGAGCGGATGTCATCTTTAATGCATCTACAAGGAGTTTTGGAGTGTGCTTTGTTCATCCTCACCATTCCCTGCAATTAGTGCGCTAGAAAGATCCTGCTCCTACTGTGATTGTCCTGGGAAAGAGTTCATTCATTTGCTGTCCATAATGTGGGCCATGTCTCCTGAGTTATGATGTCCAGAGGGAAAAAAAGCCTCTGAAGACATCAGCGTCTTCTTCAAGTAACAACAGAGACATCCTGAACCTTTTTCTTCGGAGTGTCTGTTGCTTTTGCCGTTTATGCAAGATTTCAAATGTTTACGTCCTTCTGACTTTGCTGCCTGTGATTCATGGCCAGAGTCTGCCCGACTTTCTGCCTGGGGCAAGAAGAGAGTGGCTGGCAGCTCTTTGGGCTGCGTGACCTGTTTGGAGATGTTTGTGAGGGTCGTGTGCCCATGTACCCCTTTCTTCCGGAGGGCTGCAGGAAGAGGGATGCCTGAAAAAATGCAACAAAACTCTTCCCTTTGCCCTCATCCTTAAACAGTATCAAGGAGGGGGGGTCAGCAGCGAGGCGGCCCTCGCCCCCTCGGCGGTGGGGAGCAGAGCACTGGTCCTTGGCCTGGTGACACCTGGATCCTGTGCGTTGATGCAAGAACTGCACATCTCTCTGCGTGAGCTGAAGGCTGTCACAATCATAGTAACATTTTCTCCCCATCCCCAAGATCAAAGGCCAGTCCCATGAGCTGGGGCACTTCGACCTCCATGCCAAACAGCACATCTCCCCTAATGCTAACGGGGAAGGCTAAGATTAACCAGGAATGTACAAGCAGCTCCTGAACGAGCCATGGCCAGAAGCCCATGATTAAAGACATAGCAGGCTGCAGGTCGGCTAAGGCTGCCAACAAGCCTCCTGAGCAGGAAGAAAACACTTAGAGCTGTCAAAGCACTTAAAGGTATGATCCTGCTCTCTGGGCTGGGCTCTTTTTTTATTTTTTACTTTTTATTTCACCATTTTTTTCATGGGATTCATGCTGCAAACAGTAGGTTCCTGTGAAAGATGCTCCTAACCTGAGCAGTGGTTTGAATTTTCAAAGGATTGAGGCTGCAGCGTCACTGAGAAGGGATTGCAACAGGATCGGGCTGTGCTGCTCTCGGCTCCAGTGCTGACCCTCTCTTTGCTCCTAAGGTTCACCAAGTCACTTAAACCCCTCTGCAGCTTCACTGCAGCACAACTTAAAAACTTTTTTCAGGTTGAGAGCCTCCTCTCCTAGACTGAAATTTCTAAAAATAAGGAATTATATGACTCTTTAGAGGTATTGTGGTAAAGGCAGCCAGTACTTGAAGTTAATGACTGCAAGAGATCAAAAGTGTTACAGTCTTTCTTTCTCTTTTTCTATATTTTATTTACTTTGCGCATTTGAATTGCTGGGGGCGGGGGGCTGGAAATCCTGGCTTTGCTGATTTCTGAGTACTGTCAACTGCAATAATACCAAACTATTGCCCTTTGGGTATAGATGTTATAAAGTTTTGTCCAGACAGTCATTGTGTTAGTAACTTTCCCTATTTCTACATGTCTTAACACAGGAACAGAGGAAACATTTACACTTCTTTTTTAATAGGAAAATGTGATGGCTAAACCACATCTTGGCAGAGGAAGTAGGGAAAGGTGTGTGAGCTAAAATTTCTTTTAGCTCTCTTTATATTGGCTAACTGTCAAGTTGACTTGTTTCCATTTACTGTTGAGTACAGTACTGGAAATTTATATGTATGCATATGTTTATAAATGTATGTACATGATGTGCACATGTTTTTTGACACACTTATTATGCTGTCACTGTAGAAAATAAAAATACAGCTACAGCAGATGGTGTGGGGTGGATAGTGGTTGTTTTGATTTTGTCACACACAGCATTAGATTGTACCACTGAGCGATAGAATGGACTTATCAGCAGGCTACCGCCTCAGGTCCATTTGTATTTATTCTTCCTGATTCATTGTACGCTGGGGGAACTGTAAAAGCACATCAAGATAAACATACAGTACACGAGGAAAAATAGCAGCTAAACCCCATTTTCCTGAAATTGTTCAACTATGTCTATTGAGCTATTTCACACTGAGCCATACATCTAAGGCTCCAAAATTTGGAGTGATTTGGGTATCACGCTGAGCTGCGATGAGTTCAAGAGACTATGTCCTTATCTGTAGGAGGCGACTGTCTTGCAGAGAAGGGAACAGGCTGTATTTTGGCCCTGATCGGTTGCACTGGGAGAACCTGCTGCTCAGCGGCTGTCGGTGGGCTGGCGAGCGGTCGGTGCCTTCTGCAACGAGGAGGTCCCTGGGCAAGCCAGGCTCCTCTAGTCACCCTCCTGCTACTTACACACCCACTGCTGCCCAGCTTTGGATACCCAAGCAACGAAAACCAGAAAAATTACATAGAATTTATACTCTCTTCTCTACTGCTATTTTGCTGTACCAGGCTGGAAGTCGGTATTTTTGGGGGTCTTAATTCCACTGACTGTACAATAAAACTAACACCTGTAACCCTTATGATACATTTCTGGATCAGAAGTCCTTAACTAGGAAAGGATTTTGTGCAAATGTAGCTGTTCTGCCTGTGCAGGACGTGATTGTTGGCATCCACTCACACTTTCAATATTTTGCGTGCACAATTATGGATCCTTGTGTTTTGCCAAGCCTCCTAAAATCCTAAATTGAAGTTTAGAAGACTAAAGTGCTTCCTGAAAGTGAAGTCTCCACTGTGTGGACTGCAATATTTGAAATTCAAATTCAGCTCTTTTTCTGGCCAAGGAAATCCTCCGGCCAAAGCACTGCCACAGTATCATGGAATGGATTGGAAAATAACCAGTGCCATGGAAGTCTCTGCTGGTGAAAAGTGCAGCTTTTCCGAACTGTTCAGAAACTGTTCAGAAGTGGATTTTGTTGGGAGAAAGGGGCCTTTTTTTTTCTTTCTGTAAGCTGTTAGCAAAATCTGCTGATTTATATAGGATACTTCTTTCACCATCTGTTTCAAAGACCCAAACTGCTTGTGACTGGGTGTGTGAGGTTTGTCCTTGGTTAGGATGGCAGCTCATCACAGCTCATTGCTGTCTGCTGAGTAACTAGAGATTGAAGGGACAACACTGAGGCAGCTTTTCTTAGTACCATGGACGGGTTGATGTTTATGATGCACAGGACGAAAATAAGGCATTTTGCATGCCTCTTTCTATACCATGATTGACTGCCCACTTTGTCTGAGTGGGGGTGGCCTGTTAATCTAACATGGATATGTTAATGATGTTTTCAGCCCAGGCTCTGTAATGATGGTGTTGGCAAGCCACCCCATGACGTGTACATGGCCCCTCCAGGCGTCTTGGCTGCTGCTGGCTATTCAAGCAGCTCCTCAAGGCACCTCCTTTCATCTACAGTGAGCTACAAGGTTATATTCCCCACTGTCAGTTGTTGGATAGGCCATCGTGATCCACATCTGCGATTTCTGGGCTGGACAACAGACACTCGGTCCAATGAGGAATTTTTCTTCCAGACCTAAATTAGGCTGTAACTGTCCCAGATTCTCTCATTTGGCCTCCGGCAGTTTGGATTGCTGCAGGAAGCACACCACAGCTCTCTGCTCATTGCCCTGGCCCCTGCACAGCTGCAGGTCTAGTTGGTTTTTGCTTTGACATCTTGTAGTAGGGCAGTCTAGCCTCGAAGGCCATGTTCTTGGTGACCATCCCCAGCAAGAGGGGTCCTTTGGCATCCTATAGTGGGGGTCTGGGAGGTGACAAGGAAGGATAAGCTGCTCCTGAGAGCTCAGCTGGTGCAAGCATGAGCCATCGAGGCTTGCTGCTTCACTGGGACTGGCTGGAATGGTAGAAAATAAAAAATACAAATGGTCCTTTCTTATCTGCAGAATAATCTGTAAAGGCACACAAACATATAAGCTCAGTCAGCACACAGAAGGTTTCAGCAGTTAGCCTTGGGAGTTTTATGATTCCTTGGCTCGATTTTCAGCCTTTCATCTATGTACATTGAACTACCAGCCTAATGTGTCCTCTGTTTTCCTCTTGTGAGTAGGAAGAAGCCAAAGAACACATCTATCGAAAAGATGAGAAAGCAGGGGGAGGGTAGAGAAAAGAAAAACCCTATTTTAAGTGCAGTTGTTTATTTCTGTCCTGGTGGACGTGTGTGAGACTCCTAAGTGTAACTGATTCATCAAGAGAGCTCAGCAAGGTTTGGTTTCTGCCAGTCTCTGAATTCAGAGGGTGTTGGGGGAAAGATTTCCTAAATCCGGAGTTGTGTCCCTCTACTCATGTGGCAGTAGACTAGCTCTGGAGCTCTCATGTATTAAATTACAAGTTGGTGCATTCAAGAATAAAGTTCTTTAGTGTGTCTGCATATTAATTGCTATTAAATTGTGAGAAGGAGGGAAGGGAGGGAGGGAAAGAGATAATCCTATCTCTATAGAGTATAAAAAAATCATCACGTTGTTGGCTGGACGAAGGCCATTGCCAGCTCAGCTGTAGCATACAATCTGCTGGACGGCAAGAACTATTCCGGTATTTCTGAGTTCGTGAATACTTGCAGTTCCCATTCAATCAATACCTTGCCCTGTTATCTAGACTATATGGTATGGCACTACAATCGGATGCTTAATTCAGCTTTAATGTGACTTAAGTGGAAGGTTAGGGATCTATTTATTAACACCCTGCTAAGTCACACTGGACTGAAAATTGGACTATATGTGGAGGCATAGACATAGATAATCATAGCAAGGCTCTGAATGTTCCTCTAATGTTCCTTAGATTGAGTTACATTGAATTTGGCTTGGCTCATGGGAAAATTTTTGGCATCCATTTAACTGGGTAACTAACTTCTCTTAAAATTGGTTTGGTCTCAAAATCCTTGTTTTAGACTCCCCCTACCACTACCACCAAAGTATGTACTTTATTTCCCCACTTACTTACGGTACAGTATTATTCTACAACAGCAAGATGTTAAAAAAAAAGTTACCAGAATATAAAACTAGATTTCAAGTAACTTTACTTTGCTATGCAGTGCTTTATATTCATGAGCTATATCTAAAAAAGCAGAGTTCTGTGAACTTTTTATTATAAATATTTATTAATTACATAAACTAAAGACTACTAACTACTGATAAATACGTAATACATAAGCAGTGGTGCAAAAAAGATGCTCATCTGGAAAGGAATCCACTCGGACTAGAAAATAACATGCATCTAGATGTGTTGTTCATCCAGAAAGCATCCTCTCCTTCCTGTTTTGAAGAGAGTTTCACACTTCCTGGGTGCAACTGAGCTATTATTCTTATTTTTAGTTGAGACGGGAAATTGCTTTCTCTCAACACTCTGCAAGTTAAATGTCTGCATCGATAAGTTAGAATAGGTGATAACGTGTTTGATCAGCTTGTACTGTTGGTACAAAATAGAGGTATGTGGTGTGTCCATAGCAGATCTGACACCTCTGATTTGACCAGCATAAGGGCAGAAACATGTTTTCAGCCTCTTTCAGAAATTGCTGTATTTTTGGTTCATCATTTAAAAATATGGGAGTCTTTCCTGTGTGCCTGTGTGCAAGAATGTGAAATCTCCTCTCCTGAGTCAGACCAGATTTTGTATGATTCAGTTTGAGCAATTAGACGACACAAGCTGAATTGCCAGTCCAGTAGGTCCTAGAGGAAGGAGAAGAGGTATCATCATCCAAGACCGAGATCCTGGCCTTTTCTCTGGAAGCATTCCCAAAATGCTAACCCAACATTTTTGAGAAATGTGGCTGGAAGACCAGTTGTGAATACGAACCTCCGAAAGCCGATGCTTGTGGCATGAGAGCCGGGACTGTGACTGCCGGCAGTCATCATCCTCCGACAGAGCAATCCTCTCACTTGCAAAACAAACTCGGTGGAAGTATTGCTTGTTGAGGAGAGTCCCCTGAAATCCAGGCATCTAAATATAAGTGAAAACACCATTTCCATTTCCTGATCTAGAATAGACCCTAATCTAGTCCCACTCATTGTCAGTAATTTTTCTTTGGCAATGACATTTCCAGAAATCGTGTATAGCAGCTTAGAGCACCACCCCTGTACTTGAATAAGATAGCTGAAATTCAGCACTCGAGCCTCTGAAGGTGGACTGTTTAATCCAAACCCATTTATCCCTCATATTTGAGCACAGGATTTATAGCCCCAGTCTGTAATCATTCAAAAGTTAATTTTTTTTTTTTTTTACTGTGAGCATTTCTTGCAGGCTGAGGCTCAGATGGGAGGACATTGTGCAGACTGAACAAAGCCTTTCTGAACTTCATGTGAAGAGCCGCGATCAGACCCGTGCCACTGCTGAGCAGCAGTGGATTGCAGTCGTGTATTTTGGGTTGTTTTGTGTTTTCTTTTTAACTTTCTGCCTTTCTGAGGCTGGGACAGGACAGGACAGTTCCTGTGCCAGGCTCCATGGCTCCCAGCCCCAGCCCCAGCAAGGCAGGAAGGCCACTGGGATTACAGCCGATGCAGATGGCTGTGTTCCAAGATGCACATTTCCTGCAAGAAAGCTCAGCTGGGAATGCTGAAAACCAGCTGGAAAACCAGGTCCTACACGAGGCTTCTTCACTGGAGCCTGTGCTGCAAAAATAAGTCAGGAGGAGTTCAGCAGCACGAGCTGCTGATCCCGCAGGGTTTTCCAAACGGGGGATGGCAGGAGGTGCTGTGTTGGGGACCCCGTGCAAGACTTATGTGTGGGCTGACTCCCTTGTCCCTGTCTACCCCTGCAAATGGGGACAGGGTGCGAGGCAGGGGAGCAAAAAAGTCTGGCCAGCATGTACGAACCCGAGTTGGCTGTGCGACAGCCTGTGGCTCTTGATGAGGATGTGACACCGTTTGGGAAAGGTACCCAGGGAGCGGTGTTCTGGCTGCCTTTTGCTCAGGAACACTCGTGCTGAGAGAGTCGGGGTTCTGGCTGGGGCAGCATTGAAGCTCACAGCCTCCTCCCTCGGGAGTGCCCGATGCTCCCGCATCCACACAGGGTCTTGTCCCCTCCTTCCCTCTCTCCCCACTGCCTGCGGGCGCAGGACCATCTCCCACCCCACGCCTCCCAGGGTGGTCACCCACAGCAAGTGGCGATGCTCCTGCATCCTCAGTAAGGCAGTGCCTCTCTCAAAAGCCTTTATCACCTGCTTGCACACCTCTGCATGAAATTATTGGGGAAAAAAACTACTCTGCCCTGACAACCTGCTGCTCCTTTGCAGAAGTTTTTGTTTGTTTGTTTGTTTGCAGCTCTTGTACGTAGAGGGTTTCTCTTCCTTTTCCTCCATTTATTAATAGATCTGTGCTGTCACGGTTTGGAGCTCCAGTTGAACATGGAGACAAATTCAGACCGCACGTGGAGGCTGGAGAGGAGATGTTGACCTGGTAGAGCTGCACACCAGGTGCATCACCTCCCACAGAGTGCACAGGCGGCACAAACTCCCCTTACTGTGCCAAGCAGAAAAGCCACCAGCCATCAAATTAAGACCCCCCCCCACTTACTTTCACTGGAGCTGTCTGACTCCGAGTGTGTGCCCAGCAGCGCCTCTGCTCCTTCTGCTCTCTCTGCCTGTGCTTGAGGTCCCCAGAGCAACCAGGTCCAGGGCTGAACTGCAGCCCCCTGCGGTGCAGAACCGGGCGATTCCTGAAGGTAGTGGGTTTGCTGGGCTTGTAACCTCCCCAGAGCCTGGGGGTGCTGGTGTTTAGAGATCCAGCTTCAGGGCAAGGGGATTTTCCCTCGTGTTGACTGCTCCCAGCAGTCTTTCTGTGATCCAGACCAATTAACCACTGCTGTTTGGCTTCCAGAGCAGGAGAAGACAAATGCCTGGTTTAACAAAACAACAGTGAACGCATGTAGCTGGGTAAGGCTTCCTCGCTCCGCTTGCTTTCGGAGAAAGCTTTCCATCCGGCTCTTGAGGCGGTACAGCTGTGCCACCTAAATATCTTTGCTGCTCCTCTCTGGTGCCTGTTCTGCAAGACATCTACTTGTGTCTTCCACAAAACAAGAGAAATCTGCAGATGTTGCAAACATTGTGGTGAAATATGACCCGTCAGATTTAAGCCATAAAATAGTTCAGCCTCTGTAATGTGCTGCTCTAATTCTATACTGTTTGAAATGATTTCTTACTTGAATTGAAAACTTCAAAAAATTAGGACAGAAATGGATAAGGGATGTTGATGCATATGCAAGGGGATGTCTAAAGTTTTCTTCAAATCCACTGGTCATGGGTATGAGAGGGAGACAAACACCGCCTCAGCTTTTTCAATCTTCTTAAATTTGACCTGGTTTAGTGTCTGTCAATTTTGCCTGACCCAGAACGCCACCATAAAATCTGAGTTTCTTCAATAGTTTTTATGGACTAAAAGAGCTATTCCATACTGTCCTCCATTACAGACTGACAGTAGGCTGAGGTCCTTGCTGTGCAAACAACAGCAGCGATAGCTTCCCATGGGAACAGCTTGCACCTGAGCAGCCTGCCCTGAGGGCAGCAGCCCTGACTGGTCCAGGGGCTCTGCTGCGCTGCGGCATGATGCAGCAGTGTGGTCCCCATCTCTTCTCTTCTGCTTTCCCTTCCACCTGCGTGCAGATGAGACAATTTGAGCATTAGTTATTAATTCATAAGTGTAGAATAACTGGAGAGAATCTATGACGCCTTCTCAGTCTAGCACTTGGCCATTGAACTCTGGTTTTGCAGGCTTTTGCACTGGTACCTCTCTGCTGTGATGGTTAGCACAAACCATAAAGACCTCTGACAGCTCTGAAAGGGAGAGAAAATCTTTCTTAGGTCACCGGAAATAATGGATTAGGTCGTGAAACCTTTTCATTTTAAACAACGTGATTTGGTCAAGGTGGGCTGTTTGCATGCAGGCAGGGTAGTTCAGTACCTTTCAGAATTTGCGGTTACAATATTCTCCTTAGACTACCTTTTCCACTCATCTAGCTTACATAAATATTTGACTTGAACAGATACCACTATTAATCTGTTTAGAATGCTGCTATACTGTTTACAGAGAGAGGAAAGCTGTAAGCCTGCTTGTCCAAATAGTTTTAAGCAAGGGCAATGCTGCTTTTTAGCACCTGGCATAAATATTTGGAAAAAATTATAAATCCCAGATAACCTTGCCTCTCTCAGATGTATTTACTGCTTCCTAAAACCTTTTCCCTAAAGGTCCTCTCATTTTTTTGTTGTTCTTTTGGGAAGAGCTTGATTTTTCTCTGTGAATTTTATTTGCATATCCTTCATGATCCTAATCAATGCTGTGATTTTATGAATTAAAATGTTTGTCTACCTAGATTTATATAGGTAACACAATCTAGTAGAATGCAGTGAGACTGCTTGAAAGTGCCTGTGATGTGAGTTAAAACATGCATATTTGAGCAGATCATTTCAGAATAATGCAATAAGCTGTCTCATGTTCTGTATGTCCTGGCTTTCTTCTTACATCCGTTTGAATTGCCTTATTATTCCCTTGAAGGTTTCCTATGCTGAGAGAGATTGCCTTTAAATAATAAAAAAACCTAGCACCACTGCAGTATGGTGGAGCTTTGTTTCGTAGCTTTCTTTTCTTTAGCTGAGCTGTGTCTGAAACAGGTTTGTTTTTTTCTTAAGATTTTATCCATTACCAGTGATTTTTTATTTGTCATATCTGCTAGGTGAAATATATGTAATTGCACATGGCATGGAAAAAAACCCTGCCATATTCTCTAACCAGTTTATGGTTGGTTTTTTTTCTGGCCATCAGCCAAAAAAGATCAACTAGAACATTTTTATATGATTATGATTATTATTATACTAACATTTCAAGGCTGAGTTGCCTGCTCTAGACTTGAGGCAATGCACATAGAGCAAGGGGGAGCCGAGTGCCTTAGGGGCAGGAGTGTTCTTTGTGCACTGAGATTTCTATACAAACTACTGATAACTGTTATGAGACAAAAATATGTTTATGAAGTGTTTGCCCAGCTTCGTTTAAGGTTTCTGTGATCTGTTCTTTTTTTTTTTTTTTTTTAAAAAAGAAAGCATTGCTTTTACATGAGAGCTTCTTTGAATTTGAGAGATCAGTTTCAGTGTGCTTGACCTCTTGTACTAGTTGTTCAGCCTTTCAGAAAACATTAACTTCCTGGTTTTAAAAATCTGGGTCTGTTAAATCACAATAATAAAACTGCAAATTGATGAAGACTAAAACTGATCACTGGAGTTAAAGTGCATTATAAATAATGATGTTATTGATAAGTGCAAATTCACCTTATAAACATGATCTAAATTTTGAAATGAAAAATCTAGTTTAAAAAAAATGGGAAGAATTTGGTATTTCGTAGCATAATTTCCACCTGTCTCTGTCTCACTTGCCTCGGGGACAGAAATAGGGGGGAATGCACGAGTCGACCCAGAGGAGATCTGGGGAGGGATCTGCCTGTCGGGGGCTTTGTGGGCACTGAAGGGGAAGAGAAGGCAGTTCAGCAATGGAGGTGAGGGAGGTCAGAAGGAGCTGTGGGTGGGGAAGCCATGGATGCTCAAAAGACAGCACACGGTAGAGAAAGCAAGCTAGGGACCAAAGACTACAATAAGCCAGGAAAGGTTCAAATATATTTAGGTGGCTGCTACTAGAGTTTGCTATACAAACCAGGTTATTCGTATGGCCATGAAGTTAGGTCAGATCTTTTTTATAGCGATGTGCACAAATATAATCTGGAAATTCCAGTCCGTTTTTCCCAGGATCCATGGATCTGGTGAAATTTCGTGAATTGTCCCAAATGCCATGTGTGCAGGAAACGAATCGTCACACAGAAGAGAAAATGGTGAAGAGGCACATCTTTCCTAAAAGTCAGAGGAGGAAGAGGCAAGAAAATTTGAGAGGTACTTTGAGAGGAACTGTGCCATACTTGCATGCTGTGCAGTGTCATAATTTCTTTCTAGTTCACAGCAGTCTGATTTCTTTCCAGTCAGCTTTCTCATATGCAGAAACTCCACTAAGTTGCACTTAATTACAACACAAAGATTAAAAAATGATTTGTTCTTCTTGAACTGGTGCTCTGTAAATGTTCAAAGTGCCTGTAACCCCTACTGTATATTGCAGAGCAAAACAATTGCAACCCATCTCCAGGAAGCCTGCCAGAACCCTCTTTTCTGCATTGTCTCCGAGTCAGGAAATCTAAACATGTATTCCCGTTTGTCAAACTTCCCAAAGTGCTGCTATGTGTTTTGTGGCATGGTGAGACTCTGTTTATACCTTCTTCAACCATGAGTGTGAGAGCACTGAAAGAAGAAAGGAAAAAGAATAATGGGAAAGAACAGAAGTAAGATATTTCCCACTGGAAACTGCAAGTATTGGTATTACAAGCTGTCTGATTTCAAAGTTGGGGGCCCATGCTCAGCTATTACATATAGGAAGCCAAACGCCTGAAAAGCTGATGGTGATTGAGCCGGGTGCAATTGTTTAGTCAAAGCTTTTTGGAGAGGGGGAGAGGGAAGGAGGAGGGAAGAGAGGAAGAAGAGGTGGTAGGTGCAAACAATGAATATGTATGCAGTGGCATGGAGAAATACTTGAATTTGTTTCGGTGTTAACAAACTGTCTTTGGAGAAAGGAAATGCAACTACAGATGTCCAACAGTTAATGCACTTCATTTGACATAAAAATGCTTACAGACTTTCCTTCCCATATGTCCTCTAATTCTGTTGAAATAAAATACTGCAGTTTTGGTGGGAGTTTTTTGAGGTGAACAAAGAAAGATGGACAATTTTTTTTTTTTTAATGTGTACTTGATTCATTAAAATATTTGAAAAATATTCATCAGGTTAACCTTGAAGATGTTAAAAATCTCCACCCAAAGCTACCCGTATATTTCATACTGTTAGTATTTACATCCTTCTTCAAAATCCCCATAAAAAATTAATGCCAAGACCAGATACTCTCAGCATTTTGAAATGTTAGACACCTAGGAAGGTGTCTGAAAGATATTTAGATAAGCCATCTGTAAAAGCTGAAGCTTGGAAGTGTTTTGTGCCTCTCCATCCTTAAGCTGCAGTGGATCAATCCTTTTGTAACAGGCCATGAGAAAGGGCTCCTCAGGGCTGCTGCTGGTCTCTGCTCTGAACCTTGCTGCCAAACGTAGGAAGGAAAGAAGCTGCTGAGCTAAGGTCTACTTTAACGTTATTAGGAAAGGAAGGCAAGAAAAACCTCAGAGGGTCAGATCCCAGGCAGTCCTGCCAGCCCCCACTGTGCCACAGAGCTTCCTTCTGCCCTGGGAAGTCAGGAGGGAAGTCAAGAGTCCTCCTGGCAGGGAAGTCACCACCTGGTCTGCTTTTTATTGTCATCTAAATAGTTTCTGCCATGCTTTCTGTCTTCCCCTTCCTATGAACACACTTTGCTTGACTTACTATTGGACTGAGACCTGTGTGCAAGGAGAGGGCTAGGGAAACGGTGGCCAGCAGAAGCTTTTCAAGACAAGGTAGACCAGGACATGCACAGCGTAGCACTCTCCTTGGCACAATCTTCAGGCCGTCAGCAGCATGTGTTGACATTGACTATGGTAAGTATTGTCATTCAGGGTTCGCAGTTCTGCAAAGAAATGCATACATCACACAGCTTTTCCTGCAAATATTTTTGAAGTCGCGGGGCTACCCTGTTTTATGAAAACCGCTTCTCCAAATAATTATATGCAGGCTGCAATGTAACGTTGGGCCTGGGTAGGGGCTGGGATGAGCAGTCTCCTGTGGCCTTGGCTAGCTGCATTGGCTGGTGAGGAGACAGGGCTCAGGAATTCAGTTCTGCTTCAGCTCCTGTCCCTGAGCAGACCTCTGCAAGCAGGAGGCAGAAAGAAATTCATGCTGTAAATAGATGAGTTTGGGTTGCAGTGTGTCAGGGCAGGAAAGGTTTTGTAAAATGCTGTGTGTCAGGGCAGGAAAGTTTTTGTAAAATGCAGTCTAAGTCTTACGTGCTGCATAATAATCCAAGCTCTTCTGCAATTGCTGAAAGAGTTTTCTTCTTGATCTAAAATGCCTGTACTTCCAGGACAGGCTCTGACTTTTATGGCCCCAGACGGAACAGAAAATGGTTGGTTTTGGATTCAGCTCATCGAAACCACAGACAGAAACACTGTACTATGCTGCAGTCAACTCTTTCCATGAACAGGCAAGGGAATGTATTGGATGAGATGCTCTGTGGTTATCTGTTACTTAAATATGCTGTCCCAAATTTGTATATGTAACAAAAGTCATGGTAGAGACTACGAGACAAAGCTCAGTACAGCCTCTATGAACGTGCTTCTCCTATTGGAAATAATAAAAGAAGAAAGAATGACTTTTTTCTTACTCCCTATTAACACAAGCATTTCTGGACAGATTTTTAGTCTTGCATTAACCAAAACTTAACAATCTCCCAAAAGGAGGGAGGATGACAGGAAGACTGAATGGCTGGGGACTGGGGGAATGGATGAATGCCGTGGAACTGGAGTCTCTCCAGGTCTCCTGAGCTATTTCTGGTTTTGCAACACTGGTTAGTTTGCAAAGCGTTTTTCTGTAATTTAAACCTATCTGTTTTCATGGATGACTCATTTTAAGAAATAGCATTCTGGCTAAAGGCAAATCTGTGTTGTATGCTTAGAGTAGAAATATACTTCTCACTAAAAAAAGAAAAAAAGGTGAGATTTTCTGTGCTGTATAGTCAGATAGCCTGCCTGAGATGGAAAGGGTTCCCCTAGTATTTCTATTAAAATTTAGTTTCAAACCCAGTAAATCCGAAGAGATTTGTGCTGGGCAATTAAGGTAAGAGTATGACATTCCCTACCAAAAGCGCGAAAGAGCCATCTCTGTGGGGTTCAGCGAAACTCCACAAAATTAAAACGGGCAACAGATAAAGAGACAGACAATTCCAAGCACTAAAAGAACATTTTAAATAAAATGTATACTTGGAAAGCATTTTTCTGGGAACAGGCTTCTTGTACAAAACATGCAATCTGCAGCTCAGATCTAAAAAGAGAAAAAAAAGCATGTTGCAGCCTTGCTATGACTGGTGGTGTAAGAATCAGCTGCATAATCTCTTAGCATTAAAAACAGCTGATTAGCAGTCAGAAAAAATGGGTGTTTTATCAAACTGTTATTACAACAGTGTAGAGAGATTATTTCATGATCTCTCTCTGAGTTCACACACTACAGTTAACATTAATATTTTTGTAAAATTGTTGCCCTTCATAAATGGCTTAGAAATACTATAACATATTGAAATTTTCATAGATATATAACTTCACAGTGTCTATATTGACAAAAATATTCAGTGCATTCCTGCCTCCTGATGAAATGGATTAGGTGGAGTTTTTCCTTCCACAGAAACAAAATAATTGTCTGGATGATAAAACAATTTCAAATGCTCAGCATCATTGGCACAAAAAACTAGCCATCTGCAACTGATCTGAAATCAGCTTGTAAGGAAATTGGCCCAAAATGGCTGGTCAATGGCCTTGCAGGTCATATCATACATCATAGTACAAGTAGGAGAAGCAGTGAGAACACTGAAGGAAAAGTAAAAATAAGAAGAACATACCGAATGAGACACTGTGACTTGAAGCCACTGAGCCTCCTGCTTCCCAGGACAGCAAGAACTTCTAATTACTTTCAGTGAAATAAGTTTGTTGAATTTTCATTTCTTAAGTCCAGATTTTTAGGGGTGTTCTCATTCTCACCTTGCTAGCAGGATTCCTTGTTAACCTCTTGCTGAGCCCCTTTATACTTTCCCTTCCTGTTTAAGATCTCCTCTTCTTTTATTTTCCTGAGCACTTTGAAATATTTACCACTAGGTGCACAAGCAGATGTGCAGCACCTGTACTCATCGTCTGAAGACAGACTTCCAACAAATTTGCTTATTTAGTGTTCTTATCCATCATGGCCAGAATATGCTTAGCTCTTACGTGATTGTAGAGGTATAAAAGACAATGTAAGATATCTTTACCATTTGCTGGGACCTGCAAAATGACTAGATTAATCTACTACTGTTCTTGCGAAAAATAATTTTTTTATTAGTCATCTTTCAGATTATGGAAGTGGAAAGCAGCCTTCATCATTAGAGGACCTACATATTTTTTCCATATGAAAACTTAATAGGTGGCCCTTTGTTTAGTAACTAAACCTGTAGTAAGAATATATGAAAAATACCATTCCACATTATGGCAACATCCCTGCAGGTTATGAATATATGAGAAATATCTCTTTTATAGAGATTTGGGCAATAGTAAATGCTGATAGGTTTTTTATGGTTTTAAATGTTCTGAATTCATAGAAATTTGATGTAGACTTTTTTTTGTTTTAAATGCCCATTTTTTTCTTGTTGTATTTGCTGAAGAACAAGTTATCACATATAGTTATAGTACTCTGAAGATTGTCAGTCTGTGTGTGTAACAATTGCTGGTGGCCAAAAGGAAAAAGGTGCCCTTCACCTCAACGCCACAGTGGGCTATTTTTCTAACCACAGTTTTGTTAGGTGGCAGCTAGCCAGTTTTGGGGGGGCTTTTTCTAGATAGGAACCCCACAATGTCTTAGTAGTTGCTGCCAGTTAGATATGATTCCTGCAGTCCATCACTGGGACTTGATATGGGTGAAGTCACAGTGAGTGTAACACTCACGGCTGGAGAAAATATTGACCTTGTCATGTGACACTAGATTTGACTTTGAAACCCTGATCCAGACACTGTGCTTATGCCAGAAAACAAAACCTCCCATTTTCCTGCCAGCATTCCGGGCTGTCAGATACTTCAGACAGCAGGAGGCTGGAGCCCCATTATCTATGTGCTTTATAACTCCCCCGGGGTTTGAGGTGGACTGAAGGGGTTCACACCTTTTCACTTCACACCTCAGCTGTCTATTATTTTATTTGCTTCCCAGTATCCAGATGTGTATTCCCTCACTGTGAGTAGTATTACTTTCAGTGCCCTCATTTCTTTGAATTGATGGTTCAAGCATGTAGTTTCTTTATCAAGTAGGATGCTACCTCTGGTCAAGGTTCCTCAACCACAGGTGATGTGAGAAGGTGGCCGGAAAGCATCTCTCTGCAGGTGTTTTGTGCTCTTGCTCTTTCCCAGACACCTCCTGTGGGGCAGAAGCACGGTGCTGGGCAGGATCCTCACTCTGACCCCATGTAGCTGTCTTTGTTTATGACTTGGGGGTTAGTCATTTCATTTCCAGTCAAAACTGCCTAGTTCATGTAAGAGCTAGCTTATTTCTTGCTGATGTGTCATCTTGCCATGCTGAAATACTACCACCAACACTGCTTTTTCTCCACAAGACCTTCAGAAGGTGGTCAGGGACATCCAGCTTGTGAAGGGTGTTGAGTTTCCCTGCCGATCACAACAAGGCTGCGATCTGATGAGGTATTCGAGCATCCAGTTTTGGTTCCACTTTTTTTCGCAGGAACATTATTTTTGCTGATAACCTCTTGTCCGGGCAGAATCTCAGCATAACTCTCCCCGGGCTGATTGATGACTTCCTGGAGCTGGTGTTGCGAGGCAGTCTGCTGAACGCTGCTTCCTCCAGAGACTCTGCCGAAGCCTTTTGGGGCTGTAAATAGATTGCACACGCAGGCAGCTCGGGAGCTGCAGTGTGCTAACATTTTATGGCTATTTTTTCCTTCTCATTATGTCTAATACTAGTCATCCAGGTGCTGTGGGCTTTCCCTCCCCCAGTTGTCTTGGTTGCATGAACTTGCTAGGAACTATTTATCTGACATTTATATTACCAGGATAAAAAATTGCTACATTTGTATTTTTTCTTATTTCAATGTAGTTGTACCCCTCCGGAGGCATTAACAACTGTGCTGCTGCAAGAGTATTTGTTTCCATCTTTAATTTGGCTGATTTCCATCTTGCATCTGCTCTTTGCTTTTAGAGCGATGGTAAAACTTGAAGGTCACATGTGTGATAAAGATCTGTATGAACGAACTTAATCAAGATTTCTTCTAGAACAGACTGTGGAGATCGTGCTGACCTACTCCACCAGTCATCCAAAAAATATGTCTATGGATTCAAGTCATTTATTAGTCTTGGCTTTTATTTTATTATTTTTTATGTTGTTCACCATGAAATTTTCTCTTACTAAACATGAGATCCTGCTGGGGATTTTGGTAGCTCTGCTCCACTTCTGTTCTTGTATGAGTGAAATACGCTGTTGTTTTTGTTCTATAAATGTGAATCTCTTTCAGTTGACAGAGGTTTCTGTAGTACACAGATTGCTGCATCCAACATCTTGATCTGGATTCCATGCTCTTACTCATCCCAGCCTGTTAGTGTTATCTGCTCGTTTTTAGAAAAACTATTTTAGCTTTTATTTCCTGTCAGATCAACTTCCAGCCTAGTTTACCACCTCCATCAAAAGTGTCTGAGACGCTACTGTCTAAATATCTTGAGCTATAGCATAAATAGATCTTGCAATTTGTTTACAAACATGCCTTTTTGCACAGATCATAGAAAAAAAACCCTATAGATGCATTTTGAAAAAGGAGCCCCACTTAGGCCGCCACATGTTTATTCAATAGCCGAGGCTCCTTCTGCAGTGTATGATAAATAAACACGTGATTGAATTAGATTTAGTGCATGAACATCTCCCACGAACTGATAAAGGATGTAGCAAAGCAGAACAGAAAGTCCTATCCCGTGTGGTGCTTCTTTGAGCAACTCCGCTCAGAGAAAGGAGGCTTGTTCCTCCCCAGATCTCATCCCTGCAGAGCTGGGCAGGATGGCAAGCCCGTGGAGGTGGCCGTGCTGCTGCCCTCCCCGCACCACGGTCCTCGGGGTCGGCTGGGAGCCTGACCCCAGGCAGTCACTCCCACGGCTGGTGTGTGTGTGCCTGTGCAAGAACCCCCAAGCTAAATTCCCACCTCCCCATGTGTAGGGCATGTATTTCATCACAGCCTTAGATTGCTTCCAGATGAGCAGAGACAACTACAGAGGAAAGCCGGTTTGCAAAGGTGGTGATGCTAGAAATGGACTTTCTGCTTGGGCAGCCTTGCTGCAGGCATACTGAGCCCAGTCTGCCCTCTGGGATCAAGAGAGAAGGGGAGGTGAGCGCTGGTGAGCCACCCTCTGCACTGATCCCTCTCCCGGGGTTGTCCCTCTGCTCTGCTGCAACCCACGCAGAAAACCTTCTCTGGATCAGCTTCCCCCCCCCCCCCCCCCAAAGCAGACAAGGAAGATCGACACCTTGGTGGCACGGGGGCTGCCATCTGCTGGTAATTATTCCTTTTTTTCAAAATTAATTTAATGGAGTGCAGTTAAATAGCCTTTCAGAGGTACCCCAAGACTCTTTCATTTAGTGTGATTATGATGAGGAGAGAGCTGCCCGTTGCAGCAGCCAGTGGAGGCAGGACTAGTTGTGCAGATGTGGGACCAGAGGCGGCCGCGTAGGTGGTGCGTCCAGGCAGCGGGCTCTGGAGGTTGCAGGGTGTCACAAGCTGTCCGTGAGTCAGTAGAGTCGTGTTGCTGCAAAAAAAGCAAACATCCCACTGGCTTGTATAAACAGGCATATAGCCCACGAGAAATGTGAAGTAATCCTTCCGTCCTGCTCCACATGTATAGTGCCTCAGCTGGAGTACGGCAGATGACGCATTTCCAGAGGGTCTGGAGAAACTGGAGCGAGTCCAGAGGGCCGCAGTGGGAGAGGTAGTGTTTCCGAGGCCTGTGATCAACGAAGGGAGGCTGGATGAATTAAGCTTACTGTTGTCTAATAAGGGCGGTAGTACAGGACCAGGCTGCAGCCTTAAAGGATGCATAAATGCTACTGGGGCTAATCTGTCCTCATTGGCATCTGTAGAGAGGATATAAATTAATGACTTTTATTTCAGCCAAGAAAATTCAGGTTAAACACTGGGAAAAGCTTTCTCTTGGGGGAGGAGGGAAATGGCTCTTGGGGATAAACTCTGTGGCAAGGCTGCAAAGTCACCGGCTCAGTGCCAAAGTTGGTCTCCTTCTTGGGAGGGCAGGGAGGCAACAAGCAGCCCGGCCACTCTTCTCTGTCCTCCCATCCCTAGGGCAGGGATCCTCCCCTGGCACCCACCGCCCTCCCCGCTCGCCTAAGACAGCCCCATCGACTGCACCAACCCCCTGGATGGAAAGCAGCCGCCCGATTCTTTGAGATTTTTTCACATCCATCCAATTTCTAGCTGTACTGATCTCAACTTTTCAACATAGATTTTGTTCTTCCTGAAGGAGTTGATGTATTACATTAGAGCTGAAAGTGAAACTACACTGCTTATAATTTTGTTACAGATTTATTCTTGGGCAATGCTAGACATTACAAGGGTTCAAAACAAATGAGGTGAGGTCAGTGTTGTGATTCCAGATTGTTTCTTTTTCCCCTTTGAGATGTATTAGGCCTGGCAATTTAATGACTCTAGTTAATAATCCCCTTTTTGCTCTGTGTGTTTTGTTTTTTGTTCAGAAACACAAAAATGTTAAAATGTGTCATTTAAAGGAATTTTGCAGAAGTGTAAACCATGTCCATCTACTTTAGAGCTTGGGAAGTTAAGAACTTCCATATGTCATGTCTGCAGCCCTGAGTCAGAGTATAACGTATGTGTTCTCAGCATGTAGAAACGGTAAAGCATTAGAGTTAATGTTTGGGAGAATTCAGCATTTGCTTCAGGTGGATTGCTCAGTCAAAACCTGAAAATATTCTTGGCAAGGCTCTAAATAAGCGTGAAGGTTTCAGGTTAGAGCTGCTGCAAGTTCCAGAGGACTATGAATTTCATTCATTTTTCTTGAGGATCCTGGAAAGAGCATCAACACAAAACCTTTTCCTTTTATCTTTTTTCCAACTGCATTTGATAGTTACAGTTTCCGTTTAGACTGACTCTGGCACTGGATAACCTATGATGGGAATTCCATGGGTTTGCGGAAAAAAAAGTTTTACATGGAAATTTTAGATACCCCTGTGAAGTGGATAGTTGAAAAGCAGCTGCAGTAGCTCTTGGTATCTAAATTAATGGATTTTTATTAAATGTAAACACAATCCCTAAAAGTTCAATACTGGAAAGTAGAGCTGTAGGGTATTTTTCAGAAAAGAAGTGCTGGCTGCTCTCTGCACCTCCCAGCAAACTGGGGACGCAGGAGGATGGCAGAAACCTTGCATCTGTTTGCTGAGGCTTTGTCTGAGGAAGTTTCTCTTTGCAACATTGGAAGTTACTTTCCTTTATGATGTCCAGAAATAATGTTCTAAATCAGAGCAGCACTACCAAGCACAGATTCATGTAGTTTGAACTGTATTTTGGAAGAAACTGGTCTGCTGCTTGGATGTGTGTTTTCCTATAAAAAGTATTTTCACACAAACACTTCTTCTTTGATAAATATCTTTTCAAGGTTGTTGGTTTAAGGGTTTGTTTACTTTTAAAAAGTATGTCATTTGTGTGGAAATTGTTTCTTTTAGAAAAAAAATTAACATCCATCTTATATCCAGAAACACTGTTTATTTATTCATCTGTCCAAAAGCTAAAGCATTTGACCCAAGCATAAATATTTCGGCTGTAAAGATGCCACAAAAGTTCTTGGGAATTTCTGTTTGGGTACCTGAGACTTGTGTTTCCCTGGAAAAGATGATCTTCTGTACATTTTTGGTTCATGTGATGCACTGCGAGCACATTACTGCCATGAGGAATTGCCGCCTTTTCTTCACAAAGAGAGGAAAACGTACTGTAGCATGAGGAGTGTGGTTTTCCTCCAAAACCTAACCGAGGTGCAGGGAAGACAGCATCCTTCTCCTCATGCAATTCAGATTCAAAATATTTTTTATTTCTTCAATTGCAAAAACTTCAGCTATTTCAGGTGAAAAATTTTCAAGAACAGAAAAAGGAATGAATAACTCTTTTCTGATGAGTTCTAATATAAATCATTGAACCACATTTAATTAATATTTTATTTTGCTGCTTCTGCTGCTTTGGTGCCAGCCCAGGGCAGATGCTCACAAGTTTACTTCTTACTGACTTTCTTAAGTGTCATTCATTTTTTTTGTATTGCTTATCTCTGTTTTTGTCCCTTGGAAGGAACTGTCCTATCATAGTGACATAGAAGATTCTCAAATAATATCTTCCCAAATATGTCTTTGTTTAATTTGTAAAATTTCAGTTTCTTTTAAATTCAGGAAAGATGATGAATGGCAATTTTGAAAGCAAGATAGCTATTTGTCATTAGGCGGCCAAGAGCTATTGCAGAATAGCAATAATGCAATGAGACTAATTAGTCTAAATTATGCAGTGAATTTTCTGTTTTTTAAAGCATTACTTTGGATGTGTCTGAGTTGTTCTTGATCACGCGGCCTTCCTACATCTGCTTTTATTTTTCTCATCTGGGCAACTCTTTGGGAGAAAAGACTGTTTTCCTTTGGTTCACAACTTTGAACATTATCTTTCAGATATCGGGACTTCCAGAAAAATCGCATCCTCATTTAGTGTATTAACGTCCCATTACGACCCCTGAACGCCCCCAGACCCTGTGCTGTGATGCTGCCTCCAGCTTGGCAGCGAGCGACGCATCCCACCAGTGTGCATCACGAGCCCTTCTCCAGGAAAGCAGACATCTCTCAGCTTACTGTGTGCCAACAACAACAAAATAGCGATAAGTAATGAGCAAATGTGACGGGGTAACTTGGGCAGTTCTTTTCCAGCATCACTTCCAGGGCACCATGTCAGAGAGCAATCAGTTGATCCCCAGTCATAGCACCAAGACATCTCTGCAGCATTGTACAAAGGTTTAGCCTTTGCTCAAATACTTTCTTATCCAGAGTTTGTCTGCATTTGACAACAGAAATTGGGTTGTTTTCTTTTTTTAATCTCTTTGTAAAAATGACACATTCCTGAAAAATGTCTGAAGAGCTCTGCTAAAAGACTGGTAGAAATGGGGAGTCCATTTGCATATTCTGAAAACTTGTGTAGCTCCTGAGCTGGCTGGCAGCCTCAGCTCGCTGTAGGAACCTGTCACCCAAACACAGGAAACTTGTCTCTGAGCTTCAGACCCATTCCTTTCTTTTCACTGTTGTTTATCATCTCCAGTCCTGAATGTGGAAAAAGGGAGAAAAATCTCCGAAATTGCTGGTATTTCATACTTATATAAATGCATCCTTGCTGCAGTATGTACTTGCACCTTACGAATAGCTAATCACTGCTCAAACTGACAGCAGGTCAAAAGTGCACAGCAACCATCTCGGGGTTTAAAAAATAAATAAATAGCAGATTCTGTTGACTCTGGTGTGGAGAAATGCACATCTGAACTCCCTGTTGTATGCATGAGGTGTTGCCTCATTTACCACACGGAAAATTTTGGATTAACTTCCTGTGGTGACGCATCCCGCATCAGAGCTCAGCAGATAATAACAGGGAAGGAGGCTATGACTTGGGATTAGTGATGTACAAGCAGGGTCCTGTCTCGGTGTGACTTGCTGCACCAGTGATGCTGCAAAAATTTCAGGAGCCCAGAGCAAGCACCACCAAAATATGTAAACATCGGTGAGAAGAAAAAATTGAAGGAAAGCGATCCTTTCATATTTCATAATCCTTTCCTTCTGTGGATAGCTGTGACACAGCAAGCAGAGCAGAAAGAAATCAGCGAACAAGTGGAAGGTGCCTTAGATGGGTGGGCACGGGCGGCACAGGGAGAGGGAAGAGGGAAGGAAGCCGAATCTGGGCTCGAGGCTCTGCAATTAGCCCCACGAATGTCCCTGGGCAGTGGCCTTGCAGATGAGCACCCCAAACTTGTTGTGGGGAGCAGGGACCCCCCGTGGGCTACGGAAAGGTCAGGGCTCTCCGCAGCCACCTCTGCTCCCTGTTTTGAAGGGCAGGTGCAAGTCAATGCACTCAGTAAAACACTAAGCAGGTGGGAGTAGGAGGCAGTAAGGAGCCATTAACTGCTGGAAATGGGTTGACTCAGAAAGTAATGAAAAGTAATAACAAGAGACAGCAAAAACTCCCAAGTAGGAGCGCAGTAAAAAATGTGGACTATTCCTCCAAAGGAAAGCAGTGAAAGCCTCACTGCCTCCAACAGGAAGGGAGACATACTTCACCGTGGTAGTGATTAGGTTAGGTAGCAGGTCTTCTCCATCTCTGATTTCTGAGATCATACAGCCAGGCATGTTAACTATAATTAAGCATACCATCAGGCATCATTTACCCAGGGGTGTGCCTTGCCTGCTGTGCTCTTCTCAACCTGATGCAATTGCCTCCATTAGGCATAACTCCCTGAGCACAAGCATCCATGACTCACTGGGGGCTGTCTACCTGTCTGACTGCTCACAGACTCAATTAAACACTGTCACGGAGCAAAACACAGGGTCTACTTGCACTGCAGTATGCCATGGCAGCTTGGTGCGTGAAGTTACCTTATAAAGGTGCGTGGTCAGGACCATGGGGTGTGTGGTGGCACCCTCCTGCGTGTGCACATGGAGAGCTAGATGTTGCTTCTGTACTTTACTGAAAAAATCAGGCTTAATACAAATAATGCTCTCCCTGAAAAAAAAAAAAAAAGAAAAAACCCAGAGTGGAAGTGATGATATATGCTAAATGCTGTCCTGTCCTTTTTAAAGGTCTGATCTCTACTTGCTATGAATTCAATGCTGGTCTTTATCAGCGCCATTTTTAATGTCGCACACTTGGACCGCTGGATGGCGGAGATCCCCAGTGCAATGTAGGGGATGGTGTTAAGACTCTAGTCTAATACTTGAGACGCCTTGGTTTTATTCCCTGCTCTGATGGTCTAATCCCACATTCATCCCAGCTAAATTTAGGCACTTAACAGCTCTGCCTGAAGTAGGAGCTTTGCTTCCTTTCCGGAGGAGGCAGGGATGATGCTGGGCTGTGGTCTCTCTGTGCCTTATATTTCTCAGAAGCTGGGGAGAGGGCTGAGGAGATTGGGGAAGGGCTGGGAAAATATAAAGAGACTGCAAAAGAAGAGGCACTACTACCAGGCACTGAAGTGAAGGACTAACCATCAGGTAAAAGCCATCAATTTTCATCTCTGAAGTAGGAGAAATGGTCTTTATGTCAGAAAAGGGTAAAGAGGAGGAATGCGTTGAGGGTTGCGAGGGATTTTGATGAGACAGTAATGGGGAGCAGGGCAGGAAACTTTTATTTAAAGACCAACCCCAGCCTGTTTCTTCATACACCAGTTCTGTGTGCCATGTAACTCATCAGGATTTGAACAATGTTAGCCATTTCTTATGGGCTTGTCGGGCCAAAGCTTGGATTCTCTGTAATAATTAGAAAACAAGGTGACGGGCCAGCTGCTAGCTTTCCGTAGACCTCTGGAAGAAGCTGGGAGGATGGGGTGAGCCACGCTGAGGGAAAAGAAGTGTTCACAGAGATGCCAGTAACAGTACTGCTTGGTACATCAGCATACACTTACAAGTGCCCTCATGAGAGAGAAGAAATGGTAGATTGGCAGATGTTGTGACAATTATTTTTCACAGGTGCATACGAGGGTTAGACTAGACGTGGGTTTTAAGAGACTATTGTATGTGGCTGCATGTCATCATCAGAATGTGTAGAGACAAAATCACTGGATCCCTGTAAGTGGATGTTAATGTACTGCAGCTGGCTTCTTTTTTTTTGTTTTGGAGCGTACACCAAGTATATTATTACATGAGTGTGGTAAAGAGCAGTGGCCTCTAATGACCATAACAAATTAATCCTTACAAAAGCTCTATGAGTAGTAGCATTATTATTAATGTTGGCAAAAGTCTTTAAAGGTGAAGCATGAAGTAAATGCAAGGTGTTTACATTAGCATTCCAGATGTTTGATAATGAACAGCCCTATGGACATGCACTTGCTCCCACCGTCTCCTCTGGAGCATGTCACAGATGAGGAGTGGATGAAATGTTGCGCTGATACTGAGGATGACTGTTAACTTTTAGGAAATGTTGTCCTATGTCCTGTCGCAGCTTTTTTTGTGGCTGTTGATACTGCTGGTTTCCTTCATTTCTGCAGTAGGAAGCCTGGGGGACTGGAGTGTGTCTAAAGTGCATCTTATCATTTGCATCTTGGTGGACTTTGGCTTTACTATGCAAAATAGCTTTATATAAAACAAATCACAAGGTGTCTCGTTCTCAAAAAGCTGTCACTCTAAATAGGAAAGACAAAAGGAAAGATGTGCAAAAGAGTGGAAAAATTAAACGTGCCTGGCATCTTCCCTGTGGTAGACCTGTAATCCAGAAACCATGCCAAAAGGCTGGCTGTCTTCGTCTTGCACTGTCACTATTCAGTTTCTCTACATTTCTAAATATTTTTTTATCATTTGGTAATTTCTTTCCCATTCCTAGCATGAGCTGCCTGAAAGTCTTGTTGTTGGGTTGAGAGTAAAACCAGATTCAGAAGAAAGTTTCTACTTAGTGACACAGCATGTGAAACTTCCCACTAGCCTGTGACACTCGACAAAGTTTCTACCTTGGGGGAGGGCTGTGCTTTGAGCAGCCACAGAAGGGATTGCTCTGCTCCTGAATTGCTAGATTTTCCCCTGAAGGGTGAACCAGAAGCATCTTGTTTAAGCCTGACAGGTGAAGCAGGCATCCTGCTAGTCAGTGCCAGTTGTTATCCAGTCACCCCGCCAGGCAGCCGCATCCTGAACACTTCACACTGCTTTAACTTGGTCACTTAATTGGTGAGAGGCATGGGTTAAAATTAACCCTCAGCTTCCCGAGCTTGTCTGCATTTTATGAAATAAAATTGCTTTAGGGAGCTCTGAATCGTGGATGTAGTCCAGAGGGTGCAGGGGGAAAACACCTAAGAAATCCCTCTTTAATAACAGTGAGCCTGTATCATTTGGTCTGTGTGAGTGAGTCATCATTTCTGTAATGATTTTGAAGAGGTCACTCTGCCGTCCTTGTCCCTGCTGTGGGTCCCCAAGTCTTATCTTAAAGGTGGGATAAAATAAGTTGCCAAGGCCTGGGGTGACTTGCTCAGGGAACCTCGATGGGTCATTTGGTCAAGCAAGGTGGGAGCAGACTTGTTTTGTCAGGGCACCCACCGCCCCAGACGGGCTGGTGTGCTCCTCAGTTAATGCTGCTTGGGAAAAGTGGTCTGCGAACATGCAAGAAACATGCTGGACCTTATGAAGAACAACTGTAAAAGAGATGAGAGATACTTCTGTTTTGTTTATTTACTCATGAGCTCCCAAGGTGGCGGTGTGGCCAGAAGTGCTAATGGGGTTGTTTGAATGTGGATTCAGGAGATGCTCGGGAGGTTTCAGTCCAGGGCAGGGATCCATCGGTGTGAGAGAAGGTTTAGTGTGAGAACGAAGGTGTGAGTGTGCTGAAAAATGGCGAACAAGCCGCTAAGGTTTTGAAGAGGGGGATGAGGGGAACCTGAAGATTATAAGTGCTTCCCTGGGAAATAACACCCTCAAGCCTGGACACACACCCTGTGATATATAACGAGCTGTCAATCAGGTGACCTACCAAGTTATATGGTATGTTCCCCATCACTGGGAGTTTTTGAAACCATGAGTTGATTTTTCACTAAAGCAGATGTGTTTAGTTCAAACTGGCATTAATTCGAGCAAGCCTTCTCGCCTGTGTGATAAAGGATATCAAACCAGATAGTTGTGCTAGTCCTCCTTTTGATTTATGAATTTATTAACATTTTCTCCAAATAGTATGTTCACTGGATATATTTTCCAGATTGCAAAAGATGTTCTGTGTAATTTTAAAAATGTGTTGTTGTGATCAGCAGTTTGCACTGATTTTTGAACAAGAATGCATTTTCCTGTAAAGTACAACTAACTTCCACCCCCTCCTCTTCGCCCCCACCCTGGTCTGTGAATTGGTTTCCAATTTCAAATACTTAATAGGAGGCATCTTTGGTGGTTTATATTCTGGGCAGAATTCATAGATTGCAAACTTTTTGTGATCCATTTTATTGCAGCAAGATTCTTTCCAGAAACGTTATACTATGTGTTGCTGTTTTGTGACTGGGACATGTGGTAACTCTACTTCAAGAACTACTCAATGCCAGATTCCACAATACATTTCTACGTTGTCATCCATATAGAGGAAAATCAGAAACATCTGTCCTTTTTTTTTTAATTCATTGAAAAGAAATATAAGCACAAACTAGTATAGGTAGAAGTTGGTGCACAAGAGTGAAATAGAGAGAGCCATGTGGAAGCATATTCTGGAGTTAATTAATAAAAAAGACAAATCACTAACCATTATTTACTAGTAATAAACATTGATGCTTAATATTCTGCATCTCTTTAAGAGTCATCACTGCTCGTCTTGTGACAATCTGTCTATGTGGAAGGTTATTATCACCCTCCAGTCTCTGAAATCAATTGCAGTTTTTCACCTTTGTTGAAACTTGCAGCTGTGTTTTTAAATATTCACTCAAATTTCATATTTTAGAAGTTCCTTCTTCTTTAAGAGTATATTTATTACCGTGTTGTTCTTTAGACCTTCCTTGGGCCAGGTATCTGATCATCAGGACACATACTTCCCTTCTGTTCACATTTTGTCATGCCATAGCCAGACAGAGCCGCTTCAGCATCACTATATGGAAAATTATTCCAGGCCCTAAAAGTTAAAATTGGAAAGGTATTACCGACAGGTTAACAAAAAGAAAAACCAATGCATTTTGCCTGAAGAACAGCAGGCAGGATGAACAGCTTCTTAGACCTTGCTAGTACAAATTTTTCTATAAGCTCACAGGCACTCCTCTCAATAAAGACAACAAAGTTACTGCCACTTTTATGGTGCTGGGGTGTATCAGCTCCATGGGATAAACTTAGCAGCGTTCTTGCTCCAAGTACTTGGAAAGCATCCCTTTATGTCTCAGTTTTCAGCATTCTTGTAGATTAGGAAGAATCTATCTCTCTTTTTTCACCTTTCATAATTTGTATAGAGATATCAGTTTCCCTGTATGTTTGTTACAGTTATTTTTTTGGAAAACAGCAGGCATTTTTCCAAATGCTGTTGGCTGATAATATGACAAGAATATACCAGTGCTATTCCCTTAGATTAACAAGTCTCAGTTTAAACAAGATTGAGAGAGTAAGGGTTGAGTGAAATATTTTAGTTCAAGCTTCCTTAATGAACCTAGGCAGAAATTTAGTATTCCTTGAAAAAAATGGGTTTATTACAGCAAATTATTTCTACTGGGGAAAGATAGGACATAGTTTTAAAAGCCTCTGTATCATGTTAAAAATATCAATAAAATATTTTATAACTAAGAATGATTTTGTTTCAAAATGCTTTACAAATTTGAACACAAATATTTCACCTTCCTAACTGAAATTATTTTTGTGGTTTACTGAAAACTTTGAAAAATAACCATTAATTTTTTTTTAGCAGAACTGCCAACAAACCAGATAATCAGTTACATGCATCACCCCTTGGCCTCGTATTTATATCATTGTCAAAATTACAAGAAGGTGTTTAATTGTAATGATGCTGAAATATTTTTTCAGTTTTGTTTCTAATTTTGCCTGGGTAAGAGTTGTCCTCTCTGATACTTGCTCCCATGTGACTTTTTATGACCCTGCTGCCTTTTTGCGTGCTCCTGGAACTAAAATGTAGGACACAGGGCTACAGACTTTTTTAAAAACCAAAAAGGTAATGTTATTCAAAAAGCATTATTCAGATGCAACAGATAATTTCCTTGGAATTCCCACTTTATTTATGCCTTGCCCTCCTTCTAATACTTTCTTAGGTACGCTCTACTTGTGCATGGTGACTGCCCTAGCTGGCATGGCATTTCCTTTGCTCTTATGGCAATTTTAGTTGTCAGTGATCATGACAGGAACAGACAAATTGAAATCAAGCAGTTGTAACAGTTTCATGAAGATTCAACAAGATGGGCATGTCAAGACTACGCTAGCTTGTTTTTAGGAGCACTATCAATGCGCCCTTTATTGTGAGGGAACAGTTGTGCCTTTGTTTTGATGGCACTGTTTTTTGGAAGACTGGTGAATAAGAGACCATTGACACTTTTTTTTTCTTTTTTTCCCAAATTTCACATGTGTCCTTTGACTGGCACGTCTCCCTCTGAAGTGTAAAAACAGTGTGTCACTTTGCTTTTTATATATTTGAGGAGTCAAAAAGGGGGGAGGAGCACTGGATACCAACACTGTTGGTACTAATGCCTAATTTTATCCTGAGATTCAGCAAATGAGGCTATTCCCTGGCAAAGCCAGGGAGCATCACTGCTAGGTTCCCAAGCCTCTAACAACTAGACACGTGTTGATGAAGGATGAGGTAATTTCCAGATGATGTGTGGCAAGTGCCGTGAGAGTAACAGTGGCAGGAGAGCTGGTGGTGGGAACGGTCTCCTCACAGGTTGTTACCACAGTTGTGCTCGGTAAACGTCTGAGGTAGGTCTCATGGAGAGAAAGAGAAGGGGAGGTGGAGGAAAACAGTGAATTACTGACAAAGTCTGCTCTGCTTGTTCATACTTTTTTCATTCAGTTCTCCCTTTGGTTGCAACAGCCCAGACTTTGCATGACAGATGGCTTATCGTTTCTCTCCTGTAAGATGCTAAGAAATTTCTGAGCAGAAACATGCAGCATTACTTTCAGAAAGGCATTTTGCAACATCCAGGCTCTGGCTGTGAAGGACCTGAGGTCTGAGTCACGTAGATCATAGGGAAGAAAAAAGCAGTAGGGCTTAAATGTGTAGCATCCGAAAATACGCTTGCTGCTTCCAGTAGATGCTCTTTGATTTTAGTTTGGGATTCAGAAAAAGTAATGAATTCCAGATACTGCCAGTATTAATACATAAAAATCTTTCTTTTTTGTGTTAAAGTGTAGTTTAAAGCAATGAATAAAAATATTGGAAATATCATCTTCTTGTAGAAAAAGTCTATTTCAAGTTTATAGCTCATATGGCCAAATAGTAAGAAGAAGCATGGCATCTTTAGAAACATCCATAATGAAACTTATCCCTTTGTAGACAGTAAAGAATTTAAGTAATTTAATTTGATCTTTCAGGGGGGATTTTTTCAAGTAGTTATTACAAAACTGTGTGTGAATATAAACACATCATCTTTATGAAAATAAAAATAAAATATAAAAAGTTTGTCAGCTTGTATATTGGTCGAGATCTGGTCTAGAGCCACAGCCATAAGTGGGTGGCTAGAATACAAGGTCAGAGAAGATACACTACATTAGGAATGGTTATTTTAAATCATCGAATACTCAGTGCGGAGGTTACTTTCAGAATTCTTTATATCATAATGCAAGACAAAAGTTTGGCTCTGGCTGTTTCAGTTTCGGCATAATATTTTTCTGGTTGTGGTATCACTTTAAAGCTCTTCCGGTGGCTTTAATTCATCACATGAAAGCTGAATAATCTTTATGTATATTTGTGAATATTGCAGCAGGCATAAAATAACATTTTGCTTAATAACAAGTTATTCCTTTATTTGTTTTGTTTAAAGATATAATGAATCTTGCAGGTTTGATTAACAATAAATTTGTTTTCAGTTCTCATGCATATCCAGTATCTTACATAAACATGGAAGAAGGTACTGGAAAAAGCCATAACCATGTGCGGACTTGCAGAAGTAAACAAACCTTAAATTTTTACCTAAAGACTAAAGGAAAAGGTGTTATGCCTCTGGCCTATCATTCAAAAGATTTGGTGACATTCCTGTAAACCCAGAAAAACCTTCCAAACATGGACCTGTAAGAAGGGAAAAGGGGAGAGTAAAAAAACCCACAAAAACCCCTCAGCAAACAGACAACTCTTGAGCAGGTTGATGTAGATGCAAGGTCCTGAATGAATGCAGAACTGGACCCCTAAGTATTTAAAGCCAGATCATGCAAAGTGCTTCTGAAAATAAGGCTACTTGTTTCCTCCCAGAAATCACTTGGCAGTTTTCAAGCCCTCCACAGTAGCTGAGATCCTGCCTCCATTGAAGTCAATGACTCAGCTGGGGCCAGGTTTACACTCATATGCTCATACTGAAAGTAATGCTGAAAATAAGAAGAAATAATGTTCCTGGTCATGTTCTGGCTCAGTGTTAGACCTTTGAGTGCTGTAAGATCCTTTGACCTTTTCTGTTTTCCTGTGAAGAGCCATGACCTTATAAACCTTGTGTTTTTTGGTTTGTTTTTTTTTTTTTTTTTTCTTTTTGTTTTTCTTTAATGATTACTGTATCAGCTTCCCCAGATTTGAATGAAATAAGGAGGGGTGTCTTGGTGACCAAATTCTTATTAACTATTTAAATGTGGTCAGGGAAGGGAGTAGGATTTGCATTCAGCAAATGAGCTCAAGCTTACAAGCTCTTATTTTTTTCCTTCTTTACTTGGAGCTGCTTAACAAGGATGATTTATTTGCAAATGAATTAGTTTAATAATAGGGTTTGAGTTACACAGAACACAGACGATCTTGACCCCATCTCTGCAGCTGTAAAAGTAACAGCGTGGGTGTGGTTGCCTGGTGGCTGGCCAGGATGATACAGTTCAAGGGGGTGGATAAAATAACATTTACACTTACAGTAACTGTTTAAAAATGTAATTTGAGTTCTGCCAAATCCTTCCAGTTCGTTTTGGGAATCCAGCTCGTTAGGGCAGCCAACACTTAACTCTTCTCACCCTCGTTTTTTGCAAGTTATCTCCTCCTGCCAGATGCATTTCGCTGCAATAGTCTCATTATGGAGCGTGAGGTTCCACCGGGCTTGCTCTGCACGTGGTTACGGTGGGACACTCGTAGCCGCCAGCCCTGCCTAAGCAAGCAGTGACCGAGCCTGGCCCCTGAGACTCAGCATGGAGGGGGAACGCGATCGCAGAGGAAGTGTTCCGCTCACAGCTCTGTGTGTATCTGCTGCAGCAAATGCTCCCAAGCCAAGCAAGGTCAGGCATCTGTCGGATCCTTGAGGGAGCATGTGGCGGAGAAGATGGAGGCTTGGAAGGTGGCATTTGTCCTTCTGAGCTGGAATTGCAGAAGCGCTCCCAAGCGGTGTGGGCCACGGGTACCAGGCATCCTGTCTAACAAAGACATAGAATGTGGTCTTGGCCGCTTTGCAGTCTCACAGCTGCTTTTTAAAAGGGGGCAAGAGTTGGCTGAAATAGCCAGATCATTCCAACCCGAATAAGCGCTCTCTCTTTCTGCGCCCCTCCTGTGGCAGCACCCTGTTTGAGGACACAGGGAGATCCTCCAGCACGGCTGGCACAGGCTGCCACACGCACAGCTTTGCTGTGTCGAGTCCTTGCAGCCCTTACCTGCGTCACTACTGCGCCGAGCAGAGCAGCCAGCTGTGAAGTGCTGTAGCGCTCCTGAATAGAAAGGGCAAGGCATTATTTATGGCTGGAAATAACAATCGCTTCCAAAGGCGTACTGTGAGCTGTGCTTACCTGTGTAGATTGATGCATTACTGTCTTTTGTTAGACAAAGAACCCAAGCAGGGGATGCTTGGGCTGCTAGTGCAAAGAAAAGTGTTTTGAAGAGTTTGCGGTCTCTGCAGGTTGAAGACCCATGTTCACAGCTGGTCCATTCAGCCCACTTTTTAGGACTACTCATGGAGTCCTTGCTGACACCAACCTATTTATTGCATGATAGCATCCATGACTAATGGATGTCTACTGTTGTGCCATGCTAGGGAATGGTTCACAGAGCTTAAGACCTGAGGGACCACTGTCTGCCCGGTTTACGTTAGACCGTCATAATTCATCCACTTTGGCTAAAATATGTTTTTTTCAGATCAGCATCTAGTGTTGAACACGTAAAAGACATAGAATCAGCTCTTTGGTGACTTGTTCACATGGTGAATTATTGCCCTCACTTGTCAAGAAAAAGTCAACCTTTCTGCCTTGAATTTGGCAAACTTTTTCAGATTAAAACATGGCGTGCTTTTTTCAGATTACAGGGCACTCTTAGTCCCAAATACCTTTTCTTAGTGAAAGTACATACATGTTCACACTGTTATCAAGTCAGCCTTATTTTGCATCTAGCTCATGCAGTGACAAGATTTGTGATCTTGTCTCCTTTTGTCCATCAGCTTCTCTTACTTAATGTATTTGGAATACTTTGCTGATTTCAAACAAATTTGAAAGAGTGTAGAAGTCTCAAAGAAGAGAGTTCACACTGGCTTGATGAAAAATTGGCCTGGGTAGAGGAGAGAGACTCAGAGAAGGGAGAGGTCAGCTGGCACACACTCTATTTGGCAGCACAGGGCCAGCCAGTCAGTGTAAAAGTATTTACAGGCTACCTGCAGCATGTGTTGTCTCATGTCTAGTAGGGGAGTCAAAAGAGACGTCGAGAGTATGGAGAGTTTTCCTTCAGTTTTGTTTCCCTCAAACCACTTTCCACCAAAAATTGATATGAATTCAGGCATCAGGAATTCTGTTGTCGTGGAACATTTTCTTTTTTTATAAAATGAATTCGTTTTCATTCATTAAGCTTTTCAGTAAATGACACTTTCTTCTGCCCTCAAGTCCTCTGTGTCTTCTTGTCTTTCTCTTTTGCCCTCTCCAGATTTTTCAGCACCTAAAGTATGAGTATCAGACTGCATGCAGAAGTCTATTATTGGTCTTAACAGTGCCTTATTCACACACGTACTTTCTACTTTCTTCAAAACCTTCTAGTTTTTCTTACTGCAGCTTTGAAATTTGAATGTTGCTTATCTGTCATGAACCCCAACTGGTCCTTGTAGCCGATGATTGCTAACCTTGTGCCTACCCAGTTCTGCAGGCAGAGGCTGTGTATCCTGCTCCTGACAACACGGCCATGCTTGGCTCTGGACACACTGTCTCTAGTATAATGTATGGAGTTTTCCAGATCACTCTATACAGCCACCATGGTCTTCTCAGCACTGCAACAAGCTCTTAGTCATCTTAGTCTTACCAAATAATTATTTTTTATTTACTTCTACTGATGTAAAATGCCATGGTACATCTTTTCAACAGAGCACATAAACACCCTGCAACATAAGAGAAGCAAACAAAAGACATTGGATCATATATGAGAGATATCAATTACATCATTGATGAACTGCTTATGAGATAGCACTGAGGACAATGTAGTAACGTTTTGGAAGAAATCTGTGCAACTTCCATAATCCACTGATCTTCAGTAATTCTGCAATGGGGAAAAAAGTGGTGACTTGCCCGAGGTCCTACATACATGGTTCCAGACGTCATGACCATACATGGTCATCGTTGTCCTCAGAAACATTGCATGTAGACTTTATGATCATATAACTTTGCATTTAATTTTATTTTGAATTACATTTCCATTATCAGGAGAATATTCCTAACAAGCTTAGGTTCAATGAAAGCCATTGGTTATACCACTGTGTAGACAAGAAAATCCTCTCAGAATAGATCTAGAATGTTTTTCCTTTAAAAGTTCTGAAACTCTGCATTTTTTATGGGGAACTTGGGCATTCATTTTTAAAGGAACTTCATTATAAAAATCTTCAACACCTTTAAATAAGGTGTGAATATTTCTTTTTCTCTTCACAAGTTTTTATTAAAACCTTGACCAACTTTAAGTGATTCAAACACTGAAACTTCCATTCAGTATCAGCCCAGCATTTATAGAATCATGCAGCCAAAAATCTGGAAGCCATTGAGTAAACTGTACCCCAATCTTTAGTATTTGGAAGTCCGTTTAATCAGGCTGTTGAAGGAAACATGAGGCTGTAAAATTGTTTAGACATTCAAATAAGTGAAAATTAATTGTGAGGAAGTTTTCCTATCTCCATTCATTAAACAAACTCAATCCACAAAATGTGCTTAAGGCATCATTTGAAGCGAGCATGTAGGAGTACATTGTTTTAATTAGGAGATGGCAGTTTCAAGTACAACTTTTGAATCCAATCCAAGATTTTCAGTGTACACAGAGTGTTTCCAAAACACACTTTTAAATATTTCAGCTTCAACTCTGGTTTTAAGTACTGCAGTTTGATGAGCTGTTCTAGTCTGGGGCTAGTAAACAAGTCTAGAACTTGCTGGATTTCTTCCAGCAGATAAATCGTCATCCGCTTACTTTTAACATTGCCTGGATTTATCAAGTCTGTCCTGCAATCTTTGTCTCCAGGATAACATGCAATGCAGTCATCTCATGGGAACATGGAAAGATTCTCAGTTGTAATAATAACATTAAAGTGAGCTTTTTGTAAAAAATCTTCCTCGTGGCTATAAAAGAGGTTAGCTTCCCTGAAGGTACATTTTCACAGCAGTCTGCAAGATTTTTGACATATCAACCCTGCTGAATTTTAATAGGGATAGAGTGCTTGGGTTTGCATGTAGTAAAGATGTTTGATCTACATCCAGATCACAGGTCTGGTTTTTTTAGCTTCCCAACCTACAGCAGCTGTACAGGTAAGAGCAAACTAGTATATGTGTGGATACAGGACAGCATGAAAATGCCAGCTTTTGTGATTATGTTGCCCATGGATTTCATTGGTCAAAAAAGATCTCTTCATCCAGATGCAACATTTTTCTGGTTGTTAAGAGGATGTGCAGACATCTAAACATGAAGTTATTCCATGCTGTGCTTAGGCTGAAACATTTTGTGCCGTTTAGAGAGATGAAGAGGCTTTTTAATTTTTTTTTCTTTTTTTTTTTTTTGTTTTGATAATTTTTAAACTTCTTTTTCTTCCTGTGCTCTTCTCTTGCCTTTATCAGCCCAACGCACCCTAACATGTTCAACTTAAATAATACTTCACAAAAAAAGAGCTCTTTTTAACACTGTACTAGGCAAGGTGTCTGTTGGTTTTGAGAAGATCCATATTTTCCAAGCCTTGCAGAGTTTTTTATTTCCAAGGGGTCTAAAGAGCTTCTCAGGTGCAGACAACACCATGGATAGGTGCGTGTAAGCATGGCAGGCACCTTGTTGCGTCTTCATCCACAAAAATTTTTGGACAAAAATCTGCTAAGACACCTGCTGTCTGAGCCACCAAATCCCTTCTTCTAGGCAGGAGATGCTGGTCCCTTCTGCTTTTCTTGGCACCTCTAAAAATACCTGGAAACTGCACGGTATGTCTGTGCTCTTGCTGCACTTACTGCAGGGAAGACCAGTGGGTTCCTGGACACAGCTGGGCTCTTTGAACCAGGCTTGCTTTATCCCCGAAGGCATTATGATGGTGTGTGTGTCACTCCATCAAAAAGTAGATGGGTTTTCACACACACACACGAAAAAAGTCTGACCGGACAGGCGCGGTGTCAGGGGTCTGGAGGTGGGTGCCGGAGGGAGCTGGAGAAGGAGCGTGGGGGGTATCTGAGCTGCAAGGAAAGCTGAGAAATGGGGCTGAGTCACAAGTTTCTGACCGAACCACCTCCAAGTTTCGCAGACGTTCTTTCCCAGCAGGACAGCGGGCAGCAGGGCTCACCCTGTGAGCTGTGCAAAGTCTCCCTGGCTGGCTGCGGAGTCTTGCTGGCTGGAAGGGAGAGGACATTTCTGGTTAGTCTTACTCTGCTGACAAGATCACTACTGTACTGACTTCTTGAAGCTGTAACAAAGTCCTTTCATCCCACAGAGGGAATGTAAGATCTGATCTCTGGTGGGCTGGGTTTCTTCTCTTGGGGTGCTTTGTGTGAAAAGTCAGAAAGATTTTCCTTAGTTTTTCACTGCGGTGCTGCTAGCGTGGTTGTTACACGACACTTTTTAAGAGCTATTTAAAATCTCAGCTGGCTAAAGTGGTGGGGGAGAAAAGCCTGTTTCATATTTAGCCACACAAAACATTATGTTTATCCTTCATTAGATAAAAAAAAATAAAATCTTTGTTTTAATGTGGGTTGAGTCTAACAGGGGAATTCTTCAGGTTTCCAAATTTACAAAGCGTTCTTCCTGAGTGGTTAACTGTTCCCACATTTGTAAAAAGGAGGGGAGAGGAAATTGCCAAAGAGGTTTTGAAAATTACCGTGGACATTAATGGTTGTTTTCGGTTTGTTTTTCCTTGTTCTAATTCTAATAAAGTTTTCTCAAGTCACACTATTGTGCCGCTCTCTTCTAAATGTCTGCTATGGAAATAAGAACAATGTTGGGAACATTTGTATGGAGTTGGTCTGTTTTGCATTACAAAGCATTTTTGTATCATAAAGCTCTGGACCAGGTCTTTACCTCCATCATTAAAGATGAAGGGACAGAAACTCAGCTGGTCTACACTGGCTTAGTTCCATGCATTTTACTGCTATGAACAAGTTAAAGATTTCACCCTTTGCAGTAAGATTCCTCTTTATGAGATTTATTTTCCTTTGATTATGAAAATAATCCCTGAAACATAAAAAAAAAATTGTGTCGATTCAGCCTTGGTTAACTCATGGAAAAAATCACGTGCGAGGCAAATTGCAAAAGCAAACATTGTGCTAGCTGAACAGTCTGCAAGTGGCAGGACAGCACTGTGCCATGTGGTGCTCTGTCTGAGATTCGCCCGCGTGGCTGGGGTAGCTATAAGCGAAGTTAAGCATCTGCTTAGAGAATGCACAGGTAATTTAATCTTAGCTTAAGCCTGCATGCGTAATAAAACATGTCCCTCTCCTCTGTGCCGACTTGCAGGAGCCCGCGGGCAGGTTTCTGGTGAGTCCAGAGCTGTGGCACAGCCCTCGTGGCACCGTGGCACTGGCCCTGCCTGGCTCCTGGCTGCCCTGGCAGAGATGCTCCCACTGACCAGGCATGGTGAGGACTGAGCCGGTGACAACCGCAGCAGTGGCGGTACCCACACCCTGGTGCTGCAGCAGCAGCAGCACTGCTTACGTGGCCCCAAAGCCAAGGCAGCCCACTCCTAACAACACTCTGTTAGGAAAGCCTACTGATTTATTTATGAGTTTATATCAAACAGCCATAAAGTGTTAGCTAAAAATAACAGAAGGGCCAGCCTTGCAGGCTGGTGGCAGCCACTTTTGGCATCTTGTCAGAGCTGGAGCTTGATTTTGATTCCTGCTTTGCAGCTCTCTGAGCTGACAGAGGGCTACTTTTTAGATGCGTGAAGATACCAAAAGTTGAGGACAGAAGCAACAAGCTTCTGAATACCCAGCTTGGCATTTACTTCTGCCATCAGGCTCCTCAGTCCCTTCAGAAATCTCCCCCTAACTTTCTCATGCAGTTACCTATACGGGGAACAAGTGCGCCTCATTATAGAAGCAGTTCTTTATGGGGCCTGGTAATTTTGCTGGCTCTTGAAGGATTTTTTGGGGGTCCTATTCTGTCTGTCTTTGAAACCCAGCCCAGTTGGGTTGCAGTAGCATGGAGAGTCCCAGCAGAGTGCTGTAGAACCGTCCCGAGGCTCTGAGGTCTCTGCTGAACAGCTGGACGGTATGTAGGCATGACATCCTGGAGCGGACAGATGATTATCTTTCAAAAAAGAAAAGTAGAAAACATGAAAAATGGTTATATGGCATGCTGGCAAGCCTACTCTGAGGCTCTTTGGAAGGGATGAGGTGGTGGCTGTAGAGGTTGTTATTCCATGAGCTAAACCAAGGAGGCAGGAAGCTCCCATCAATTGCTTTGTGGTAGAGTCCTCAAGACTGAGTTTCCACCTCATCCTGTCCTTTCTAGCAAAGAAGAAAAATGTGCATCCTTTAAAGTGGTAATTTGGAAAAAATATAAGCAAAGTCTGTGTAAGCAAGCGCTGGGGAAGTGCTGCCTCTTTTTGGCTCAGCGCGACTGTTTTTCTGTGCATGGGCTTCTACACTGTCAGCAGGAAAAGTATACCCTGCTAGACAGGACAAAATTCTGGACAAAAATGCAGCCTGGAGTCAGAAAAAGGAAACCAGGTTAGGAATGAACAATACCTGTCAGTCTCAATGGTGCAGTCATTCTGCTGCTTGCTATGGGGGTTTTCTGGTGCTCATTGTAAGTAATTCATGCTCGGAAGTAACTCTGCATAGGCTGGTAATTCTAGCCACCAGCCAAGATCTGTCTCCTGTTCCCCATCTAAATGTAGTCTTTCCCCAAGATATGGAAGTTTTGCTTTTCACAATTACGTACTGAAAGCAGAAACAGTCTTGCTCAAGATTGGTGGGAACAGTTATATTCCCAAAGAGGTCAGAAAATGAACGGCACTGGCATAGTCCAAACAGCGAAGTATCCTTGCTTTCCTTGGGCTCAGTGCAGTAAGTGGGTGAAACCCATGGACCTCAGGGAAAAAGCCCTGAGCAAGGGCTAGGCCAGGTCAGGAACTCACACTGGGGAAGTGGATGTTTAAGTGACATCTGTAGGAGGCACTGGAGTGTATCCAATTCCACCTCACCATTACTGTATTTACCATTGCTCTCTGGTGCATGAGGTGGTTGGTGTCTTCTTCTGTGGTGCTTGGAGTGCGGGCTATCAATCACCTCTACTCACCCCAAATAAAGTGGCATTACTGCATTTTTCTCATTTTCTGTACAAAAATTGTATTGTCAGTTCTTTCCTTCCTCCTGTGTAAGGAGGGAGGAGGGAAGATCTTTTTTTTAGAAATAAAAGATTTGAAAAAGAAAGGCCAGCATAAAAAAACGGCATACTTTTTTCCTTCTTGGACTCTGATCTACCTGAAAGCAACTCAAGCTTCCCTTCTCCTTCAGAGCCCAGGTCCTGTTCTCCTGCATCCCAAAGCACTTGGGTGCACAAAGGTTTGCAATGGTATTTCCTTCCTGCTAGACCACCAAATGCAAAAACTTGTAGAATTAAGAAGGTTGAAAGGAGGAAACCAGGGCATGACTGGTGCTGATGGGCATGCCTGTGAACAATGCCTCCGGCTGCTGCCTTACTTACTGTACCTGGCAGCATTCAGGCAACTTTGCCTTGATATTGCACTCCTGAGATTAACAGATGCTATATGTAAATGCTCTGTGCAAGCTTAAACCACCACACCGTATGGTGTATGACAGCGTTTAACACTCAAGGGCTGCTTACCTTGCTTCTGAGATATTTTTAAATTGGTACATTGATTTTTGCATTTTGGTGCTGGGTCTGTTTTTAAAAACCACCCAGATGTGGAACCTATTGAATAGATAAGCTGGAATCTGTTTGCAGTTGATGGAAGGAGTTAGCTGAAAGGACTGGGTTTTCTTCCTTTCATTACCTAGCTCTTTCAGATAAGGCAATATCGTCTTAAAAGCTTTTTAAGTAAATAACCAAATAAGATATTTTAAATGAAGGACTTCATAAAAAGTTTTGGGAGAGGCTCATTTTCTTTCCTTTCAATTAATCCTGGAGAGTTCACCACTAGTGTCGTCTGTTTTGATGTAAATTGCCTGGAGAGCAAGGCACACGTGCAAGCTTAAGCTCGGTCACTTCTCTCAGGTACACATGTGCAAACCTGCAGTTGCACAGGGAGTCCACAGGCAAAACCAGATTGTTATGATGGTATATGAGCACAGGTTTTGGTCACAGAACTTTTCAGTTTTGATTACGGCGTGACATCATCCATGGTTTTGGGAACTAGTTTAATGGCTTATTTGTTTAAGAGACTTCAGTAAAGAACTCACAATGGCAACATTAATTCAGATAATTTACTGCCTTTTTCTGCAGAACAAATGGACTCAATGGATTTTTATTTTAGCTCAAGCTCTTTTTAAAGTCTGATCAAATAGTTTGGGAATGTCGAGTTCCACATATGAAATGTTGGTTGTGACCAATTAGAAATACATAATGCTGTTTCTGTTCTTATTTTGGGTGCACTCACTGTTGAGCCAAGGATAGGCTTGTAAGTCTCTGAATGTCTTGGTGCCAGCACATCTTAATTTGTAGTTTTCTCACATCGCCACGACCGTGGAAACATAGACTAAGTCTAGCCTATAAAATTCTTTCACCAGCATTGTTATATGAAGAAGTGCTCTACTGGAGATGCAGCTCCAAGGTCCTTACATTTACTTGGCTTCTTTTCCTTCTCCAAACCAGGGTAAGTAAGTTCGACTGCTAAGAGCATTATTTATAGCTGTGTCTACACCACGGCTAGTCGCTGCACAAGAGCTTTCCAATGGTCTATATAGCCGCGTACCCTATAGTCATAAATGAGTAGTAACAAAAGCCATTGGAAGGGATAAAAGAAATGATGCATAGAGTGCCTGAAGGCACCTTCAGGAATCCAGGTTTGGAAATCCTGAGCCTCAAGTTGAATGTAAGCTATTATGTTTAAGATATATAGAAGACTAACGCTCTATGGCTCTGATCAGTTTATTTTTTGATCAAGATGTGCTTTGGACCTTTTGCAGAGGTTGGAAATGTATTTCCTTGTGTTGGTTTTAAGCCTGCTGCTTGATAACCTGATTGATTGCTGCCTATTTCCTCTGTGTTAAGGAAAAGGGAATAATCATCCCCTATTTGTTTTCCCTGTGTCTTTCATGATTTAATAGATCTTCATTGCATCTCCTCTGCTGTCTTGGTGTCTCTTGTAGTTCTACTATCACCTTCAGGTAAAAAAAAAATCTCTCTGAATATATCCACAGATGAATGCAGTGAGAGAACGTTTCCTTCTTTAAATAATTTGTATTAGTTCATATAGTCTCTCCAGAACACTGTGTTGACATTTTCCCAGTGATCCCAACATCTCTTTTCTGAGTGGTAATGGCTACTTTAGAGCCTATTACAGGTACAGTTAGGGTAATTTTTCCCTGGTACACTACTTTTAATGTACCAATACCAACTGTAACATGACAAAGTTACATTATCGAAACCCTTGTGCCTATACTAGTTCTGAAAAAAATCATGTATAATTCTGTAGTAATGTATGGCTTTCTGTTCTTACTTTTAATCAGCAATATGCTGTAACTCTGATTATCCATTTTGACTCAGCTATTACAAGCTGCAACTTGCCTTCTTGGGCAAACATACAATATGCTGTTCACAAATGCTTGAGTATGCCGTGACTTCTTTTATTTTGCTGTATTCTTATTAGAATTATGTGAACATTTATAGGAGTACCATGCCTCTTCCTTTTTTCTCTGGGTTTTTTTTTCCCTGTCAATTTTTTGTGAATTTTCTGTCAACAGCTTAATAAATGCATTTGAGAAGTTCATGATCTTCATTAAGTAATTCTTGGTCTGCAGATTGTTGCAACTTTGTGAGCAAATATAGGATTTAGAACATGTGTTGTGTTAATGATGCAAACTACCCAATCAAGCTACAAATTGGCACATAATTTAGGACTGGCTCAAGCACAATAGATTGCTAATTGTATAATTCATGGTGCTAGTTGAATTGTTTAATGCAGCTGTTAACTAGGAAGGAAGCATAGATTTTAAATTATCTCCTGACAAAGAAGCATGTACCTCAGAGAAATGCTGTCTTTAAACTAGGAATATTTGAATGTTTTTAAAATGCAGTCTCATAGGGCACGGCTGTGTTGATGAACCATGATTCCCTTCAAAGGTAAATGCATCATTTTGGTGGGAAAAAAATACCGGTTCATAGTTATCAGCAAAATTCAATTCCTTTCTCTCTAGCCTTCCTCCACCTTTCTCGTTCTATTACTGTTTCTCTCAACAGTTTGAGCCCTACATATGAAGTGATTAGGATGAATATAGAACAGTACTGCTTATATGTAGTTCTGCATAGACAAAAGGGGTCACTAGGCTGAGGAGCTGACTGAAATAGTTAGCTTGGCCGCCGAAGCCTCATGTTGCACACTTTGCTGGCATGCTGATCTGTGTGTGCCATTTACCCTGTATGTGCAAGAACTCACTAGGCTTTGTTGCAAAAGTTATTGAAATGACCTTGCAAGTAGCCAATTAATTCTATTTAAATACTTGCTAATGGCCAGAGAACAAGCATAGTGTAAACTAAAGCTAAATCTTCAAATGCTGTTTTGCCAATAATTAGACTCAGGGCTTGTAAGCAATGATCTGCTATTATAGTTTGCCTGAAAACCCTGACATTTTTCCCCTGACAAAGGTGCTATTGAATGTGGGGCTGTCATGACAGAGCTGCAGTTGCATTCATTGACAGCATGCCTGAGGGTAAGAGACTTGCATATATACAAGGTGTAGAAAATACTTAATTTACTTGTTAAATCTGTTCCCTATGCTGTTTCCCATTAGCAAAGGTCTTTGCCAGCTGCGACTGTAGATCCCACTAAAGCTTCATGGAAATGGTTTCTTTTCACGCCTGTTTTTGCAGGTTGGATGTTAGTTCTTTGCGTGTTTCGTAAATTTTGGTAGAGATTTCTGGACGTGAGCAGGAAGGAGCTGCTCTCTCCTGGACTGCCTGGGTGAGCGGAGCTGAGCCAAGCCACACAGGCGAGAGCATTGTGCTCTTCTTTTAGGTGTGCAAACAACCCAATGCTGCTTTGCCTGTGTATGTCTAATACCTGCCCTAGAAGAAATAAGTAAACCATTTTATATTTGCCTTTGGAGAGGTGTGTGCCTAGGCTTTCTGGTTCAATATGGTATCATGGGAGTTGGCAGTATGTAGCCCATATCTTTCTAAGAGACATATGATTTGCTTTCCTGGCTGCCTAGTTTGCTTTGTGTCTATGACCAGTAAAGACAAACTTTGCTTAAAATGTGAAACCATCCCAAAATGGAGACACATTCCTCTTCAAAGCTGGTACTGAGAGCCAACACAGTTAGCATTAGTCCATATATGCATGCTTGCAGGCACACACAGAAACAAATATCAGCCAAAAACAGAGAAAAGAGGCCTAGATGCAGTTGTGGGTGAGGGATTATTAGTTAAAGATCCCAATGGTTGGCTTGGAGATCCTGTGTGCTACCAACTTTCTGTGCTTGTGGGCAAGTCATGTACTTTCCGTGTAACAAGTGTCTTATTTGTAGAGAAAGGCTTTACTTTGCTTCCTTTTTTGTTCATTTTCTTACCATGTGTTTGCACATTGCTTGCATATTGTGGTTGCTTAGGGTCAATACATTTTATGTCAATACAGACATAATACAGGTTTAACTATATGTATAATCTAATTGCCTAGACTGTGAAGAGCTTTCAGGAAAATATGATGCCATCCTAACAGCAAAATTAAAGAACTGTAAATTCTCAAATTGTACATAATTTCTAGTTCTTTTTTTGCTTTACATTTATGTCACCACTTGATTTGTAAAGTTACAGTAATGTAACCCAAAAGATGGACAAGAATACTGTTCTCATCCTTGGTACTTAACAAGCAAAAATAATTTGAGCAGGTCAGTCAATAATGTGTTTGTCTTTCGACATCTGAAGCCAAACCCTCTCAAATGGATTACGTGGCAAGTTTGCTCAGACATTGCTGCCAGTCTTCAGATCATTGGAGTAGGATCCTCATTTCTAAGACCTTCCCATTCTGGGGACCTTGTTCCAGTATGGACAGGCGAAGTTGGAAGCAGAATGCCCTTTTTTCATCTCTAGAACCAGCTGATCTGGAAGGAAATCTGCTTTCAAAAGCAAAAATTTATGGAGATGAAAACTTTTTGCCTCTGAGTGTTTTAGCTGGTTCCCAAGTCATTGTTTTAAATCTGCTCAGGAATAAAGATTCACTTGGCTTCACTTGGCTTAGCTCATTGTAAAGATAGGAGCTGTATTTAGGCTTGAATTTAGCCATGGATCCAAGCTACCCTAAATAGTGTTTGCAAGATTGGAATCACTGTTATTCTGTAACTTCAACCATGGTCTGTGCTTTGGGAGAGTAATACATCACCACTGTGGCCTCATCTGCTTAGTACCAGTTAAAAAATCATGAAGTCTATGGAAAGGGTTGTTATGAATTTTCTTTTACCTAAAAGAGACCTGATTGAAGAAAAAAAAAATAGCATCATCCAAAAGCAATGTACTGTCCCTGTGCTTGATTGTTTACTAACAACTATAACATTTCTAGTGACGGTGGTATAAATCCAGTTGCAGAGGTTGGAAAAGGATTTACAAAGAAATATTTGGTTTTGTTAAAAACCAAAAGGTTAGATTTCTGTTCAAGACATTCTTCTAGGAAAATTTAAGTATAACTAAAACTATTAAGTGCTTTCCTTTGTCTTTTAGTTTGTTAACATCATCTTCTCAGAGAAAGTCTTACAGCTGTCAGTGTTTCTGAAAATGCTGTAAAATAAAAATAAAACAATTAAAAATATTAAGATATCATTTTTATTGATTAAAACTAGTATTTATTTTAATTGAAATGTGATTAACTAATTATAATTTAATTAAACTTCCTTAGTTCAAGTAATTAAAATTTTGATTACACAAATTAATATTTTGCACAGATTGCTTGATGACTGAAAGACAAACATCCCATTGCAAGGAGATAATAACTCAATCATCCAAGTGTGTTGAAATAGTTCTGCAAGTACATCTATAGATGCTAGGTAAGGCCTAGCAGTAGTGTATTGTGCTGATGTAGAGTTCACAGGAGCCTTGTTATTCTAAATTGTCTCATTATTCATCTCTTCTCTTGGGCATCTCCACCCATGCTGTAAGTATGTTCTGCAACACAAGAGTAGTTTGCTGGTCCCGCTCCATTCCCTCTGAACAGAGCTGCTCTTGTTTAGGGGAGGTGATCGGGTGGCTACAGATGAGAGGGAATAGGAGAAAAAGGAGATGCAGGCTATGTGTGCAGTGACAATAAATAAGGGCAAAATAGGCTTTAGAAGAGGGAAGAGTGCGCGTTAAGGGAGAGAAGAAATGGATGTGTCCCAAGGGGAGAAGGAGGAGGCAGGGAGGGATGACCATGTCCCGTGGAGAGCCCCAGATGTCCAAAGTAGCCATCTCACATAGTACAGCAACCAATTTGCCCCTCTACAGCTGTGGGGTCATTTCAGGAATGGTCCTGGTAGGCTCCAGAGGAAGTTACAGGCAGCTGCGCTCTGCCCAGGAGACAAATATCACGACATGATGTAAGGACCCCAAGGATGAGAGCGGTAACCAGCAAACATGGGAGATTCCTCAGGGCTCCTGTTGTTGACAGGTCTATCTAAGACACAAGGGAATATGTTGTTATTCCAGGAAGATTTAATGATTTTAGCAATTGGCTTCCAAGGAACCTGGAATTTTTTATTTTTCTGCACAGTAATTGCAGGTTTCCTGGGATGCCATGAATGCATCAGATGCACTTTGTTATGATGCTTAAGGTTTGATTTGATCTCTTTTTACACCAGTGTGATCTCTTGCTTAATTGCAAATATTCCTCTTTCCTGTAACAATTAGGAGATTTTTAGTGTAGCTTGTGTGTAATTTTATACAAGTGTCTGAGAGCCAGGCTGCTAAGTCTGCTCCGTTTCCTCTAAGAGATGTTTCTTGCTTTGGAGAAAGGACTTGCTTTTGTATTCAATGTGGTTGAGAAAGGTGGGGGAAGATACATGTCAACATGTATATATCCCACATACACATAATTCTATGTAAAATGTGTGTTTGTGTATATATGATAATAGGACATGGGTATATTGATGCATATTTGGAGTGTGGGTATAATTTCTGTTCTCACTCATATGCTTTTGTGATGGGTAGTATGTGCCTAGTGTAGATATAGTCAAAGACTTGGCCCAGCCTGTACTTTATGGTGTTGTCAGACTGGTGTTTTCTAGGCAACTCTAGCAAACGTTCAAGACTAGCTCTGAAATTCAGGGAAATTCATTACCGTAGATTGCTCTTAGTGCTATCATTTTTAGGTCCCAAATAAACCTCAGCAGCATGTTCCTGAACATCAGGAAACACTTTTTTTTTTTTTTTTTTTTTTTTTTTTTTTTAATGAAAGGGTGACTGACCACTGGCACAGGTTGCCTGGAGAGGTTGTGGAGTCTCCATCCTTAGAGATATTCAAAAGCTGTCTGGAGATAGTCCTGGACAACCAGCTTTAAGTGGCCCTGTTTGAGCAGGCAGGTTGGACCAGATGACCTCCAGAGGTGCCTTCCAACCTCAGCCATTCTGTGGTTCTGTGCTTCTGCTCCACATTGGAGCTGTTTTCTGCCTGTTCGTGTGTAGCAAGACTTAAAGAACTTCCCCTACGTGTTAAGTGCATCTGTCATTCCCATAAAAAGCAGTAACTAAAGGAATGAAAATTGTTTTCTAGGAAGAGATGAACCCTCAAGATACTTCAATCTGTTGATATGTCTTCTGTGCAGTTGCTGACTGGATTTGATTTGCTCAGGACTAATGGCAGGCCTTCCAACATGAGGATTATTCATGTGGAAATTGCTGCTGCTGTCTGTCTAGCAGAGATGTGCCGGGCAATTCCTAGGGCTTGGTGTAAGCTTCTTTCTACTAACTTCCTAATTATCTTAGCAAGGCATGCCCTGTATTTGATCTAGCTCAGCCATCCACTTGGATGACTCACGAAGTTGGATTTTCTGAATTGGAAAGGAATGTGAAGCACCCAGACAACATTGGCACTGCACAGTGTGGCGGGAAGAGCTCCAATACGGCAGAAAACAAATCCATCTGGTGCTTTTCATCTTGGTCTGCAAATACCCTACATGGTCTCATTGCCCATGCCTGTTCCTAAGAACCTGTGAACCTCAAATTTTTATCCCAACTGTGTCAGTGCAATTTTGCCCCTTTGAGTTCTGTATGTAAACTTATGAGTTGCAAAGCAACTGGGAATGTCCCAGTGCAGAGGGGCTGCAGAGATTTTCTAGATGTGCTAAGAGTACTAGCTCCCACCTCGTCCCAGCCCCAGTAGGAAGCAAGGGATCTCTGCAGTAGGAACCAGGAGGACTCAGAGACCATGTTATGCACTGGAAGCCAAGTCTCTTGGAGAAACTCTGGCAGTGGTCCGTGCCTCATGGGTCCAGGTCCTCTGCTCCTGGGGCTGTCACCCTTGTTTCCTTCTCACCCCTCTGCTCTGCTGCCCTCCCTCCGGCTTGGGAACGCTGCAGCACTGGGGCTCCGGCAGCTCAGTATGTGTATGAGGTAGGGCACATCCCTTTTTCCATGCATGAGCATTGCATCTTGAGGTGTAAATCAGGATGAGCAGTGCAGTCCTGTCACAGATTGAGCCAAATCTCTGCTTTCCCCAGATATAAGAAAAAGTAAATGGTGGCAGGCTGGCAATATTTGCCTTAGAGCAGTCTTGTGCAGCCTATGGTTTGCAGTCTGTAGCTCATTCATAAGACGTAGGAAGGTGATAGGAGACACGATGGCAACAAAACATTCTCCCCTCTGGTCATGGCAATGGGAACATAACTTTCCTGACTGGCAGTGCTCAAGTGAAAGTGTGCATCTAATAACAAAAAGAGATACAAGAAGGACAGTGGCTTTTCTTCCCCCACAATGGTAGATTTTCCTTTAATTTTAAAATGGCTGAGAAACACTGCTTTTAAGCATTCAGCCTGCTAGCCGGGATTGATCCTGTGGGAAATAGCTGATATGAAGCATAAACAAGTTTTGAAAACATACTAGCTAAGAGCTGACTGTGACCAGCTGATATATGTAAGAAAGCATTACTGTGTGATGTTTTTAAATAGTGTTTAATTAAAACAGGCTTGCTGCCGCTCTTGACTTTGTGGCCGTAGCGAAGCCAAGACAGGTGGCTGGCTGTTATAGGGGACCCATTCCATGCTACTATTAGAGGTGCTGCTTTCAGCAGTGCTTGTAGAAATCCAGTTGCCTCTGTGTGGTATCTAGTCAGCTTATGTTTTGAACGAGAGCACAAATCTTCTGGCAGGTGCATGGTTGCAGTTACAGGTCTGGGGACCACAGGGAGAGCTGGGGCTGGAAAGGGCTCCTTCCCCCGGGTCAGCACCGGGGCTGCTCTGCAGCTGAAAAAATGCAAGGGTAAATCCAAGTCAGTACTGAAAGGGATTCTGGTTTCCAGGTTTTTTTCTGACCAAACCCCAAAATATTTCTATTTGGCAAGAAAGGGAGGAAGAGTTTTGTGAGCGTGTTCGCTTTGCTGAATGGCGGAACAGTTAAGGAATTTGTCCAGTTGTCCTGTCGCTACTTTGCCCAAGGAGGAGGCAGTCGGGAAGCCCTCAGCCTCTCCTCTTCAAGTTGTTCTACTTTGGATAAACAATTAACATTTACTAGAAGAGTGACTGGTGCTCAGGAAGTCTAATCTCTCAAAAGAAGACCCGCCAGGCTACTGATTCATGCACACACGTGTGCTCTCTCTCGATGAATAGTTAACGTTTTATTAAGAGTGGAGCGGATCCAAGGGGATGATTCAAATCTCCTCCCTGGATCCAATACTTGGCTTTCAGCTAATATGCTTTTTGTTCCATCAAAAATGTCATTGCTTTTACACAAGTCCTTCTTCTTCTCTTCATCTAAATGCCCTTCTTTGTTTCAGTTGATTTTTGTTTTGTTACTTGCCCGGACACTGCCCTCTCCTTTGCTCCTTGACCCTGAGAGTAGGAGATCTGTGGCTCCATTATATTTGAGATTAGCTGAATCTGTGGAAGGGCCGAAAGCAGGTTTTCTTCTGAACCGGGCTGGGGACGGCTTATGGTGTTCCCATCTCTAAACCGTCTCCTCAAGCATTTGGAACGTATTGACCCTCGCCTGCTCCATGCATCCTTGATGAGCCTGTGGACACTCGGCACTTCCCAGCAGCCTGCTTCAAAAATTAGCAGAAGTGGAAGGGTGCGTTGAACCCTCAACAGGCCTGTTTTCACCAGGCCTGTTGCCCACCTTCTGCTTCTGTCAGGGTGGTTTTGAAGCCAGGGATGGCAGTTCCCCAGAGGGAAACACAAATTACAACTGGTAATGAGCACGTGTGGGCAGCGGGGTCACGCCACGTTGCTTCGTGAAGGGAGGAACCCTAAGGGAAATCCCAAGCTGAGGACCTGTAAATCACCTTTACTCTGTGGAATATAACTCCAGCCTAAACCTGAACCTTATCTGTACCGCACATGCAAACCGTTAGGGATTTCCAACTGCTTTTCACGACTGTGAGGTGTAACTCAGGCTGCAGTGTTTCAACCTGGTGTTTTGTGCTGAGGTTATAGATACGTTTCTCTGCCCACACGGTGACATTAATATGCGTGCTGTTGCACAACCTATCCTGATCTCTGGGGATGGAGGCAGATGGAGAAAGTGGAAGTAGGGCTGCAACAGACGAAGTAGACGAGGCTGTTGTCTCTGCACTCGCTGTTGCCCTGACTGGTTGTATCAGGCACAACCTGGAGTAGAATTAATGGCCACCCCATGGCTGATAGTAAAGTAAGACCAGTGGCTAACTGGCACTGACAGGGCTGGTCACTAATTGAAATTCAGATGCAGCCATGAACATTATTTGTTAACCCTCTGCTTTCCTTCATTCCTTCTATGTTTCAGCCAGCATGTCCCTTCTAGCCAGCCCCTCTGTCCCTGAAGAACTCTCTTGTCTGCTTTACCTCCACGTGGTGATAGGAGAGCTGCGTAAAACAATTGTAAAAACACCCACGGTAACTGGCTCCTTGTCTAACCAAGCCCCATATGTTGCAAACCACAGTGATCGCATTGATATCCCAGAGCCATTAAAACGTTCCATATGGGAAGCTTTGCCATGTACATAACCTTGCCCACAACAAAGCCTAGTGAAGGAGCTGTGATGTTAGGAAAAAACAATACAAATCAAGACAACAGTTAACATATTGGGAGAACATGTAAGCAGTCTGCCAGTTGTAAATTGTAAATTCCAGTTGCCCACCCTGTGATGGGGGGAGAGGAAAGTGAGTAATGCCGGCACCAATGCTCACATCTCAGACCATTTGCACCAACTGCTTTGATTCATCTTAGTAAAAGGAGGTTTTATGTTATCTGCTGTTCTTCATGTGGAGCAAGTCAATTTTTGTGATTCAAAATAATGTAAGGCTGTATATTTCTTACCTACCTTTACAAACTTGGTGTGCCTGCTGCTGCCTTTGTATGGCTTTGCAAATTGACCTCAAGTCTAGACTTCCGTTTTTGGGGTTTTGTTTGGTTTTGGTTTTTTTTTTTTTAGAGCACAATCATCATGTCCTTAACTTGCTTTCTCAGTTTTGTTGTTTTGTGGTTGTGTCTGGCCCCCTTGCCCGCTCTGCCCCCCCACCGCCCTGCATGAGCTCTACTTCTTGGGTCTCTGAATAAAGTCCCTCTTACAGGAAAAACTGTAACACACCCTACTACAGTTTCCACTATTGCATATGGCTTTCTTTTATCCCAAGTAGCATTTGAGCTAACTTGGGCGATGCAAAATAAATTCACATTATGCTATTCAGACTGTTTAGGCAAAGTTTTGCCATGGTAGGGAGAGAAAATGGATGATGTAATTACATTGAGATTTAGTGCCAGGTTAAAGGGCAGGATCACACAGGAAATACAGTAAGAAGGAAAAGTCATTCCACTTTTGAAAACCGTAGCCAATGTTCCCTCCAAAACTCACCGGCTGCCATTTCCCTTCTGTTTTGCCAATGCTTTTATTAGTTACTTTGTAAAAGTGCCAAAGGCACCGAAGAACCCTGGAGTTCTTATTGCAAGTGTGGCTTAAGTCTCTCCTAGGTGCGATGGCTGTGCAGAGACTGTTCTGTAAGAAAAGCCGAGCAATGCCACCTCAAAGTCTACTTTGGGATGGGGAAATTGCAGTCTAGTAGCCCCCAGCTAAGGAAAGAGATATCTGAGCTACGATCGCCCGTTGTTAGAGAGGTGATGCTCACTCTGAGAAGCATGGACAAAGCGACCAAACTGGAACAAGCTCTGATGATTTTCCCACTTAAACCCGTGCTGTACTGCCTTGCTGGCCTTCGTTTGGTCTGTGCGAAACACAGCCCACTTGCAGTTTTAACGTATCTGGTCCCTACCGCTGCTTGGCTGACTTGGAAGTGTGTTGGGAGCAGAGATGCACAGGCTGTCTCCCACCGCTAGCCTTGCAGCACGCCTCTGTGTGTGACGCAGCTGGGAGTTTAGATGTTGGGTTGAAACCCAGGTCCTTTTGAGTGGTGGGGTTGGGCTGTTGAGCCTGCAGTTTCCACCCGATTTAACTCACAAAGCATCTCTGCCTCTGCCAGAACCCTGCTGCCTTTTTTGTGTCTTTACAGAAGTCTTGTCCTCTCTTATTCCTAATAATATCATCTCCTTGTGGAGCCTACCGGATCCAGGCGAACTGAAATGATTATGCCACCAGCAGGGTATAAAATTCCCATTTTTCATTAGAGACTTGGAACGTGTTTTTTTGGTTTGTTGTTTTTTTGTTGTTTTTAAATAAAAACACCCAGTGGGGGAAACATTCTGGGAAGCTGGTGTTTTTCATGCGCAGGCCAAACTCAAGCCTTCCCTTTCAATAATTGAAATGCAGTTAGAAAGATACAGCTGTGACTCATTCAGGCTCTCCTCTGATGATCTGTGAGCCGGGGGGCTGGAAAGGAAGCTGCTCTGCACCAGCTTGCAGGACTATGGTAGATGTGTAATTTGCAGCTGCTTTCGGGATGCTTCCTAGTCTTTTCTTAAATTATAGACTTTTCAGGTAGCAGATATTTTAGGATTTTTCTGCAGAAAGTTGAAAGAAATATCCTTCATGTTCTTTCCGCTCTTAAGGGCTTTTTTTCTGTTTTTCCAGATCTAAGCAGCTCTTTGCATTTTCTTTCCATTTTAACTGTCACACCTTAACTCTTTTTTTTAATCTTTGTTAATGACTACATTTTTATGAGCCTGTGGGACATGTTCCATGAGTACTTTCCTTTTCCTTCTGAACATGTGGTAACTTGGTTTCAAAAGATTGTCTTCAGCACGCCAAGGTACTCTGAAGAGGATTTTTTCCCGTGTTTCGTGACAGCAGTGAACAGGCAAATCAGACACCTCTTAGAGGAAAAGATTCTCACTTAATAGACTTTCTTCTCTGAAGAACGGAAACAAAACAGACGTTTCATCAGCTGCATTTTCCCTGACATATGAAGGAAATTCTGGTCACTGCCGCAGTTCTTATTCTGCATGGATGTACTTCTGCAGAGAGCAGGGGTAGTTTGGAGGTCTGTCCATGCCCCACACCGAGTGTGGTACGAGCAGCTCTCATAGAGCCGAAGGACAGTGACAGACATGAATGAGTGCCTGAGTGCTTATCCTCCAACTCAAAAATGCCACAGAGCGGATGGGAGAGCACCGTGGCAAATCCTGTCCTTCCTCTCTCAATGAGGTTAATGAAAAGCAACTTTCCACTCTTTTCCAAAAGCTTTTTCATCTGGAAGTTTTGGGGTTTTATATATATATTTATATATAAATTATATATATATTATATATATATATTATATATATTTTTCTCCTCCAATACCTAAAAGAGACATCTAGAACAATTTGAGGCACCATGGATTTCACAGCCAGCAATATGTCAACAATTCTTGCCTGTGTACCTACTTCTGCATGAATACAATCTGTTAAAGCTGGAAATATTTCCCCATCTCAATAGGTAGTGAGCAGTGGGGAGCAGAGTCTCTGGCCCTGGTTCAAGCAAGACAAGGATGAAGTTCCACCCGCTGGAGGAGAGGAAGGATGACAGGGTTCTGCTTACCCTCTCCTTCCATGGGAAGGTATCTTCTTGTCCTCTGTTGAAGTAACCTTGGCCAGTGGTCCTGTTTCAGCAGCTCCAAGACCAAGTCCAGAGTGTGGAACCTCTTCTTTCAACTGCAGCCATGCTGACTGTAATGTAGGCTGGAAAAGACCTAAGGGGAATCTTTGTTTATTTAAAACGTGTTGTTACACACATCAAAATAGAACAGGTCTTCCCATAGTAAGAGAGAGAAGGGCAAAAAATTAACCCAGAAAGATGGTTATAGCAATCACTATCCAGATGAAGTCTGGTAAGCTATCATTCTGGCTGGTAGATCAGCCAAAAAGCAGCTTATTACTGCCTTGAGCTAGTGCTTGGGTTAAAAACCTGGTGGGGTTTTTTTAAAGACATTCAGAGGGACTATTTTAAACAGGATTTTGGCAATGCTAATGACAAAATGCTAGAAATATTTAATCTCCACTTGACCTACCTCTTGTTGACATTGAGTTAGCACTCTCTGAAGAAGTGACTGAAAGATAGTGGTTGAAGGAAGATTAAATAAACAAATGGAAAAAATAACACTACACAGCGTAAAGCTGATGGAGTATCAAGTGTGCCCTTTAAAAATGAAAACAACCCCTCCCCCATTAAAAAAGAGCAAGAATACTTTGTTGTGTTTTTAATATGTGAGCCGCAATAGTTTCTAAAATGATGTTTCAATTAGCTATGATTTATTTTCTGCTGTTACGCACTTTCCTTTTCCACGATTGTTGTGCTATATCCTATAATTGTATTCTAATGATATTTCGGCCTGGGTTTTGAGTCTGCGGCTCTGCTGCAGCTTCCCGCCTGTGGTGAGAATGACACTGCGAGGCCACGCAGTGTGTTCTGGCTGGTCTCTCAGATCCTTTCTGAATGAGTGATTTTGGCCTTGAGAAGGCTATTTGTGAAATGAAGTTAAGGAGAACAGTTCTCATTCATAAGACCTCTTTTGCCTTTTAAGGAAGACCTTTACAGCCAGTTTTTCCCTCGTTTCCTATCAACATTTTTTCATAGAGAAGCTAAACTGGGGTGCTGCCCACCACCCTCTCCTCTGAACTCTCGTAAATGAGCAGGAACAGGCGCTGCAGTTCCAGCTGGCCAGTAAATGGAGTGTGAAAAAAAGCTTTACCTTTCTATTTTAAAACAGAACAGAGCTTTAAACTGCTGTACATAGAGAGATTATGGGCATGAAACAGTAAAATAGCATATATCCTGTGTAGCAGATGGCGGGAGATGAATATTTCAGTCTTTCACAATTTTTACTCCATTTTCCTCAAGTGTTTTATATCGCTCCATTGAGACACCTTAATTGCTATAGGATACCCTCTCTCAGCAAAGATTTCCAAGAGTACTGCCAGTCTGCAATACAGGGAAAGACAATACTTAAGGAAAAGCAACATACTTAAAACAAAGCCCCTCTTTCCATTTAAGAGTCTGATTGTACCCCAGTAACGGAATAAAGTTAGGGTACGGTGAGATAATTTTGAAATTATATATTTGGGGCATGAGTAATGCTGCAGACTCCTATCCGGTATCCATTACTACCAACTGAAAATACTTATTGTTTCAAATTGCTTGGAGAAGCTCCAGTTCAGCAAGTGAAAAGGCAGAGGACGGGAAGGGGAGCGAGTAGCTGTACTCAAAGTACCTCGTTCTGAATATGTAAGTTTAGTAACTCCAGACTGATACTTCCAAACCCTGTTGACAAACCACTGGTATGCTTGAGATAATACCAGTGGCACAGGGAAACTCATTGCTGTGTATGTCCAATAAGATGAAGCAAAGGTGAAAAAAAAAATCATTTAGTAGTGACGTGAATATAGAGGGCATGTTTCAGTGGTGGTTTCTTCTAATTATTTTTTCTTTTGTAAAAAGTTGTTGAAATGTTGTAATATTCAGCCTTAATTTTCTCCACAGATACAATTAAGATATACTCAAAAATACATAGAGAAAACTCCTCCTTCCTATTACAGGCGTATGAAAGATTGTCAGATTTCTGCTGTTGTCTTTCTAACAATGATGCTGAACAGGTAGCTGCTGCCCCAGGTGTGGCTAAATAAGCATAGGAGTATGTAAACTTGGTTTCTGGGAGCCCTCACAAGCTCCTGGAGTAGAAAAAGGGACTTCTTTGGGATGGGTGGTGCAAGAGCTTTTCTGCTTCTATTGAGAAGCAAGCACTGTAAACCTTTGACATGTAGATCTCTCGCTTGATAATTATACAGAGGACATAGTTTTGGCCAAGAGCCAAGTCAAATCCTGTTGTGATCACTGCGAAGCATTCATTGGGCAGGCCCTGTATAAAAGTGGAAAAAAATGGAATTTATCTTTCAGAAAAACAAACAGAAATACCCCCTCAAAATCCAGCCACTCCATCATCTTGCCCCAGTCCCTGAGAGAAAACTCTCTAATGCCATCAGGAGCTCAGCCTGCCTCTAAGGTGACTACTTAGTCATAGCGTGCGGAAAGGACTTAGAGGAGAGACAGAGAGGGAGGTACCAGGCATGTCTGTGCAGAAAGAAACTGTAATTTGAGACTGCTGCTATCAGTAAAAACCTGCAAATAGAACTCCATCATCCTTTTAGAGGTTCGTTGGCTGTAAATTGGAGCTGCATGTCTAACTTTCCGTCTGGAGTGAGGATGCTGCTGTAGCTTCCTTGGAAGATGCATTTTGTGAGGGGAGACAGAAGCCTACATCATGAAATGATCAAAACTCCAAACTGAACCTGCAAAATATATGATTTCATGAAACGTAGCTAATTAAACAGCAACATCACAGCAGCTTATAATTTCAGCTTGAAGTCTGTTATTAGTCACACTATTTGTCTTTTATATCCCTGACTACCCTAGAAATCTGTTGGCGCCACAGATCAGCGTTATTCACTGTTGTGCGGGTTCCCCAGTCCTTTTAGCCTAGGTCATAATCACGTTTTCTGTAGTTTTTTTTTTTTTCAAATGTTAAGGATACAAGTGTCTCATTTGCTCATTGTTTCTTTACTGTCCTCCTCAATATAAGCGTTTCTTTTATATTGCTTACAGTTCTGGTTTTACAGGAGATTATGTTCTCCCTTCCCCTCCCTCCCGAGTGTGTACTTGCTTGAGCTGCTGGTGTGTGAGAGCAGGGCTTTTCTATCTACAGTGCTGAAGCTCATGCAGCTACAACCTTTGCTGTAAAACCAGTCCCACAGTATTTAGCACAAGTGTGCTATTTCCTCCTCTCAGGCCATGATATGAATGTGGTCTTTCATATGTTACAACTGGAAACATTTGAGAGTTTCAATAGGATAAATTTTTATGAAGTTACATGTCCCTTGCATGTGGCACTGCTGTAGCACAAGGAACTTACTCTTTCCCTTTCCCCTCACTTTTTTCTAATCCATATGTGAAGGCCAGGCAAGGTTGTTTCGTGGCATAATCTTGAACATTAAGAAAGATGCCTGCTTAATGCATGCGCACACGCAGCACTCTGCAGAGATGTGCCTGGTTAACATTAATGCTGCTGTCAGTAATGAGCTTTCCGGAAGACGGGATGCTCAGCCATGCTCAGAACCACACCACAGGCCATGCCTGGGGACATCCCTGTGGCGTTCAGCCCTAAGGCAGGCATGCGAATGGAGTCTGCCTTCCTTTCTGTCCTGACGTTTTTTCATGGAAGCTGAGCAAAGTATCATTTGTGAGTGTGAATGTTTTGCTCGCTAGTGCACTTGTTTTGGCAACTGGGAAGACACCCATATGTGCTTGCTCCTGTAATAGGTAGCACCCAGGGAGAGCAAGCAGATATATGATCATAGACTACATGAGGATGCTGGAACAGAGGACATAGCCTCTGCAGGGTAACTCTTACAATCTCATGCAGGTGCCTAAATTTAGGCATCTAGTGCTAGCTGAGATGTCCTAGAATATCCGAGACATCTGCACAGAGCTGGCAGCAATGACACAGGAACTACAGGAGGTCTGTGTCATGCTGGAAGCCGGGCGTCTCCAGTGCTCGCGTGTCTGAAAGGACACGAGAAGCCCAGCAGCTGAGTTGCGCTCCGAAGCTGGGAGGTGACAATGAAAATACGACTCAGACCTTGGCAAGTTGTTTTCTGTAGATATTCAGTGTTTGTCAGAGGGAACAAAGCTCAGGCATTATTTCAGGATATTTTGATTGCCTTTCTGCCTTCTGTTGTCAAAAGAAACATCTGTATTATGTAGTTATGAGAGCCATAATTTACAAGGTAGTATTTGAGCCCACTTAGCAGGCTATGTAGACTACCTTAGTGCCTCAGTAACAATGCAAATGTTGCAAACCAAGGCTTCCTGCAACACACTGTTTTGAAATAATAATAATAGGATTTGTCTTGCAGATTTGCAGAAGGACAGTGTTCCCAGTGAGTTTAAAGACTGTGGCTCACCTTGTCCCCTCAAGGACAGCGTTTTGGTTTCTGCTGGGGAAGATGGATGGTCCTGGTTCTCCCTTGGTCAGGTCGAGAGCTGAGCAAACATGCAGAGTCGATAGCCTCTTTCAGGCAGTTCCTCGCCTATGGATTGACACCACTGCTTCTCCTGTTTTCTGTTCCTTATCCCCTTCCCCCTCCGCATCTCCATAAATATGACAAGCCGTGCTGCGTTATACAAACTCTTCTGCCACAGTGGAAACATCTGTAGCCTGAACGCTCCTGCAGAAATGTCACTTGGGGGAATCGCTCTTCATTTTATGAGAAACCTCTCTTTCAAGCCCTTATAGGGGCAGGGTAGGGAGGGGATGCTGGGTTTGACACTAGTTCTGTGTTGTTTTTCAGGGATTTTGCGGAAGAATGTTGTGTCTGATTTTTGTGGATTGTCAAAATGAAGCCAGATGGTGGCGGATTAAGTGTAATGCTGCTTTGTTGTTCTTGGGTTTGCGACTGCGCTTCCCCTTGAGCAAGGGAGCCCTCCCCACGCAGCAGCCCTAGCCACTGAGCCCCCCTTCCCATGGGCTCCCGAAAATGCTGCCCTGGAGAGGGGGAGAGGAGAAACTTTATTTTGGTGAGGACTGCGAATTGGAAACTGCTTACTTGACATTTTTCATGCCTAGATTATTCACCAAGAGCCTGTTTGCTGCACTCGCCATCCAGCGAAATATGGGTATTTTGCAATTGTAGTAATTGGTTTGCTTGCTGAAGTGAAGTTGCTGGGTGAGCAGCCGAGCCAGTGAAGCCCGGTTTCTTACAGATTTGTCTGGTAGCTGGATTTCCTGATGTTTAGAAAGGCGTGAGTTCAATTGAAGTGTTTCCCATGAGGCATTCAAGTATTTCAAGCCTTTTGTTGATTCTTCAGTGTCTAATAAGGGATGTATTTATGCCCCAACCTTCCTCTCCGTGCGAATGCTTAATGGGGTCTCTTTCCTCTACCACCCTGCCTTATTTTCTTTATACTTTTGGGCACATAATATCTTCAAGATTGTTATCCTTTGTCAAAGTTAGGGTACTGGAAGTAGCCACTGGGCTCTGAAGATAGAGGGAGGCAGGCAGGCACAGACAGAGAAAGGTGTGATTGCCTCAACTTTGTTTCCCTAGGAAATGGGGTTAAGGATAAATTATTAATTAGGGAGAAGATAAATTTAAAGTTGTGATGCTGGGTATTTTCTAGCTTCTTAATTAAAAGTAGACAAGCAGACAAATTTCCTCTTAAAAGGATCATTCTTCTCTATACCCTCTCCCCTCAGCGTGAACACCATTTTTTTCCAGGGTAGCTTTTGAAAGTTCAGGTTACAGAGCGCTGTCCTGTCACTCAGCCAGAGCCTTGCGAGGGCTGCTCAAACTCTGCTCCTTGTGCTCAGCACCTACAGACCAATGCAACTCCCCCCAGCTTATGAAAACACCAACAAACGATCCGGTACATTTTTCCTTTAAGACTGCAGCATCATTTCAACCATAAGCTTAATATTTTCCATTTAATTTACTCCTCCATGATCTGTCATTGCAATTTCAGTTTAAACCAGCAAATTTTATTTTGTAACAAATCTGCACTTCTTCGTGTGGACCGGCAAAGGTCTGTTCTGAGTTTGTCATAAAGTCCTTGGGCCTGGAAAGCATTCTGACAAAAACCTGCAACCTTGATAATAGAGGAGAAACCACAAGCCAAGTCAGCATTGCTGCTTTGTTGTGCTCTGTCCTGTTCTTCCCTAAGATAGCTTCTCAGCTGCTCAGAAATTTGTTTGAAAGTCAGCTGTACTTCACAACTGTTCAGAGCTTTTTAGCCTTCTTCAGCAAGTCACCATCCCCTATCTTATTTGAGAGTCAGCCTTTCCAGCATGACTTTCATGTCATGCACAAAGCCCTGTACAGATCCATGTAATGTTGAGTTGTTCTGGATTTCCTTGTGCAGAGCTGATCTCCTGATCTCAGCTGCTTAGCTTGCAAATTCTTTGATGTGCAGACTGTCTGTGTGGCTTGCACAGCACAGTCTACCCTGACAGTGCTTAGCAAAAGAAACTGGGGGAGGAGAGGGGCTGCAATTAGGGTAATGTTTGCTTTTATATTACATGTTGTTGTAGTGTAGAACATAGATAGCCTTAAGCTAAAACAAAATGCAGTAAGTCATGACAATTTTATAGTGACCAGCTATTACCAAGATGCTCAGAAAGACTGGGGTTTCCTAATCTTCAGTTCAGTGACTTTAGAGATAAATTTTTCCTGATTCTTGAGGAGATACCCTGGTGATGTAAAGGAAATTTTTCAAAGAATTTGAGTCCTAGTACTCAGCTTGTAACCTCTGCATTTCACCTTCTGCCTTGGTGGTCTGGCGGGGGTGGCCCCAACATCAATTCTGAGTGTACTTTCATCTTCCTTGTACTACACTGCATAGTCCAGAAGGTATAAATTAGACATATTCAAGTCCGCCACTAATGTACTTAGTCTATTTTAAGCAGAAAATTCACTAATTTTCTGTTAAGCAGAAGTAAGTTTGGATGTGCCTTTGTTTTTGTTTATTCTCAGAAGTAGTTTTCATTTATAGTGTGAGCTTCTCCCCCTCAAATTCTTCTCCTGTTTTTCTTTACTGTATCCTGTTGTAATATTCCCTTTGGAAGGTCTTTCAGAGAGTATTTTTTTACAGATTCTAAAAACTTCCTTCCTGGCATTTGCATTCTCTCTTCAGATGTCAAAATCAAAGATAATGGTCCATTGCTGGTGTTTTGGGAAGGGAGGGGTAGGCAAGGGAGTTTGCAGTCTCCACACAGTCGGCAAGTCAACGTACTTTACGTGCGGTGTGAGGGACTTAGTGTGTACCAACAGTAGTTCACTGTTAGCCAGTACAAGGAGGAGACATTGAAATTCAAAGCAAGCGTTTTGAAAATTGTCAGTATTTTCTGATCCATTTCCCCACATACAAAGCGAACAGATCTCCCAAGGATCTTTGTGAACATGGTGCAAATCTAAATACGAATGGCGATTTTGTCTGCGAGGCATGAATATAGACTTGTTCTGTCAGCAGCAGGGATACGTGTCAGGGATGCTCTGAACAACTGCTTCAGCCTGAGGCCTTTGACAGATAATAGCAAGCCCATTCATATACGCTTAGTAAGTACCTCGAATAGTGTAAGCTCTTAGCACCAGTTCCCCAGCAAAGCAGCAAGAGGGAAGGTTGGTAGCATGAAGCACGGGTACGTCAGCATTGAACCTGTGGAGATTTGGGTTCAACTCCTGCCATTGTATTGTATACAGAAATAGTTTGGTGACTTTGCTGTCCCGATCTGGGATGTTTCAGCACATGTGGTCTACAGAGGCCTAAAGCTACAACAGCGAAATGTTATGTCAGTGTTACCAACTGAGATTCAAGTAGCAGAGCTGTGGTTGAAGTGCTTTTAAAAAAGCTTCTGCTTCATATGACTGGGTCAGACCTTCATTTTTAACTTTTTAGCGGTTAAAGAGGTTCCACAGAGATTCTCCAGGTATAATTATGCTAGAAAAACCACACAAAATATTCACTGAAGACATCACCAGGCACTGAAACCTGAGTTTATGGTTTTGTAATGTCAAATAAGTCTTATCTTCTCTACTTTGCTGAAGAGCTTTCTGTGGTTTTACTGCAGGCCACAATGCACTGAAAGGGTAAGTGTACTATGACACTGACCCAATAATGAGATTTCTAAGTCAGTTAAATGGACTTTCTTAATTTCTTTTAAACAGTTTCAATGGAGTTGCCACTTCCAAGGCATTTCATGGTACAATGCATAAAAAAATAAATGTTTTCTCAAGGAGCTCTCATCTGAAATGATACATAAGCATTCACATTGTGGACTGCAGACAAAACCATTCATAATAATAATAATAATAATAATAAATAAATATTTCCATTAGAAACTACTCAAATTTCATTCAACCTTTTGTTGAATTTTATATATATGTATGCATTATATATAATATAGTATACAGTTATATATCCATTTGTTACAGTTTTTTAAAACATGCAAGAACTGAAATTTCCAGTGCGGAAAACAAGTATAGTTAAACAAACAGATCCATGAGCACCAATCCCAAAGAATCCTGTTTTGCTGTAGATTCATGAGTGCTGTGAGCTCCAAGGAGAGATTTTCCTGCTGTTTGGACATTTAAGACTTCTTTCCCATGCTAGGAATAGGAGCTCTGCATGTTGGTAAGATATTCTCAGTGAGAGTTTTCTCCTAGTGAAAATGCTATCAGTCTTTCATCTCCACCTGAAAGCTTATCTGCTTTCACCAAACTTGTTTAATTGCTGTTGAAAGCCCATCTCGTCTGTCAGAAGTGGTCGAAATTGTTCCTTGAATCCAAAAGTCATTGTGGGTTCTGGGATACTGACAGGTACACAAACACAGTTACATGAGCTGCTGGAAACTTAAAATGCATTTTCTGTGTACAGAACAAGGGCAGAAGCCTGTGAAAGGCCAGGGCTTGCGCTACACAGAGATCAGCAAACCAGCTGCTCTTCTATCCACTGTTTTTAGACCTTTGGCTTTGTAAGTAGACTGCTTTAGGATAAAGTAGCACTTACTCATTTGAACTTTGTTACATCTCTGAGCTAAATGTCTTCTCTTATCGCCATCTCCCAGTTTGCAATAGGCATTGCTAAGGAGGTTCTCTGTGTGTATGTATAACATGTTATACACTTCATTTGTCCGTATGTAAATATGTTTGTGTGCCCTTACAACTTTTGTTTCTGATGTAATCTGTACTCTATGCATTGCGCTACCCCATGGATAAATGAATTAGCAATTTAAGCAACTGGTATGTAAACGGAGTTGTGCTTAGATTGATGCTCAACTCATTTAGTAAAACAAAGAGAGGTTATTTGCAAGACGTGCGCTATTCCCTGTTCGCTGAGCTTGCTGGGTCAGCGACACTCTGTGCCTCAATCTCCAAGCAATAACATGCTCAGACTGAATGTGCTGGGTTGCTCAGGAACCGGTGTACTGAAAACATCTCGCCTTCTTCAAAGTGGCCCCTTCCTGTGTGCTCTGTCCCACCAGCTGATATCTTCTGTGGGTTTTTTTTTTTTGTTTGGATATACTAGAACACAGAGTGACAAAGGAACACTTGCATATCTGAAAGCACATAATTCTTCCAGTTGTAGTAATTTGTCTAATAAAGGATACAACCTTTCCACACAAGGAGAAGTTCCCTTACCTCTCTGAGATAAGAGCAGAGGGCCCATAGCATCCTGACTCAAATTTACATCTTTGCAAGTTCCTATGGCATGCATGGAAGCAACTTACTTCGTAAAACGGGCCCTAGTTTCCTTTAGCTAGGCTGCACAGGGTTTAAACACTTTAAGGGACAATCCAGTGTTCAGTGCAGTCAGTGGGGGCTGAGTGAAACCTGCTTCCCCAAGGAGTTTTGTCCTCTTAGGAAAAGGCAGGTACCAGCGCGGCAACCAGGCACATCCGAGATGGCCGTGGGCACTGGCACGGCCCCTGCCTGTTCCCAGAAAGGCTCTGCAGAGCTTTGTAGTTTGCGCTGTGTGGAAAAAAAGCAGCTACAAGTAGGTAACTGTCAGACATGCAGATATTAATGCATTTCTTCCTCCTGTGTGAAACACATCTATGCTTCTTCAGAGTTTCCATGACCAGCTCAGGCCAGCACTGAGTCCTGTGACTGCAAGGTATTGCAAGTATTGCAGCAGACTGCCATTCCTTGATAAGTTGTGCCGGTGTGACCCGAGTGGAGTACTTGCACTGATATTAAAAATTGCTTTTGCTGAATTACATTGCAAAGCCACCTGAAAAAACAGGATGCTCTGATGCACAAAGAATGATGCTGATTGCCATTACTTAAGTGGTGCTGCAGATACAGTATCTCAATCAGCCTGTGTCAGCATCCCATGGGTCAGCACAAAATATCTCTATTGGTTTTGGACCGACTACATACCACAGAGCGAAACCGTGTCCCGGCTTGTAATATATGCAGTACTAAATGATGGAGAGATTGAATAGGTGTGCGGGGGACAAAAAATCGTGGCTATTAGGAACTGCTGTAACTGTATTTAAAGTAACAATGCGCAGAAGGGGGTTAAGAAAGTAAATGTGGTTCAAATTCGCCATGTCAGGAACAAATTAAATCAGTGTGGTAGAGGATCCAAAGAGAAATGCATTTGGAAACACTTATATGGTGAAGCTGGGAGTCTGGGTAATAACTAAGAGGAACTGGAATTTCTCAATAATCGAGATGAATTCAACTTAATTGTTTCATCAGGTTTCAGTGCTAGAGGGACCAGTATGTCAGAATATTGTATAAGCTGTTTAAACAGGCTAAGGGAGATAAAAGAAATTGTGTGAGAGGAATGACTTTGTGCATGACCCAGTGACTTATATCTGGCTAACTTAGAACTGGGAAGTGCAGGATCCTAAGAAATGCGGTGCAATATGCTGCTTACCAAAGCCCAGGAGCAAGCAGAGGTGGACAGAGGTGGTATTGTAAGTCACTGAACTGAATCTGAAGACAGGATGAGCTGCTACTGCATGTGGGAAGAGAACCATGTAATTATAGGGAACTTTATTTTGGAGACTTGCTGAAGATTTCATTTAGCTACCTGTAAAACATCACTAGTACTGGATGATAGTTCTACGAAACAAATGTTGTCAAACCTGGCATGGAAGAATTCTGCTTTTGGGCAGCCTGATAACAGATAAAAATGAATTTATCCACTAGACTAGAAATCAGGAGCTGTCTCAGGAAGAAGTGATCACGACCTGATTACATTCAATATAGTTGAAGAGAAAACAGTCCCAAACAGTAATATTTATACATGCTGTTTCGAAAAGGCCAATTTCCAAAAGCCAAGGACAGCCCTCAAAATTGACTGGGAAGAGAAAGGTATGAATGAAAGCTGTAAGTTTTTCAAGAACAGTTTGCTAAATGGGAAAAACATTGTTAAGACAACATGTGTGGCAAAAGAAGACAGAAAGTAGAAATGTGCTTACACATGTGTTTAAATAGGTATGTATTTGTCCACACATATCTATATATGGGGCTATGTATGTATACATATCTATAGATACATATGTGGGCATGAATATACACAGTACTTAAATAAACTGTGTGGCTGTATACTGGAAAAAAAAAGGGCTAGAAAAAGGGAGATAGATATCCGTTGACATTTATATGTTATGAAGTATGGAAATTACTAGCAAAAGCTAAAACAAAATCTACTCTTGGCAAGTAAATGGTGTTCTAAAGGAGTTTTTAATTTACATAAGGAAAAAAAAAAAGTAGCAATGGTGTAGGCCGAGCAAGGGTTGAAGGTACTAAAACTGTTAATAAGAAATGCATAGATGGCTGAAATGTTCAGAATATATTTCTGGTTTATATTTGGAAAGAAACAGAATGAAGTACATGTATCATGTGAGGATGGTGAATTCTCTTCTAGCTCATCTGTAATTAAGGGAATGTTAGACAACTCCTACTTCGGGAAAACAGCTTTAAAGCAGTAGACCCTGTATAACCTGGAGCTATGCATCCTAAAAAAATTTTTTAAAAAATTGGCTGAGAAATTGTCTGGCTCATTGATGTGAACATTTAATAAATTTGGGGATATTGGAGAAATTTGCCAAGACTGAAGGCATGCTCATTTTTTTGCCAATGTCCTAACAGCACAAACAGGATAATTCTGATAATGGCAGGGCAGCTAGCCTGACCTCGCTTCCAGTAAAATAACAGTGAAGCTGATATGGGAATTCAAGTAATAAAGAACAGGAATATTACTAATGGCAGCCAGTGAGGTTTTAATTCAACACTGGTCTTGTTAGGTAAGCTTGGCTTGCTTTTTTTTATGTCAGATTACCTGCTTCATTAATGAAGTAACTATATAGGCATAATAGACCCTGAAAGTGTTCAGCTCGATATCCTAACATAATTTGATCGAAAATGAAGTACTTCTTTACATTCTTGTGTAAGCACATGTCAGGTGGCTAAGAACCGGTGTATCAAAAGCAGCTGATGCAGAGTCACACTAAAAAGGATATTTCTAGTGAGATTCTAGTGCCAGGTGAGGACTCGGCCCACTTCTGCTAATTTTCACTTCTTGGTCTTGCAGGAAAAATATTGGATCACTCACTGATCATGCTTGGTGCTACAGAAAAGGGAATCTGAATTGTCTAAAAAGTGGAGTTCAGACCAAAAAAAGAGTGCTTTGATACAGCCAAATGCAAAATTATAAACTTGGAAACAGGGAACCTGTAGCATATCTACAGAAATGGAGAAGATAGCTTAGGAAAAAAATAGAGACTTTGGAAAGATTTTGGAGATCTTAATGGACAACCTCAGAACATAGTCCTAGCCCAGTGGCAGCGCAACATGTCTAGTGTGATCCTTGAGTACACACGCAGAAGGGAGTCAAGTTGGAGCATGGGTCTGATTTGGTCTATGTTTATAGTATGTAAGCGTACAGGGACACTCATGTGGAGTAACACCAATCACATCACAGCCAGCACTTTAACAGATGATTTAAAAATTGGAGGAGGATGCAGGGAACAGCAAAAATCTTACCTAAGTAAGTGCTAGGTAAGATACCTGCTAGTTAGAGCACAGTCTTTTTGGTCAGCATGAAAAATATATGGGGATGTTACAGCAAGTGTAATATAGGTAGTGGTACAAGATACAGATACCAGCTTGGGAAGGGATCTTTCAGCCAGTTAGGAAATGTGTAACATGAATTAATGATGATAATGCAAAGCAGTGTCATTAAATTATCAATAAATTATCCATGTGTTTTTACAAGTATGAATGATTAATTCCCAGAACAAGCTACCAAAGAGACCAGTGGACTCCCTACCTTTTGGTTCTTCAAACCAGGATGGGATGTTTTTCTAGAAAGATTCCTGACAGGGCTAAACCCAGGCAGCAGGGTCTGTAAAGGGCACAGAGCAGGGGACGTGGCAGCCTGTGACACGCAAGAAGTCAGGCAAGATGACCTCCTTCTCTCTTCTAATCTTGAACTCTATGAACAGGGTATAAACCTGGCTGTGAAAGTTAATTCAAGGATGAACTGTGCATGCTATGTGTTTGTGCATGCTTTTAGTACAGACATTTTACTCCACCTTAAACAATTCCCTTTACTGTGCATAATAATGGGAGAATTAGTGAGATACTCTTTATGCCAAAGACTTCCTTGGTAATTAGGAGCAAGTCACTTAATTTATGTGCTTTGGTTTGCCAATTTCTAGAGAGTGAACCCAGCTTTCCTCAGTGCCTCCCTCCATGCTGGAGAGACCTCTGGGAGGTACTATGCAAATATATTCTTCCAAAAAGTCACAGTTAATCCAAAAGCTGGGGGGGGGGGGGGGGGGGCGGGCACAGGATTGAAGTTTCTAACAGATCAGAGAGCTTCCATCCTGCAGAAGGTATTCATGTTACCTTGGTCAGCAATCTACCCATACTGTGAACCTTGACGAGATAAATATAATTGTCCTGGGATTGGTTATGTAACGAGCTTGCTTTGCAATTTAACTAATGAATGTGCTGAGAGCCCAGATTAATCTTTTAACTTCAACAATTTCTCCCAAGAGAAAACATATAGACCCTGGCTATCTGTAATATTATCCTCTCCCAACAGCCAGAGTGATTTGGCCACTTGAATGTTTGTTTTGCTTATGTATGTACAGCTCATGTGTTCACAGATTTTTCTGGAGGAGGTGGAAGGACCCCAAGCTTCACTTGAGATTGCACAGCTGGGTCTGCAGGCTTTCCCAGTCGGAGCCCTTCCTGACAGATGCCATATGAGCTCTTTGATGGGATGATTTTAGTTGCTGGTATGGCACAAGTTGCTGTTTTGGTTTTTTTCCCAGTAGGGCCATATATAATCCTGTGCTCTCTCAGCCCATGAAAGCTGTACATTTCAGAAAATAGTAGTTGTAACTCTGGTACTATTACTGGTTCATTAATTGGGGACAAGAGATTATTTTAATCCAGTGGTTTTAGTTTCTTCATTATGCTCCTGTTCTCCTTCTCAGAAGTCTTCTAGAAAATGTAAAGGTAGAGGATACAGAAGATACAGTAAATTTTTATAACAAAAGAAACATGACTTCCCAGAGTAACATACACTGTGTAAGATCCTTGCTGTCTGTAAATTGCACCAAGTAGGTCAACTTTGGAAGTCAACATCTTATTTAAACTGTCACACTGCACAGAATTGCTAGTTTAACATTGGTGATTAATGACTGCAGAGTCCATAGTCTCATTTCCAAGCAGACTGTCAGTGGCACTCAGTAGTCCCCAGAGAGTCCATAGTACAAGTGCTTGGCAATCTTTCCTTTTATGTTTTGAGATACAATTCAGATTGATGTCCACAAAGAGGAAACAAGGAGAGGGAACTGACATGAAAACACTGGCCTTCATTCTGGAGTTGTTTCTAAACCTGATTTTTTCCCCCTCTAGAGTTTGTTCCTATTCTCCAGTATACCTCTACAAGCTGAGGTATACATTTGGTGCAATCCCCCAGGAGAACATTGAAACAAATGCCCATGCCAGATGTGGATGTGGCCTGCCATCAGGGAGGTCAGGGGAGACAGATTCATCCTGAGGGACCCCATGTCCTCCTGGCTGGTCTGTCCACACTGCCCCAAGCTGTGACCCACAGCTCTTGATGCTCCTTCCCTGGCTCCCCCTTCTCGCTGCTCCTCCACCAAGGTACAGTGCTACCCGCCCTCCAACTCCTGGTCCCCATCCTACCGTCCATCCATGGGGCTCAGGGACAAGGGTATATTTTACCGTTGTGGTGACATCACAGAAATACTCAACAGCACTGGAGATTCCTTGTGTACTTAGAAGAGACAGCATAGCTCAGCCCCCTGCCAGATCTGTGTGGACAGGAAGGTAACATGCACTGGAGATAGGTCTTTTATTTCCATTTTTTGCAAGCAGTCTGCTGGCTGGCCCGGACCAAGGGCTGGAAGAGACGGATCAGCAACGGGCAAAGAGCTGACCTGCCCCCTGCCTCGTCTGCTCCAGCTTCACGGGGCTTCATGGGAGGCTACACAGGCCTCTGTGTTTGCAGGACACGGTGATCTTTTCAAGCCAGCACAGAAGGCATCTGTTACAATATTATCACCTAACATTTGATTATTACAGTTTCCCATAATTTGGCTTGACTGATCACCTAACTTAGCTTGCACAGCATGTACTTCCAATGGTTGCAATATATGCTGAAATCATTTAGTTGAAGTAAATAAATGAGTAAGTCTAATACAATAGAGTTTATGGCATGTTGTCCTCCTGGAAATGATCTCAGCAGTAGTGAAGTATGGAGTATCCGCAATGGGAAAGGTCTAGCCTTATACCCGTATTTGCATAGGTTGAGGCAAACTGTACGGATTTGTTTTAAAAATAAACAGAGCTAAATATGTAACTTTTTTTGCCTCGAACACATGAAGCTATACCGGGGGATTAGAAGTTTATCAAGCAGGTGTCATTGCACCAGTCAGATCTATGAGATGCTGCTGTCATTTCAATGCAAAAGTATGAATCGTAGTAGGAAAATACTCTCACTTTTTTGTGCTGTTGATGAAGAAAATTTGCCAGAGCCTTTAGCCAGCTGCAGGCAAAGGAGGAATCTGTAAATAATGCAGCACACAAGCTGTAGCTCAGAGGAGATCCTTCTACATTCCTCCTCAGCAAACGAAAGACGGGTTCAGCATAGGATCTTCCATCAACAGGTACAGCTCACCAGCTCCTTGGTTCAGAGCCAATAACTAACTCACCTTCTGGGGAAATAATTTGCCTGGTATGTGTAAGGAAGCATTAATGCCATATTCCAGAGTGAAGAATTTGGACAGGAATGAGTGCCCAAGAGGGCTGTTTGGGTGAGCAGGAGAGCGGAGAGCCTTTCTTCTGAGCGAAGAGTTTGAAGGGGAAGGAAAATAGGAAAACATGTCATGAGATGGGAAAGGCTATTAAAGCAATCCAGTGACATTAGCATGAGAACAAATGAGTTTGAACTGGCCCTTAGTCTGGAAACTAAGAAAAGCCTCCCGGCAGCGGGAGGGGGTGAAAACTTGGCTAGTTTCTAAAATGGAAATTAAGTCTGTAACTAAGAGTGTCTGATGTGGTCACCTGTGACAGCAGGGCTCTGGGCTTTCTGATCTAGGGCGATCAGCCTCAGAGAGACCTCCCATGCAAGGAAGATTTAAACACATGCTTTGCTCTGTGGGGATGTATTTGCTAATGTTTAAGCTTCTGTAGCTTAAGCATGTTTTTAAAAGTACATTGCATATGCATAGTTCAATTTTGCAGACGGCTGACGCACGAGGCTTACATATCTGGCCTTGTGACTGCCGTGGACATCTGGTCCCGTGCAGGCTGTTTCTCTCCGCATTGCACCCATCCCGGGGGAAGAGCAGCAGCGTTTCAGCGTTGCACAGTGCTCCAGCTCCAGCACGGCACTGCCGGCACACACCTGGGGTTTGGGCAACCGAGCACCGGCGGGCTGGCTTGGCAGGGACCCATCCCAGGTTTCCTCGAGCAACTTGGAGCAGAGGTGCTGTGCTGTTGGGGCAAGAAAGGCAAATACTACTGCAAACAAGCATCCATCAGGCTAAGGCCGTGACTGTCACACTTGCTGGTAGGACCTGAGAGGTCCCTCGATGATTTCTTAAAATAAATGTTTAACAAGGGATTTTAGAATCACAAGTAGCAAGTATGCTTTTAAAATGTTTGAAGGGAAACAAACTTGTACAGGAATGAATTGGAGGCTGAGACCTGGTAGCCATAGGTGTTTATATCAGAGGCTGGGGATTTCCTTCTGCCTGTTTTCAGCATGTACTGCAGCTGCCTGCTTCAAGTCCATCTCTGAAGCTGCCTTGCTTCCTAAATAACAGTTCCTTCCTTAGGAGCAAATGCTTATGATGGCTGAAGTCATTGCATTTATTAGTGATTCATGTAGTTGGAAGATCAGGGTTTCTTCTCCTCTGTTGAAAATATTTTTTGAAAAAAAAGGTCTTTTTTGCTGCTGCTGCTTTCATAACTAACATTCACACTCAGCTGTTGCATTACAGTGCAGCAGTACAACACCTTATCTGCAGTACAACATCTTACCCCTTTCTTGGGTACTTTTAAAACTGAAAATTATAGGGTAAGAGGGTTTAAAGCAGTCTTTATTTTGCAACGTTCAGAAAATTAGAAGAGCTTGTATTTTTAGCCAGCTGATTCCGAGTTTACAGACTGCCCTTACATGGTTCAAGTCTCATGACCAACTTCAAGTGTGCAGGAACAAGGTGAAGATCCAGCTTCCAAAGCATGGACACAGGGTCAGAGCTTGCGGGCCTTATCTTCCTTTTCCAAGGGGAAAGCCAACATGAATCTTTCGTCTTGAAGCAATTTTTAAGATGGTCCACTGGCCTTTATTAAATTTGAACCATGTTGGTTGCAAGGCTGAAAGAAGACAAGAAACGCAAGGAAGAGCCAAACTGAAAATCAACTTCGGTATATGCGGAAAGAAAAGTAAAAGCTTCAAATTACACTGTTGTCTGAGCAGCTTGCACATGCTTATCTGCCTGCGGGAGAAATGACCGGGAGGGTGTGGTTTTCTAAACCTTAAATTGCTCAGGTTTATGCAATTCAGCTTTTCTTTGTACCTTCTGTCATGCCATAGGCTTTCCCATCTGACACGGCCGCCGGCCGCTCTCTGCCTGCAGAGACGGGGCTGAAGGCTGAGTGCGGTTCCCCTGCCCGGCAGCGCCTGCCCGAGCCCGGCGATTTTACACCTGCAGGACTCCACCAGCAGCAGAGGAGAGACACGGTGAGTTTAAAGACTTGTATTGTTTTTGTGCTGTTCCTGCTTTTACCGTTCAGTCGGGCGCAAGTTGTTCCAGAGGAGCAAAGGTGGAAGGAAATGCTGTGGCAAACAAACCAGCCTGGTTTGTGGCAGGAGGGAGTGGGTCCGAACCTCAGCCTGCACACTCGGGAGTGCCACACAGCAAGGCAGCGATAAATATTTACTGTGTCTGTCATTAGTGATTCAGTCTCCTCATAATCTAATGCAGGATTATTTTCATAATCTCATGGAGAAGGCCATATAACGTACCTGTAGGTTGCTGCGTTTCTTGGTAGCCAGTGTTAAAATACTACTTAGGTACATACTACGTGTGATTATGCAAAAGTGCCATGTTTAGCTCATTACCTTTTTGTTAGCTAGATGTGTTTGGTTTTCTGTCTTCCTTTTGCTAAGGTCTATTTCTTCAGTAAAGTGTGTTAAAATCCAACTGATTATCTGTGGAGAGGTGCCATTTGTACTGCAGCTGCTTTAGCCCATCATTTTATTAATCCTCTGGAAACCCATTTCTTCCCCTCCCCCAGGTTAAAGCCCAGAAAGTCTCGCTGCAGCAGTAGGAGGTGAATTGAGGCTACATTTGCCCCTGCTGTATCTTGCAGCTTGATTTTATGTATGTAACTGCAGCTGAGGTGAGGAGAGAAAGAGAACTTGGTTCAGTTTTTATCTTTAGCTCGTGTTCTCCTCCACTTACTTAAACTTATACTCAGCTCTTAAATCATCTTGTAATTCAGTACAGATATATGCAATGGTTGCAAATCTGTGAATATGTATGAATACACATAACTTCTTATAAGTTTTGTTTCTACCGACGGGCCTGATCGTTCATGTGAGAACATGTGTATGCACGGACATGCTAGCATAGAACCCAGGACTGCAGTGAGGATACATGGACGTCCTCACACACTGAAGTATATGCTTAAAGTACCTAGTAGACAAGAGGTCCAAATACATAAATCAGCAGGACCCATTCAAATGTTTAAAGCTAAGAATGTTTTGGGGTGTTATTAGTGACTAAGGATGGACTGCTTGCATCAAGCTCTCAGCCACTTTGACATCTACCAAGGAAAAACATAAAAAACAGGAAAGGTGTGCATATTAGACTTGTATTTCATGCTTTCCCCAGGTGCCTGATGACTAGGTAAGGGTTCCTCCAACAGCAGCAAAAGGAAGAATACTTTAGGTGACTGTACTGGGCACTACGCAAGGCACTTGTTTTCCCACAGTCTCCTGTAGAAATGGAGCTCCCTGTTCATCCCACCCTCCAAAGTGCTTTTCGTTTACTCGTTCATGTTCATGCAGAACAATATCAAGGCAGCTCCGCCACTTTATTGAAACTGCACTGTCTATTATCTGCTGTTGTTGGAAAAGCAGAAATGCTGATCTGTAAATAAAAGCCAGGATTCACCATCAGGCATTTGGAAAGCTGCTGCCTTGTGAGGAGTTGTATCCTCAATACTCCCATCCACTTTCCTGAGACTGAAAATTCCTCTTAAGGAAGTAATCTGTTACTAATTTGCTATTTTATATTCTTCCACCCCAAACCTCAGAGCCTATGTACATTTTCCAAAAATATAAATTGAATCAATCTGGGGAAGCTTGCCTCTTCGTTATCTTTTTCTTGCCACCTGAAAATATTCTGTCTCCTGCTGCTAATTTCTCTTACTTGTTTGTGGTCCTGTACAAGTGTCCTGCTCTTTGCTCACACGAGTTCTGCTTTTTGGAAGCTGTTCCAAGCCCATGTGTTTGAGCATTAACTGCATCAGGACTTCATTGTAGGACAGAGTTAGAAAGAGGAATGTTCCTGGCTCTGGGTTATGATCGTCTATCAGACAAGAAAATTGAATTGTCTTTTGGAAGAAGTTTGAAGGCGCTGGCATCTTCCCCCAGCATAGCTGTTCTTTCGCAAAAACGTGAATAAATCTCGCACGCAGGATGAGATGATAGATTAGCTTCATTTCACTGCAAACCAGGAAATCAAGCAACATTGTTTCCAGCAGGAAGGTAAATTAGTAAAGGCTTTCAAACCCAGAGAGGCTCCTCTGGGCTGGCTGCTGGAGGGAAGCAGTCGGGTGCTTCTGGAGCTGTCAGTCCTGTCTGTGCGGCTGGGTGCTGCCGCCTGGCCTGCTGCAGCTGATTTTGAGCCACTCTGTGGCCAGAGCCTTTTGGGGAGCTAATGAGGCCTCTCTCTAGTTAAAATGGCCAGACACTGGTATCATGCGAGGCTGCCTGACTTGGCACTTGTTTGCAGTGCACGTCCAGTTCTTCTACTGGAATTTTTGCTCCTAGAAACTGGTACGCTCAAAGATGCAGTTGATCTTCCCGCAGCTTCCCCCAGAGGCTGAAGCTGCATCTGGAAAAACAGATCCTTACCTGAATCGTATGATTCGAGGGGACTCCACATGGAAGCAGAAACTTTCACCTTTGGTAAATGTTCAGGGAATGGTTAGTTGGCAGCTCCTGTCGTGTACAACTGCCTCCAGCTGCATACTGTTGCCACCCCTCTGAGTAAACTTCAATTACTCTTTTACAAGGAAATCAAGGAGCTAAACACTCTTAAAATTCCTACCTGTCTAGCAGCTCCTGGCAACTGTCTGCTTGGTCCTCCACTTTAATACACCTGCAACATTCTTACTAAAACAAAGAGCCTTAATAAAATGATAGTTTCTATGTGACAGTAATTTCTTATTAAGGGATGACGGCTACTTCTCTGTCTGGATTGATGCATCTTTTCAGAAAATGGCTTGTCTGAAAGCAGGTAAATTTTTATCTGATTTTGGATATAATTCCAGTCCACTTTTTCTTGTCTTTTCCCTAGTCTGTTCCTTTCCATGCCTACAGCTACATGGTATAGATACTGTTGAGATGCTGATGTTAAAAAAATATGGGTGATGCTGTTATTTTATTTGCTGTTCTCCTTCAAAGCTGATTTTTGTTTGTAGCTCTTTGTACTATATATTTAACAGTATCAATTCGCACAGGATTTTGCAAGTAGAACTTGGTGCTGGAAAGTACCTTGTAGCATAGCTTTGGGTTTTCATAGTTTCAGTCTGAGGAGTCATCTAATCATACTACTGCTATTTAAAAGACTATTACAGTTTAGATCCAGTCAAAAAGGGTCTGAGGCACTGAAATAGCTATGACTTGTAGGAGGAATTTCAAAGAAATAAAAAGTCCCCTTGCCTGCCTGCATGCAGCAGATCACATCCGACTGTGTGGAAGGATGCAGGAAGCAGGACAGTTTGAGCATGTAATTCCTCATTGGTTTCTCATCACAGGATTAAGCAGCACACAATTGTTCTCCACACCCACAGAACCGGTTCTGGAAGCAGATATTAACTCAGCCACAGACTTAACTATCTTTCCCAGGCCGGTGTCACTTGTGTGTCTTGGCTGACAAAACCTTAGTAAGCCTCTTCATTTTAAGGAGACTGTTACAAGGCCATCAGCAGCACATGCATGTTAATTAGGAATGGAGTTTGTCACAGAGTTCCCACAAAGCCCCAATTAAAGCACTGATGAATCAAATCCAGTGAGTAGTACCATACTGAGGGATGCTGTTTCCCAGCACTGAGCAGACAAGGGCAGAACCAAGCTCTAGAGGATGTGTTTTGGTAGTTGTGGGCTTGGTCACTGTAATAAACAAAATTTATTTGCTGAGACATTTGTTGGACAGGGATCTTAGTCATTATACCGCTACAAAAAGTTGCCCTGGAACGGAAACTATTGCACAGCCTTAGCTAGAGAGCTGCGTCCACTCCTGCTCAAATACTTCGTGTTTCCCCAGTCCTTTCCATTTGGAAGACGGTTATAAGCTCTAGCACACAGGTCACTCCCAAATGAGCAATAGGGACTATCAGCAGATATAAATGGGCACTGTCAGCACTACTTCATAAGAGAAGTAACTGAGGGAAAGACAGTGTGTTGTTCGTTCAAGACTCAAAAAGTAACCGGTATCAGCACCAGAAAACTGATAGTCAGACCACAGTAGTTGGGCTGCTGGGTTCAGCCTCTTCAGCATGCATTATGTTTTCCTCTTTCGAACAGTGCATTTTTCTTAAATGTGAAATTCAGCACTCAGTATTGCAAACCACCTGTAAGCTCATCCAAACTTCTTCCCCTTGCCCCCTGAAATTTCTGTTTCCAGCTGCATATTGTGTGTCAGCCCATTATTTAGGAGGCTGCCTCTGGGCTGTACCACGCTCCTAAGTTGTTGAAATTTACTTGTTGACTACTCTGCCTGGACTTGTGCCTTCCTTCTTCCAGGTTCCTGAACAGGACTGGGCCCTGGCAGCTGTCACCCTGAGACGGGGTGGCAGGGAATGCTTTCAGATTGTGTTATTTTAAAGAGCAAAGTGTCACTGTTTCATGCAGTTCTTCAATAGGGACTGTTTTTTTTCTGGTTAGAATTTGTTTATTCAGTCAGTTTTTTTGGATCTAGGTGGCAGGAGGAAGAAAGAATAAGACACAGTCATAATTTAAGTTATAGACATTTACAGACCTATAACTTAAATTATAGATAATATATATAATCTTTAATAGTAATAATATTTTTATTATTAGATTAGATAGATATAATCTAATAATAATTATATATAAATTATAGTACTGGAGTTAGGTGCAACATAAGTAGAATTGAGATACAGATGATTAAATCCTCGCTCCACTGAATTTGCTTAATCTTGCCATGGAGTGCAATGGGACAGAAGTTTTACCTAAAGAGTTCTCTTCTCCTGCTTAGACGAGTCACACAGGGGAGCCAGTTGCTGCAGGTTGCTGCTGTCCCTATCGTGGGTGCACGCTCATAAAGCAGAGGATGCAGTCCTAGAAGTCAAGAGTTTGTGAGGGCTTTCCCTCAGATCATGTCTGAGAGCATCTCTGTGGCCACGCTGCTGCACGAGGACTCTTGTGATGGAGGCTGGGCATCGGCATCACAGGAGCCTGGTCCCGCCGCACGGGAGCAGCCAGCTGCCCCTTCCCCTGCTCACCTAACCATGCTGCAGGCTGCTCCTAGAAAAGGTCCCCACAGGGTGTTGTGAGAACTCATTAAGTAGTTTGTCAGGCGTTAAGAGGCTCCTGGATCAGAGGAGCAGTTGTAAAGGCACAGTGTAATTAAAGCACAGCTTACTTTATGATGTGTTATTAGCAGGGTTATCCATCACATGTTCTGCACTTTGTAGTTATTAAATGTTATCTCATGGTCACATGCGAGAAGATGCTGTGTGGTCTGAGAGTGGCGGGCACCATGGCCATGGGGGGCAGGGTGAGGTGTTAGGCTTCAACATCCTCTGGGGGAGAAGTCCTCCACGGTGCTTTTGCCCCTGCCCTTTCGTTCCCTCTTCAGCAGTTCTTCCCTCCCCTGGAGCTGAGGGGGCAGAGAGGCAGCATCGCCTGCCTGCCCCGCTGACCCACTTGGGGCCCTGGGAGAGGCTTGTGAAGAGACATGAAGACTTACTGTGAAGCTGTATTATGTTAAAGTTTTCACATTCCCATGCATTTTGCTCTGCCTATTGCATTGTTATTTTAAAGTTAAGTAGGGCAGGCCCGCACGGAGGACACATGGTCTGCATGCCAGGTTGTTCGTGCAGATGCTGTAGCTCTTGAAGCAGTTTTGTGTTGTGTTGTGTTTGTCCTTGCGGAGCGAACATCTAACGGGACGTACAGATGCTCTTGGGATGCATTTGCACTGGCTGAGCCACTCACGTGTCACGAAGCTGCAAGTGAGTTGGGCAGGTTGTTCTTCATCCTTACCAACATAAATGTCATCCTGCAAAATCACAGTGGAGTTTGCACCACAAAAAAGATAAAAGATACTTTAAAGTATTTTAGAGGGTGCTGAGGGTGGAGTTGTTTGAGGGGGGGGGTGTTTGGTAAATGTTCTTGTTCTGACAGATCAGGAAGTCAACAAGATTACTTACCTGCTGTCTGAAGACACAGAATCGTCAAAGCATGGTAAGCAAAAGATTTTAATCAGGACAAGCAAGTCTTCTCTGAGACTAAACAGGCACCACTGGCAACCAGGGTGCCACCATCCAGCTGTGCCTTCCATCTACCCCAGGCATGATCAACCCCTTTCCCTGCTCCCCAGTACCCCCTAGCCGCTTACCCTTGCATACTGGCAGCAGCTTGCAGTCATGTTGAGGGTCATTTTTTTCCCCTGATGGACCAGGGTCATGGGGAGTTTTGCTGTGTTCTTTCAGCTAGGCCAACTCAGAGAATAGCTGAATGATGGTGGAGGAAGGGGTCTTCTCTTCTCAAAGAGGTCTAGGTACATTTGGCCTTGGGAAAGTAGTAAAAAGTGCATCCACTCATTAGGAAGCCAGAAAGCAAGAAGAAAGGAAGGGAGAAACCTTTTTGTTCAGGTGGGTACCTCTGTTGATGGTATGGGCCGTCTCAGTGCCTGTCCTGCTGTGCACGGTAAGGCATGGAAGCTGGAAGTGGGGAAGGGAAAGAGAACAAGCTTTTTGGATTACATGTCAGGGTTCAGTGGGCAGAAGACTTAGTGAACACTATCTCTCTGTGGCTTTGTCTAATATGGTGTAGCTCCAACATCAGTTTTTCTTGAGGGCTGGCTATGCTTATTTCCTTTTTCCTGCCTGTCTTCGTTGATATGCAGTATGGCTTGGGTTCACTCTGCAGTCTTGCTTTTTGTGGGAACACAAATTTTTTCCTCTCTCCTACCTCGTCACCTATTCTCATGCTAATTGTGATAATTTAATGTATATGGAGACTTCTGCCATTCTGTCAGAGTGGACTGAAATTGAAAAATGGATTCAAAAGGTACTGGGGAGCAAAAGAGCAGGAATGAACAAAGAGACTCACAGAGAGAGGGAACAAGTGCAGAACTACCCTGTTTCTTTAGGAAACAGTGTAGAAGCAGTGTCATGGAGTTAATATCAGGAACTAAATTCATGCTGAAGGTGCAGAACATTTTATTTTATTTTATTTTATTTTATTTTATTGCAAATGCATTTTATTCCAACTTTTGCACTTTACTTTGCAGCAGCAAGGTTTTTGTGTAACGTCTCACTGCTGCGATATACCCAGTGTGGGTCTGTACATGCCTGGGGGGCTAGGCTGTCTGGCTTGAGTAGCACCTGGCTGGATCACCCCACAGCTCCATAGTGGTCTTCAGGTCCACGTTTCCTTGCTCTGAAACACAGGAGGAGGGTGGGCAGACACACATCCCCCATCACAGAGACACACCAGACATACTTGGAGCAAGGACCGGGGGTGCGCTCCCTGATGAAGTCTGCATGGACTGTTGTACCTATTCCTAGCTACCAGCATCTTGAAAGGCAGCTGGGGCACGCTGTTGTCCAGCCACACAAATACAGTTTTGTCATTCGGTCAAATGGCTGAAAGCAAGCTTGTGGTATTTGTGAGGTTGCCAGTCTTGCCAAAGTCAGCCGGAGCAATCAGCCAAATCAGAGTGGTAACGCACCTTTTGTTACATAACTAGCCATGCAATTTTATAATTTAGTATGTGAAATGCCGATGGCATTTATTATGTCAATTAGGATGAGCATATGTTTAGGAAGCCCTTTAGGAGTCAATCATAATTGCTCACATAGCCTTGCTTTGGCCACATGATTGACTTCCTTTGAGAAGGTAGACCGTGTGCCTTTGGGAAGCAGTTACCCACAGCCTCCCCATTTTGCTACAACTCGTCTTTGCACTTGGAGTCTAAGCTTGTAGTTCTGCCATAAGCTGTTGGTCCAAGTCTGGGTTTACTGAACTTTGAAAAAAGGAAGAAATGGAAATTATTACCTCAACCAACATAGTATTTGACAACTAGAGGCATGCCAGCAACAAGTCTTCTCAGAAATACTACCTTCTGTTAAGGTGAGTTCATTCACAGGACATGTTCCTTGTCATGTGGGTGGGTTAACCTGCAGATGTGTACTCTCTTATTCAGATCTTCTCTTCACTTAAATCTTGTCCAGCTGTTCCTAATATTCTCAAATTACTTCTGGGCTGATTTTTTTCATTTTAACATGCTGAGCAAAGTTTTGTATCCATGAAATCATCAGAAAGAGCAATTCAGGTTTGCGTGGGTGTGCGAGAGAGAAACAGAAGAAAAAACAGAATATATTTCCATACATTCCTAACAGACATTTCAGATACATAATTCCACAACAAAAAACTTTTTCCAGCATTGGTTTATTCTGTAAATTCCAGCATGAGCCACAGAGAAAACCATTTTTTTCAAACAATCTGGTTCTGGGTTTTGAAGTTATTGTGCGTGCAGGCACAGTATGACATTTCTGTTAGGTTTCACAGCTTGAGCTACAACTTAAAAAGTCGGGGTTATTCACCTACTGTACTGTTGGATTTTTCTGTTCAGTTGGAAATGCCTTTCATCACTAAAGGCTCTGCAAAGTGCTTTGATTGTTATAAGCTCTGAGAAGGACTTTTTGACTAATAATAACTTTGAAAAACCAACCGTCTTAAAGCTGGGGCCAGGCAGAGGAGAGGTTTTGGAGCTCCTGTTTGTTGTCTCGGAGACATTCTGTACTGATGTGCTGAACTTTTAAATACTTAAAAGTCAAGCTGAATTCTTATCTGCTAAATCAATATCTCCGGAAACCCCAACTCTTCTCCAGCTAGACTTTTTACCTGGAGGTATGCATCTCACCTCTGCCCATAACAAATCTCCACTAGAGATTGTCTGTTACTGATTACACCTCAGGCAGAAGGAAAATGTGACTTTTCTACAGGTAGAACAGATTTAAAAAATAAGGGGGGGGGGGGAGAGAGAGAAAGATATACATAGGAGGAATGCTGGTCCTAAGGCATGATGATAAGGTTTTAGGCACCTTAATGTTTTATAACCTTCCTTTGAACATAGTTTCAAATCTAGGCAGAGTGACTCACCCCTTTGGCCTTTAGTACATCTATGCCAAGGTTGGTGCAAATTATTATATGATATTTTTTAGCCAGATCTTTGGAATGTGAATCACTCTCTTTTGGGATGTAAAATACTGTGTAATATGTATTACTGGAGTATGGGTCACTATAATGTTTTCCACAACTGTTGTCTAGTATTCTGAAACAAGCAGACTGCCCGATAGCCTCCAAAATATGTACTACCTTGAACAGTAAAGTCAACATAATCCATAAAAAAACTTCAGTTGGAGAGAAGCAGTTAGTGGTACAAAACACAGTAACGGGAAAGCTGGGAGGGTTGCTACCAAGTAAGACAGTTTGATGCAAGACAATAAATTAAAACAGCATTAAAATTTCTCTAACTGATGGCAAATAGGTTTGTATAAGCATTCAACCTGATGCCTCATTATAAAACCCTGAATATGAAATTGGTGGAGTGATCTTGTAACCTGGATTCTCACAGGAGTAGTAAGGGCTATGCTCCCCTGAGTATTGTCACAGTTAGCCCTGCATAACCTGAGGGGTTTGCGCTTTTGCTTGAGGGTGAAGGAAGACCTCTGCTCCCTCCTGGCTGTGATCCACTCTTCTCCCCAGTGTGGGTGAGCCACTAGATGGGGACAATGCCCACATCTCCTGACCTGCCCATGTCTAGCCACTGGCAGCTGGGCTGAGGCTTCATTAAAGAGTTAATTCTGTGACTGTGAAAGGTGCCAAGTCTCCTAGAAGTCTTATGTTGGTATTTTTTAACATTAACAAGCAAGATGGCAGTCGCCAGGCTCTCAGCAAAACAAGGTGAGTATCAAGAAAGGCAGATGTTGGTTGCAGCATGCTCACAGCTAGCGTGGTGAAAGGAAGGCCAGGTAAAAGCATCTCTGGAAGACTAGTGAGCTTCTAACTTTACTTGGCAGCAGGCAATGCTGCTGTTGCAGAGCAGTTTCCTTACAAGCCTGCAGACCAGCCCCTTTGGCCGTACAGTGCCATGCTGAACGACATAAAAGGATGGCTGTGACTGAGATGCACACTTGTAGGAGATAACAGCCCATGCAGGGGCTGGGGGAAGAATGCAGCACGGCTTTGTTATCACAGTCCAGCTAAGAAGAGCACGACAGCTCTGTTGGTAGTACCTCTACCTCCTACAGGGTTGTGTGGCAGAGAAACAGAGCATGAAAAGGCATCCCCTTTTAATCAGCAGATGCAGGATTTGTTATACACATGCTTGGAGTCCAAAAATAAAACAAGAGCATTAATAAAATGTGTTACTTAAATACACAGAGAGAAAACCAAAGCAAACAAAAAACCAACTAATATTTCACGATCTTACTGTACTGTTCAGAATTCATTTTCCATTCATATGCTGGCCACCCTTTCCCCTGACTGAGAATTTTGTTAACCCCAAGCCATGCTACTTCAGAATTACTGGAGCTAAATTAATCTACCTGTTCTGCAGCTCATCTGTGTCACTCTGTTTTCCAGTGATGCCCGTTTACTGCCTCGTCTTTCACCATTTGGGATTTAAGCTGGTTGCTGCCCTTCCAGGCTCCGTGTCACTGTTTCTCTGACGTTTAGGCATCTACTTTATTCCTTCCTGTGTTAGCTGTTTCCTCACTCTTTCATCACTTAATTCTTTCTCTTTTAGCCTTGGTTACTCTTTTTTTGCTACCTGAAGCTTCTTCCATTTTGTGCCACGCTACTTCCAAGTGCAGCCTCCTGAACTGCTGGGTTAATATTTGATGTTGTGGCTGGGCGGAGGCAGTGGGGCTTTGCCGCTCTGCTCAGCGAGCCCTCCTCTTGCTGCACTGCTGCCAGTGTAACTGTGATGGTAAGTCAGGATTTAAGCTTAAGGCTGGTTAAATGTTTCGTTGGGATGGGACAGCTATGGGCTTGACTGTGCAAAGAGATGAAAGGTGTTCTCTCCACCTGCTCTCCATGTTTACCGCCCATGCTTTTTGTCTGGGTTTTTTTTTTGTTATTCTCTTAAATGCATCTGGTGGCTGCAAATTCCTAAGCAGTGAAGACTTGTAAGGTGCAAACTCCTTCAAATCAGTGCAGTCTGTTGAGTAACTTTTTAAAGTAAAGGTGTTACCATGATACTGGCTTTCACTGTGGTCACAGCCCTGGGGGTTATTTCATGCCCTGATGTGACCATTCTCATCCCAGCTTGTGGCTGAAAGCTTGGCAGTATGGATATCCAGGATGACAATGTTCTTCCTTCATCATTTGCACCATATTCCTGTGCTTCAGGTCTCTGCCTTGGACCAGAGCTTGATTTACTGCAGTGTCACAACACTGTGAAATTCTTACAAATCAGTATTTAATTTTATTTATCTAAGCCAAGCTGTGCTAGGCGCTGCACAACTATGCTAAATCTGGGACCCGAGTTGTTGAAAACTTCCTGCACAGCAGCGAAGCAGTAAATGCTGGTGTTGTCTTCTTGGGCATGGCACCACCACCACCTCTAAGAGCTCCTCCTGCCAATCATCCATGCAGCAACCAGTCCCTGTCAATATGGCTCTCGCTGTAAGCCAGCATGAGACTGCCAAAGTGACATCCTCGACCAGTGGTGTTGACACCAACTGCAAATGAACATAGGATTCCTCCCCCCTCTTTCACCTCTCCTCCTCCCACAAGCACAGGCCTCGAAGAAGAAGAGATGTTCAGACAGGTAATAATTGCCTTTTTTTCACTTAGCTGCGGTTTACCATCTACCTGTTCAGGGTTCCTTGCTCAAAGTGTATTTTATTATTCATAGTTAATAGAAGAAATAGAAATATGCATTGGTTATCAGCAGGTCAAGTTTAAATCTCCCTTTCCCTTTCTTCTACGTTGTTCAAGAAGGACCAAGACTTTAAGCTTCCTAAAAGGACATGAAATTAATTATGTAGCTTGTTATGACAGCACGTAAATGTTATAAATACAAATGACCGCAAACATTGCAAACAACGACTGCCTCTGACCGAATCTGTGCAACAACTCCATCTCACACCCTCCATGTTAACTCCTTTGGTGGTATAATCACCTCCCAAAGACAGTTGGCAATCATTTCATTGCTTGATATGTCTAGAAATTTAAGAAAGTTCATCATGGGTGAACATGGACCAGATTAGCCAGAAGAGGCTGATAGAGTTTTATTGCCCCCCCTCCAAATTTATGTTATTATCTTGTCTAAATTTTCTAAATAATAGAGGCCATAGGACTTGAATTAAGTCCTTCTAAAAATTCAATGCCTGTTACTAATTAACATGGATGGTTTTGTCTCCCTGTGCTGTAACAAGTATTTATAATTTATGTAAACGTTGTAAAATTCAGGTACAGCTCCCCACACCTGCGCTTTTTCACTAGCAATGCATTATTAGCGTGTCAGGTTCATAACGAGTATCTGTAACGTGGCCAGGACAATCTGGCTTTGCATGCACTGGGGCTTCTCTCATCGTTTTTGCTGCAGCAGAGCATGGCCTTAGGGCAGCGATGCCTCTCTTTCTCTATTGTCATTGCGGAAATGCTTGTAGTCGCTTCGGAGCTGTAGCATTGTTTCCAATTGTACCTAATTTGTATTGGGGGAGTTGATGTGCTGCGCGTGTGGGAGCGGAGGAGCGGTACTTTCAGGGTTAGGGCATGAGGCTGGGAGGGGGCCATTCGGATGGCCATGCTCCCGTTCCTGCGGGCTGCTCCTGCCTCAGAGCAGGGCTTCAGGTCCAGCTTTCAGCATGCTCGCTGATGGGAGCCACGCGGTGGGTCTCCTGCCTGCAGAAAGCAAGAGTTTCTGTCCTTGGGAACATCCGTGAGGCAGCAAAATGTTGCAGTTGGTGTATTCTGGAGCGTGGTGCACGGGGAGAGCACCCACGTGGGTCTACCTGTGTGTGCTGGTACAAAATGACGGTTGGACTCAATGATCTTAAAGGTCTTTTCCAACCTCAACGATTCTAGGATTCTATGAAAAGGATGTGGCAGAAGGGTGGAGAAACAGCATGATATTGCCCGCTCCCCCAGTTGCCCCGGGTGTAAGGCATTTCAAAACTGTAGGAAAGAACAAAGTTCATAAACCAATGCTATATTTATCATGCTTTATTGATTTCTAATTCATTTTACGGCTATTTTTGAAGCCACAATCCCACAAATTCCCAAGCTGCCTATTGCCATTCTTGTAAGTGGCCCTGTTGATTTCAGACGGGCTCCCTCCGTGAGCGAGGAGAGCGGAGATCAGCTGAACGCTCTCCCTCTCACTCTGTGAAACAAGATACTGGTAGGTCAAACACCAGCTCACAGCCCCCTCACTTCATTGAGAAGTTGTCTAAGAGCTATCTACCAGGAGTCACTGGCCAAACAGTCCCCACCTCAGCCTCACGATCATCTTTTCTCTTGTTTCATTTTGCTGTGTGTCACCTTAGTAGAACCAAATAATACTGGATTTAATTCCTGTGTTAAGATAGCAGGTGCAGCTGTTTTCTGCACTTAGAAAGATGTTCGTTTCCTCACAAAGAGCTGTTCATAAAGCTCTGTTTCATATTTTTACAAAAGGAAACATTTGCCGCAGTATAAAGTATTTTAAATATTTGCAAGAATTCTAATAGGTGATGATTTTAATTCAAATGAAGCTACTGCTAATCAGGAGACAGAGCTTATGCAGAACTTACCCTTGCAAACAAAAAATATTATTACACAGCCACTTAGCATAATTACTACATAAGAATAGGATCTAGCAAAGCATTAAAGTGAATGTTTGACATTTAGGCATCTGGTTAGAGTTAGTGGGGCTATCATTTTACCTTCATGTTAGAAAAAAACCTGCCCTGATAAAGTTTAATTTCTCAGGTTTAGAGCCCATGAGCTTTGCATAAAAATAAGATTTTATTTTATATGAAAAAATATGCTCTGTCATAGTCAGATTTTTTTTTATTATTCTTTCCCTCCCTTGCCCTCAAACGTGTGTGTCTGAGGCTGACACATTGTCTCAGCAAATTAAGTCAAGCTGGAAGCAAGGGTACAGTGTTACAGCAGAGCAGCAAGTAAGATTTACATTTTCAAGCAAGAGTAGTAATTAGGCCATTGCATATTTTATATCTTCATGTTTATTTTCAAAGCGGTATATCAAAATAAGCACAGATGTAATGAGACATAAGTGCTCCAACAAGCAGTCGGGGTTCATCAAGTAAAAACTACAAATTACTCTTCAGTTTTGCTGCCACCCACAGAGTTTACATCTTTAAAATACCAGCAGGCAGGTGCTCTGGCCAGAGCTAATTGGGTCTATAGTTAGGGACATACTGGGTTTCTGTAACATGAATTATGAAGGGAATAGGCCTAATTTTGAGTGACATAGTACTCGGCACCGTGTTGAGGACTTCACTTCAGTGTGTGAGGTATTTGGTACTTTGGGAAGTAAAATGGGAAGTTTTGAACTGGTTATGCTGGTGCAGATGGTTGTAACTGCTTGACCTGAGGCATCCAGAGCAGTGCCATGGGGGGATAAGCAGACAAGCTTTGAACGCAGGGTCCCAGGTCCATTGTTGCTGTGGGATGGGGATGGTCTAGAGGGTCCCAGGCTCTAAATCCTCATGACCCAAATTGTCCTCCTTCTGGCTGCGTGTACAGTGTCCGTATGCTTGTGTGTGTTTGTTAGGTGAAGTTGCTGCTCTCCATTGCTGTCCTTAGCAGGCAGCCTGGGCAGCAACCATTATTCTTACCTATGTTTCTGCACACAGTCTTGCAACGTTTGCCTACACATGCTGCTGCTTTTCCAGCAGCAGTAACGTGACCACAAAATCAGCTGACTGGAACTGCAATTATATGCTAATTTAAGGTTTTCAACCATTAAATCTCTGTAGTATTTCTCCCTATTTTAGTAGCTTTCTTTATAGTGAGAGTAACTGTGTAAATTGAGCTAGATTTAAGAGAAAAGAAGTCCCTGAAATTAACTCTCTTTGTTTTTTCTGCCCCCTTCTTTGCTTCACCCTCCCATCCCAAAGATGCAATCCTTCCCTACTACCTGCTAGAGTACCCCACATCCAGATACATACTGTAAGTACGGTAAGAGAAAACAATCCAGAACATAACCCTTCGGCTTTCTTCCCCACAGATCTGATAGCACACAAGTCTTGCTGCAGCTCTCACAAATAGAAAACAGGTCGGGTATTCCCATCTGCCCTCTTTTGAATTGCATCAATTCTGATTATGAGCCAGAAAGAAGAAGAAATGGAGGGTAGCTCCCCGCCACTCTGTGTCACCTGCGGCCAAGCACATTTACCAGAAGAAAACCATTTGTACAGCTACACCGAAGAAGTAGATGATGATCTGATATGCTACATTTGCCTGCAACCTTTGCTTCAGCCGTTAGACACGCTCTGTGGTCACACCTTCTGTGCAGCCTGCCTTACAAACTTCCTTGTGGAAAAAGACTTCTGCCCCATGGACCGCAAGCTTGTGATTCTCCAGACGTGCAGAAAGTCCAGCATACTAGTGAATAACCTCCTGGACAAGCTAATGGTTAGCTGCCCTTTCACAGAACACTGCTCAGAGGTCGTGCAACGCGGTCACCTTGAACAGCATTTCCAAACCCAGTAAGTTGTTGTTGATAGACCTTTTTTTTCACTCTTTTTCTTAAGGAGAGGAAAAAATATCTTCAATTAATGCTGATTAAAATAGACAGTTAATGTAAAGAAAGATTTATTGATTTCACTCCCAAGTAACACCTACAGTATCATTAATTTAGAGCTGAATTTAGTCCATTTGTATGATGATATCTCACTCTTTTTTTAGAATCAAATGCATTCAAGGTATTTCATACCATCATTAGCAGTTCTGGGCAGATACCTTGTGGTTAGCTGCATAATGGAAGTGTGTATTTAGTCATCCAAAGAGATCTGTGAGTTTTGGGAAGCTGAGCTACCATAAATATTTTAGTAGTACATTAAGGGTTTTATAATTGCCCTTTCTTCGGTCCTTTTTTGAATCGCAAATGACCTATATGAGAACTAGAGCAGAAAATATTCCAGTTTTGGTATTGGTCTTTGGAGCCGAGTGCTCCTTTCTTCCAGGTGAGCATGTACTTACCCATTCCACCGCACTGTGGGGCTCGCAGGGTGAGGCGGTGTGGAAGAGCTGCCTGGCTGGACTCCCCCTCCAGGCTTACCTCTCCTGGTGGCCAGGACACCCTCTCCAGGGAGCAGTTTAGTTCATCTGCAAGGAGAGAACTGATGATGAATGATCCTCTGTTTTGCAGGGTAAAAGCACGTGCTGCTGCTTTTGTCTTGCATCTTCTGCCTTCTGCCTTCCTTTCAAAAGAGTAAAGAGATACATTCAGGGCTGTGATTTCTGATGGCAGACAAGTGCTTTGGCATAGTCCGGGTAACAGCACCTCAGATTTGAGGAGATCTTAGATTTGAGCTCTAAGAGATGCCCTTTTTTTGTGGCCTGTATCTGGCGTCCAGTGAAATGGCTTCCCCTGTAGTTTGCAGGTGTGAGTCACATTCCTAGGTGTGTGTTTCTGCCTGTGCATTGAGGAGGAAGCCCTGGGCCACCAGTGCAGCGCTCCGGACTGCTACTGGGGGGACATTCCTGCACAGACGTGGTAATGCTGAGGGTCAGAGCATCCCTGGTGAGCAGGCTGGCGAGCTGGAGCACGGAGGTGTGTTCACGTGGCTGCAGGCTTCAGGGTCTTGAAGCCCATAACTGGAAATAGCTCTGCAGCCTGCCATTCAAACACGTCCCCATTTGAACTGGAGACCTCGTTTCCTGAAGCACCTGGATTCTCATGAGGAATTTATTCACTGAAGATATTTACTGAAGTTACGGTGATTTAACCAACTAAAAAACGGGACCGTTTCACATTACTAAAACTGAAAAAAAACATTAGCAAAGGGTTTCTTGACTCCCTGCGAAGGTCAAGAGCCCACTTTTCACATGCTAGAGGCTCAGTGGTTGTGGATTTGGGTGCCCTTGGCCCACCCAGTTCTGGATCTGGCTTTCCCTGTTGAGGGTGCTGCTGTCTCATGGAGTAAGAGGTGGTGGCAGCGGTCTCCAGCCCAGGCCAGAGGTGCTCTGCAAGGTTAGCTTTCTGCTGCTAAAGGGAAAAATTAGCAAAGTTACTTACAATTTTCTACCTTTGATCAGCACTTCTCTGACAGGCCTCAGATATTAATTTCAGTAGTAATGCAGGTAAAGGGACTAGACAGTCTGCTGTGAGTTGCTGTCACTGAGATTATGTTTCTCTGTAGATTTCAACCACAAAATATTGAGCCCTTAGTGCAAATACCCTTTCCTTTTGCCATACATATAGCTGACTTCAATGTATTTTAGATCCTCCTTTTTGTCTTCATTTTTTTGAGATGATGCTGCTATGGCCATAAAACTAACAGGAAAAAAAACCCCACACAATAAATAAGCAAATTGGGATATTGGTTTTTACACAGGAGCCACACAACTAGCACAATTCCTGATTTCTAGTGTCAACTCTCCTACATGGACATGTGCAAGCCATTCCAGTGTCTTGGTCTCTTCTCCTTAAGGTAGTAGTAAAAATACCCTTCACAGACATACCTTGCAGAATTGCAGTGTTGTAAACCATGCTTTGGTCCTGTAAAAGCCTGGCAAGTTTTATTCCAATTCTTATTATTGAATGTCCATGGCTTGGATTTCCCCCTCAGGATCTTCAAGATCCTATGCTTCTGGCCCACTTGGCCTGAGCCCAGCCAGGGGTAGGAAGAATTGGCTTAGTAACATGTTTCCACAGCCTCTTGCTGTCCCTCCTCCCCAGTGGCAGGCTCCCCCCACTAAGTCCTGGCTTTGCAAACCCAGGGAGCAGGAGACTGGAGAGATGGAGCAGTGGTCTCGCTTCTCATCAAACCCTAAAGCCTCTAAGGTAGTGCAGTACAAGGTAGTGCTCCATAGGCTGGGCAGCTTCTTCTTTACCACTCATGACATGGATTTTCCTTCTTCTCGGGACGGTTTGGAGGGCTGAGTTACCTTAAGGCCAAAGGTATGGTTATAACTGCAGAGGCTAAGGAGTAGGAAATCACAGGGAACCTTTGCTGCTGGGGATTTCAGCTTTCCAGGGGGTGAGTAGCGCACCATCACTGGCACTCCTGCCCGAGGGAAGAATTAGGAGGAAACTTTCTGAGTGACCCCTAAAGGGGGACTTCTGCAACCTTGTGCTTGCAGAGACTGTGCAGTACCATTATTTTTTTTAAGCACAGCACTAATTAATCATCACCAAAGGTATCTTATACCTCTGCCTAATTTAATTCTCAGAAATGCAGGAACGTCTCTTGCCATCCCACCTCCAACTCATGGCAGGGCAGGAGAGGAGAAGGACATTGTGCTCCAGCATGCCCAGGCACAGATTGAGCAGACTGAGCTAACATCGTTCTCTTTAATTCCGGTGAATCAGTAGAGGGGAGAGAAAGTGTGTGACTTTGCTAATAAAAAAATAAAATAATAATCATAAACAATCCGGTGCCTGCGGTGAGAACGGCTCAGAGCCCATCTGAAATCTCGACTGAACGTGATCTGTGTTCTCAGTGAATAAATTAAAGTAGACTCCGCTAGAGTCACCGGGGCAGTCGGCAGTCCCCGCATTTCTTGCATGATTCAGGCTCAGACCAATCCTGGTTCTCGGCGAGAAAATGAAAGTTTGCCCTGATCAGAGACAAGGTCACTGATGGGACAAGGTGAGTTTGCTGTTTAGTGCTTTGTAATTGATGAGAGAACTTTATTTTTTTTTTTTTTAAACGCTGGTTGCCATGGAGTAGTCCATTGAAAGCATCCTTATTTAAAATGTTAGCTCTTGCATCCTTCAAAAAAAAAAAAAACCCCAAGAAGAGACATGTCCTTGGATTATTACATGATTTATGTTTGCACAAAAACATCTGACTGGATTTGGGGAATTCAGACGGAGATGCAAACAGCCAGCAGTTGGCTGTGATCTTTTGTGGTGTTTTACTTTAAAAAGGTGTGGTCTTCTGATATCGCCTGCTTCAAAACTCCACGGGGGGCATTTTTTTCCCCCCCTTGTCAGACAGCTACACCCTTCCGTGATGCAGTTTAGCTCGTAACCCATCTGCTTGTGGGCAGTGATGTAAACGCACCAGCTGCCTCTGAAGAACCACTCTGAATCCTGCAGGAGGCAGGTCTCTTCCCCGAGCATCGCTCTCCTCTGCAGCATAAGTCACTGTCTCGCCAACCACGCTGTGCTGTCCCTAAACCCTCACGTCTACCCATCCGAGAGTCAGATCGAGTAATCCTCTTACAGGTCAATGATTTTTGCAGTGTAGCTTCGTTTAAGGGATTTAAGCTCGATTCATAATGTGCTACCATTGCGTTGAAATGGAAAGGCTCGCTTAGAAGGGGCTTGGCTGGCACAAAAGCTTCACGTTGTGTGTCCCACCAGCACAGAGAAACGGTGGGAAGGAGGAAACCTAGCAGCAGTGCCAGCCCTGCACTGAAAATGAAGGCTCTCCTGTTACTGGTCCTACCTTGGCTAAGTCCTGCAAACTACATAGACAATGTGGGCAACCTGCACTTCTTGTACTCCGAGCTGTGAGTACGCACGGTCGCTCCGGCGTCGTGCTCTCTGTCTGTCTGTCTCACCCGAGCAGTGGGAAGGGGCTCGCCACAAGCGTTTTGGGGGGTCTGTCTGTCTGCCTGTGTGTCTGTGTGTGTGCGTATGTGTGAAGAAAATTCAGCAACGTCTTGCCAACAGCTCCAAACCGTGCTGCGAACTAGCTGCTTCCCATCCGGAGGGCTAATAATAGCAGTACGTCCCCATTGCTTTCTGCTTTGGAAGCAGCTGAGACATACTAAGTGAAGCTGCCTTTTTCCTTATCAACTTGCTTTTCTGTGCTGACATTTTCGGTGGTTGTTGGGTTTGGGTTTGGGGGTGGTTTTTTTGCCATTTCTGAATCTGTGTTTTTTTCTTTACTTTCCATAAATAGCTTTGCAGGGGAGCTGGGCATAGAGGAGGGCATCAGGATAGACACCCCCAGTAGAGTGCTCTCTGTGTGTATATGCATAATGTTCTGTGTGTAAAGCTGCTTGCCTGTAGCAAAACGCTGAGAAGCCTTTCACCAGAAATAATTCACTTGAGACAGGAAAGAAATTTCCCGTATTTCTGTTTTTCCCCACAGCAGAATGTTATTTTCTCTGTAATGCAAATTTAAATGTAGCAATCCATTCATATATCTTCATGTTAAAAAAAAAAAAATACAAAACACCTCAAACTACCCCATAGCTGATCTTTCCAACCCATAAAACAAATATTCTATGGTATCATCTGTAAATGATGCTAGTTTAATTTGTGTTTGAATGTTATTGTACTCGTTAATAGGGCTTTTATGACTAGAAATAGATATTTGTTCCACTATGTTTTAATTAATTATGTTTTGTTTGTATTTTAACAAATTGTGAACTCTCAAGATCTTCCTTGAGATAATGAATGAAATGGCTAATTCTGCTCAAAAATGAAAAATTACTGTATTGTGACTACAGTGGGAATGTTAGTAACAGTTGTGATTAGAGCCAATGAGACTAATTTCCAAATGATTTTGTCTCTACTGTCAGACGAAAATAGCAGTGTTTTGCAGAAACACAAAGTCCCCCTTTGAAATTCTTGTGTGATATGCATGGTAACTATTAATAATTTAGTCACGCTGTGTACAACAGCTCAGGATTTCTGTACACCATAGGTGTTTTTAAACATTTAACAAATCTGGTGTTGAGGGATGCCGCTCATTTTGCCTCATTTTAATTTACTGGCGTTTTGTTTAAGAACGTTAATTTAAAAAAAAAAAAAACAAACCACCAACAAACAAAAAACAGTTAAGCCAAGCAGGCTACAGGAGCAATCAAGCTCAAAACAGAGCAGATGAACACTTATAATGGAAACAATGGCATCTGGGACATCTAGTTTCCAGGAAAACAAACTGATGAGATTAATCAGAGCACAGGCGCAGGCACCGCCTACTTGCTTTTCTTGGGGAATTCAGGTTCACTGATTCTCCCAGGGTAAAGGGCTACGACTTACGGTAGCTATTCGTCTCTTATTTATTTAGCCTTCTAACCCACAGAGATGTTAGTCTTGCTGGATGTCAGCAGTCGTTCTCAATGGAGTGGGTGTGGGCGGGGACTTGGACGTGCATCTTCGGGTGTCAGCAATGGGAAGTGCATGTCTCCTGCCCGGTGCCCAGCCCTGGATTTTACCTGGCCCTGGGTGCCGGTGCTCAGGACCTCCTGCACCGCCCTGTCTCTGGCTGGGGCAATGGGAAGCAGGATATGCTGGGGCTGACCTAATCCAAAAGGGTGCTGGGCGGTTTGAGCTCATTTCAGGAACTTCTCTTCCTCCTGTGTATGTATTTGGTGCCTCTGGCTGCTGCTGGATGCCGCACAAGGCACAGACGTACTAATCTGTGGGATGGAATCAAGGTCCTCTCTAATAGCAGCAGTTGAAAGAAAAAGAGAAATACTGTTTTCAGTCCTGTTTAATCAGTTTATACAAATGTTATGACCTACAGGTTGCTACCTCGGTTGCTCGGGCACTTGCATGCAGGATGTTTATCATGCAAAATTTTGTGAGTGGGACAGCATGGGCACCGGTGTCCAGGACAGCCTGGCACCTAGGGGCACAGAATTACTGCCCCAGCCCTTTTGTGCCCCAAACCCCACAGAGGCAGCTTTGTAAATCCTTCCCCACAGGCAACTGAAAACCCACTGCCATGTGTAGCACATCTGACGACTTGCCTCAAGGCTTGACGCTAGACCATACTAGGTGGAAAACTTCTTTTTTTCATTATCACACTATCTTTGGTTGCTGACCAGTACAAATACTGGCCTCAGTCAGGACTCATTATTTTGTTGGCTGGCAGCCACCAGAGATACCAGCCAAGGAGGAGGAGGGGGCTGGCAGGGGTGTGAGTGGCAAGGGAAGAGCTGGAGGACCAGGGGGATGCGGTTACTATCACCAGTGCTGGTGCAAGAGGAAGAATAAGGGCGCTGAGATTTGCACTCAAACAAAGGTTAGGTTATTTGTGTTGCATTGGCAGGGTTTGCTTTAGTTGAGGGCATATTTTTTTATAAGTGCGGAGCAAGCGGCTTGGGGAATAGGGATTACAGTATAGCCCAAAGCCCGTCTGGAGATGCAGGCTCTGGAATCCATCTAAGAAATAAAGAGGAGATTTTAGGAGAGTCAAAGAGGAGAAATGAAGTTGGGAAAGGCTGTGTCAGACCTTTGCACTTCAGCTGGGTGCCGTGCGGGTGAGAAAGAGAGGTGTGTGGATGTGTGGTAGTGGCACTTGATGGGACAGATGTTGGGTGCTGCTATTTTTAGTTTTCTATTATTGGTCTGATAATTATAGGTATTCTCAGCAAGCAAATATGTATCTCCTGACACTGTCACCTGCACCAAAACCAATTCCCTGGCCTTTGCCTGTTGTCCCTCCCTTGCCCCCAGCAAAGATCTCAGCACAGATGCTGTTCTTGTCCTCGCTCTTAGCCAAATCATGAAGAGCAGCCCATGGTAAGTCAGGGTGCTCCCTCCTGAGGGGAAGCCCAGGGAAACAGCTGGCAGAAGGACAAGAGAAATCTGTGAGGTATCCCTTGAGAAACCTCTGTAACCAGTGGGATGTAGCCACAAAGCCCGATGGCTCTCGGCATCGTAAGGATATACATGGATCTTGAGGAGACCCTAGTCCAGGGTCCATGCCTTCTCCTTTATATCCTTGTAAAGCTGCTTCAACAGGCATCTGCTGTCTTTCTTTCTTATCTAAAATATCTTCAGAAAGGAAATACTTGCCCAAACATTTTTTTGAGTCAGGGTATGTTATTCCCCCCAGTTAAAAACAAGGTGTGTGGATGGAGAGGCAGCCTGTGGCCACTGCAGGAGGCTCTCCTGGGGGTGAGGACCTGGTGGCACTGTTCACACCAAGGGACACCAGCTTCCATCGCTATCCCGCTCACTCCAAAGCAGGACCTGTGCAGCAGGATATTTCTCAATAGAAGGGTTTTCTGCAGTTAGACGTCAATGAGCCACTTACTTAGAAATAAAATTATGAGGGGAAGGACTCTGACTGCAAGACTAGGCTGTGAATAACCTCACCTTGTCCCTCTGAGGACCTCCGTCACGTGGAAAACATGGGGTGGTTTCCAACCTAATCCCCCTTCAGCACGTGGCCGCGCTGACCAAGCGAGTGCCTGGGAGGGTGCTGGGCATCCCATGTGCTCAGCACAGGTCAAGCTCTGGGGAGCCTGTGGCAGCCGCACTTGCTGGTGCTGCTTCTCTCCAAGGATTAAACAGCTCCTGGCCTTAGTCACTGCTGGTAATCCACCAGCTAGATCCACCCCACTAATTTGAATCAAGCCTTTTTAAAAAAAAATCTATTGTTTGTTAGAGTGAAATGCACAACCTACTCCCACATGCAAAAAATTACTTCTGTTTTTCTTACCCCTCTTGAGTTTTACATGAAACAGTCAAAGGGATCTCACCAAATTAACTGGATCAAGTTTCCCCATATAACTTTTATACAATAACTACTCTCTTAAATTTCAAAACAGCACTTTGGGCTGAAATAGCCAGTAAAACTTAGTTTCTCTGTTCATTCAATTTAAAAAGAAGAGATGTAAGCACCAGCTGTCTTCTAGTGTCCTTGGGCATGTCTTTTTTATGGTAAGAACAATTTAGTTCAAGCTATTAGGTGCACCTTCCCAGCCCACTTCCAGCACCAAGCTTAACTGTGCGGCCAAATTCTTTAATTTCTGTTCAAGTCTGTGGGGAAACTCGTGTCTGGCTTCAAGTCTGTCCTTGTGAAACTAGCTGCACAGAGGCTGGGGAGCACAGGGCACACATTATTCATGACAAAATTGGTAAGCCTGGAGCACCTTTTGGGCTCATGTGTTAGTCCACTGCAAAAGCCACATGTTGGCCTCCTTACTCTGTGCAAAGCTGCATGTATGGAAATCTGTGTTGGAGTTAAGCTGTGAGGTTAATTAAAGCTGAAAGTGTTGGAAAGCAAGGCTTGAGTGGAAAGATTCTTGAATGAAAACATAAATGAAATGTTTAGAATATCTGCATTACATAGCCAGGACAAAGCACGCTCAGATAAAATGTGAAGGGTCTTTTCCAGTGTACTAGAATTGGATGTCTCTCAGGGAAAGCAGAGCTGAGGTGAATTAAAGCAGAAAGGCATAGGTGCATCAAGGGCTGCCCGTTAGCTTCACTCCTATGCTACAGCTTCACAAAGGGGCCAGGATGGAAACATGGCAAACTGACATCTTGCGTGGAAGCAAGAAATACAGTCGTCTTGGTTCCTGACTCTTCCTGTCTCCAATATTCTCTCTGGGAAAGCTGATCTGGATGTTATCCTACCTCGAGTCTGAGCATGTACCCTGGTGCAGAGGAGCAGTGGGCACTGGGCACTCTCAGGCCCCCTTTGTTTCTGCTCAAGCTCTCAGCAAGGGCAGCAGATCCTCCAAGGAGCTGGTTTTCCTTCAGACTTCTGAGATCTTTCAAAAAATCTCCAGCAATAGCTAGTGTCACTTCCCCAGCCTGTCCTCTCACTGCCTTATGTCCGACCCCACTCCGCCAGCCCTCTCACTTGCTCTTCCACCCTGCCCTCTTTGTACCTTTTCTGGTCCTTAACTTTGTTTATTCCCCTCCTCTCTCATGCCTTGACCCTGCCTCTGCCATTCTTCTCCCTTTTTATTTCCAGCCTTTAGAATTGCACAGTAAAACTTGAAATGTTAGTATGAATATGGCCTGAAAGCCCCCAAGCAGAAGCCCATGTAGGTGAACTGCAAATATACTGTATTATTTTTAAAAGTACAGGAGGAGTTGTCATCTAAACTCGTGGTGTTGAGGTGTGCAAACTGAATTTTCTAAGTACATTAGGTATTGTATTCAGGAGCGTTTGACATAGACTATGCTGCTAGCATAGGAGGTGCAGCAGAAAGTAGTCGTTTCTACTGACTGTGACTGTTTTGGGTCTGGTCACTCTTTGACCAAGGACTAATTGCACTCTGCCAAATATGCAGTATTTTCCCCTTAGCAGCACGGTGGGCTCTGGGTCTCTCCCCCACCTTCTGCCACCCTCTCCCAGAGACGGTACCTTATCCTGCCTGGTTCCACAACCCAGGTTAGAGAGTGCGGCATTTTCATGGTATGAGTGTTACTGGTTAGCATCTTTTTCCCCAGCACTGTGATTCTAGGTGCAGAAATAAATTTGTCTGGGACAGCTCCAGAGACCAAAAATCCTTTGAGAGCTTTAAGAATTTGTTGATTCTGCCTGGGAATTTTGTGTGTAATAGAAGTTGGCATTTCAGTTATACTTTGAGAAAGATTCTGCTTCATTCCTTCTGTGCATGCATGAAAGTCACCTTTACTCCATTCACAGCTACACACACACTTGAGTTCAGAATTAGACTTTTTACTCTGCTGGAATGTTTTCTCATGGCTGGAGCCTTCTCACACCTTTGGAAAAGGCTGATGTTGGCCAGCGTCACGCTCAACAAATGCATTTTGTTGCCAAAAGTAAAACCTGAGCCAGCCAAAAAAAGTGAAACCCTGCCAAGCTGGAAAGGCAATGCAACAATTATGGTTGGCAGAAAGATTTCTTTTCATGAATGAGTTATGTCTCAGTTATGTCTGATTATTGTGTAGGCTGCTCAAAAGAAGTGTGCTTACATGCCTTGCCCATGTAACGGGAGCACGGAGGGGGTAAACCTTATCCCACTCAGAGGCTGCTTCACACTGGGCGATCCACGTTGGGATGGGGACCAGAGAGGGCAAAGCACCGGGGGGCTGGCGGGGTGGGAGGAAGGAGTGAGGTGATGGGAGTTGCAGGAAGTTGGTGGTTACTCACAAGCAACTGACTCTCATTTCTTGTCTGACATTAAGCCACGCAGGCCGTATGCTGCACGTTTGGCCGACCTCCGCATCTCTCTGACAATTAACCTAGTTTAGCACTGGCACTGGCAGCATGACAAGGATATTTTTCCTTGAGCTATTTCTCTGACAAATCTGGCAGAACTGGGCTGTCCTGCAACGCGAGGATAAATACCGCTTTTGCAGAGCTCTTATGCCTGTCATAGCTTAAATCCTGCTCTGAATACTCGTTCTGAGATCAGCTGCAACACAGCTTGTTTCACTGTAGGGAAGCAGACTAGTAGGTCTGAGGATCTTGGGTTTTTTTAACACTCTTGACCTTTTGGGGGAATCTGCCTTCAAGGTCCCCAGACTGCAGAGCAGCTGGCTGTGTTTTGTGACCTTCTCCATGAGCAAAGCTATTGTTCAGGAACTAGACTGGGTGCTTGTAGTAACTGGGTGCATGAGGATGCCAACAGCACAGGACACGAAAGCAGAGGTTTTATAGTAACATCACTGGCAATATTGGACTAACATGCCTGTGTGACAGCATAGATGTGGCTGCTGGGGGCTTCCTATTTCAAAAGGAGGGTCCAGGCTGGTCCCTCTGTGTTGAACTGGTACCTCAGTGGAGGCATCTTTTAGTCAATGACATGTCATACGTTGTGACTAAAACCCCACTGCCACCAAAGAATTCCTGGCTTGGAGCTGAACTCCATTTTGGGATTAAGAATGTGAACTTTTTTTAACATCTTAGAAAGCTGAATTCACCCTTAGGCCTCAGCAAAGTTGCACCTGGTGAAGACTGAATTTAGCCCATGAATCCTTGGACTCTCTCTAGGATATGTTTTATCCATTCATATAATTTATTAATTGACAGCAGATTCTGAATATAGATTGACAGTGGGCAAGTCAAGCCATATTTCTAGGAAGTTTCTATCTCCTTTCTGTTGAATTTCTGTTGGCAGCACCATCAAACTTTATTGATAAAGTCTTGTTCTTCTCAGCAGCGCAGGCAGACAATCAGATTTGTAACGATCACCCATAGTATTGACTGTATCTACTCTGGTATTCATTCTCTCTTCTTTTTATGAAGACACTGAGCTGAGTATAATGGATACCTGGGTGAGGAGGAAATAATCACCATTGACTCCTCTGTCCTTGTGGAGTTGTCTTGCTCCATGACACTGCTGTGACACATGGCATGAAGTCAGCTTAAGACAGGATATTTGCAGTTGCTGGAGCCATGCTCATTTTTTATTTGTTCTTCTACTAACTCACTACATATTATTTACCTAAATAATGTAAAATAAACAAATAAAATGTCTTTAGTGCTATAAATTTCAGCTACAAAACTTGATCATCAGTGTATTACTTTGGGATTTATTTTTCCCTCGACTCTCTTGAAGTCACGTTGGCAGGAAGCAAGTGTTCTAGGTCAGCAAGTCATTTCATGTGCACATATTAGGAAGCTTACACCTCTCTCTATATTACGCATTGCAGTCCCATCATTCACTAGACAGTGTGTAATATATTCTTAATGTAGAATTTCAATAACTTAGTAACCTCTTAAATATAGGATGAGGGGAATCTGACATGGTCTAAGGATTGTATTTTCTTCTCTTCTCTGCAGAACTTAGTGAACTGATAAGATTAGTAGACTGATGGCCTTGTTATGTTTTCTGTTTTATTAAGAACAGCTAGTACTATTTTTGAAAGCATAATTCAGGTATTTTCTTTTCTCCCCATACATGATAAGCATTACTGTTGTATGTTATTTTTAACATTCAGTTAGCACTGGTGATATCTCACTGTTTTTAACCTTCTTTCCCATGTAAAATGAGTAGTGGAATGGTTTCATAGGAGCATCTGCAGAGGCCCCTTCACTTGTGGATTTTGTAACTCAACAGTATGAAAGGCCAGAAAACGTCCCTCATGGATCAGGCTTTCATGGAGAGGAGATGGGCATGATTAACCAAATCTGTCCTGTGATCCACAGGAGACCACTGGAAGCAGAGAGTATGCTGTGCTGCTGCTACTATATGAGGATGTATAGGTTGATATGGATGAGCAAGGCTGTTTCGCTTGATGTGTACGAGCATCTCCTGCCAAGAGGCTAAATTACAGTCAGAAATAAGCACTCTATATGAACAGCACATGTTGCAACACAGCCCTTTGCCAAACAGGTTTTGCAGTGGGAGCGGGAATCCCAGGAGGTGGTTGTGACTTGCCCTCACCACTGGTCCTGGTTTAAACATTTGGCACATCTCTCCTTTGAGCATTACTGTCTGGTTTGTAATTACAGCAGGAAGATGGCACTGCTGGAGAAAGGATGAATACAGTTCTTTCCCAAATGCAGTCTGTATACGCTGGTGTTTCTTTTTTGCTCTTGGCACTTCTGCAGTTACAGTTGTCATTGGGATCTGTTGTGGGATGCGCATAGTTGAAAGTGCCAGTTGCTGCTACTTTGCCCCAACCCAGACTGTGATGGAAATATCGGTACTGGTAATATCAGTAAATCAGTCTAGAAATGCTGGGAAGATCCTGCCATGGGACTGCAATCCATGCCGTCCTCGTGCCCCGCTGCTGTGACCTGAGCCTTGGCATAGGACTGGCAGAGTCCTGCACATCCCACGCAGCCACCAGTGTTGGGGACTTGCTGTGTTCTCCACATCTGCTTTCTACCTGCTCTGTGTTGTTGTGGATCAAGGGTACAAATGTACTTTCCTTGGTGCATTGTCTGTAAATTTTCTCAGTGTCCATTTTTAAATTGCATTTAAATTTTGCATATCTTGATGATTTTTAGTGGATTGAGTATGCATCATTTCTAGCAAACATGCTGTTTCCAGTTTCTTCCCTCAGAGGAGATTAAATTCCGGTACATTCTTGTTTTATTCTTCCAAGGCATGAGTGTGATGAAGTTGGACAGTAATGGTTTCTGCATTTCACTTTTTTCTGCTCTTTCCCCAGTGGTCTAAGCATCTGTAGGTTTGAAGGCACTTACAGTTATGGTCTTTGAGTTCAAAATAAATCAGAAGAGAATAGACCAAAACAGGACAGAGCATTTAATAAGATATATAGTGTACTTATAAACTTGCACTTAATATGTTGAGCTGACAAAGCAAATAAATGCAAAGTCCCACAGATCTGCCTTTTTTGTAGTCTAGGCTTGAATAATAGTAATGTGACCCAAGTGAACAAAAGAAATTTATAAAGGGAGGCCGAGACCAAGTAACCCTCTTCTAGAGCTGATGAACTGTAATCCATACCAGATATTTCCAAAACGCATTTGGTCCTGTTCCACCTACCTCATAACACAAGCTCCCTTTCCCCTTTCCCCCTTTCCCCTTTCCCCTTTCCCCCTCCCCTCCCTCTTCAGTAGATACTTAGTTACATGCCTCATATTTTTGCTAACTCAGTATTGCAGAGAGGTTAACAGTCTCTTTCTTAGAGAGAAAATGCATTTCACAGATTTGTGATGGTCTCCTTGCTTTTTGTTAATGTCTGCTAATTGTTGTTCAGGTCTTCCTGTGCTTCATGTCTCCTCTGTTTTTCAAATCCCCAGCAAATAGAGGTTGACAACCAGCACAAAAAATACCATAGTCATTTTGTGCCCTGTGGTGCTTTACAACATCAAGAGAAGTCACAGCTGACAGCATGAAGGTTTTTTGTCTGTGATGAGAGAGCTTGATTTGCTTGTGTGTTCAGTAAAAATAACAGTTTGCTCTTAAATAGGTGCTTATCTTTTTGCAGTGTTACATAAACTCTCTTGATGCTACCTGCCAAGTGTGAATCGGCTGCTTCTGTCCTATATATGTTTTGAGAGAAAGTGCAGGTTTGAAACTCTTTAAATAGGAATCTTTCTGTTGGTTCCCTTGACATGACTTGTAATGCTCATTCAGTCTCTGTCATCACCAGTGCGAGGCTGTGTTTTGGTTTCTTTAGTCATTTTCCACCTGGCTGCTCCTGGCTACCCTAAATCTTTGTCTTTCCTTTGCTTCCTCTCAACTCCTGTTTTCTTTATATCTCTGCTCTTGCCTCTCCCACACGTCTGCCCTGCTTGGTACAGCAGTACCAAGTGATCAAGCTTATCAGGGAAGCTTGGCATTGAACGCTGCACAGCATGATGGCAGCATGTTTCTCCTGTCTGATGAAGGAGAATTGAACTGGTTTGAAAATATAAGGTGCTCTCGTGACACAGACTCCATTGTAACCACTGCAGTAAATGCACAGAGTCAAAATCAAATAAGGACAGAGTATGCCGGTCCTGGATTTAACTGTGGTAGGTGAATGGAGATCACCCATCCCTAGTTTCGAAGTCACTTGAAGCCAGTAAGTTCAGTCAGTCCATGGAGAGGCACTTCTGTCGGAGGTGCACAAGCCCTGCCCTCCTTGTTGTAGTTGTGGTGAGACCCTGTCTGCTCCCTTCTCTTGTCTGCAAGCACCTGACTGGTCTGTGAAATAGTCCATGAAAGGGCTATTCCCTTGAGTGTCTTGTCTTGTTCAAGGAGAGTAAGGAGGAAAGGGAAAGAAAGAAACTGGCTGCCTTGATCTGTCAAGGATCCTCATGGTCAACTCCAGTGATGCTGAGCACACTGAGCCACATGTCTTCCATCGCACTTGCACTATTGCAGCACTGCAAAACTCCGAGCTGGTTATGCTTATGTTAAATTTATGGATTAATGTATGAGTAAATTGTGAATTTAAGCTGCAGAGCTTAACTTCAGCAAAACATGTGGAGCAGAAGGCTAAAAACAAAGAAAGCTTTATGGATTGACCAGGTTTGGTGAGACTCTCTTTATATTAACTTCACTTCAGCAGTCTTGGTGAACTCTAAACATTTATCTGTTAGACTAAACATAGGTTAAGCCAGGCCATGAAATAGCTCAGTTGTAGAACTGACATCTAATCAGAGTTCTGTCAACTGATCCTCTGCCCATTTAAATTACCACCTGGATCGAAATCCTTAAAAGAGTTGCAAACTGTCCTACAAAACCCACTACAAACAGTGAAAATAAAATAAGGTAAGAAAAAAGGTGTCATAAGGTCTCCCCCGATATCATTCAATTCCTCTTACCTAGTTGATTTGTTTGGTTCAAGGATCTCGTCTCTAGTTGTTACTCTATCTGCTATTCCAGTACTCAGACAGAGGAAGCTATGGAAGGTGGAAGAAGTAACAAAAAGAGTAATATCAATGTGCTTGATTTTTTCCTCACTAAAATTAGTTCTATACAGATATTATTCCATTGACTTTAGCAAATTACTCTCTTGAATTTCACTGGAATGAATTAGGAAGAAATTGAGGTTTTGCGTACACGGGCAAACTTCTGGTTTTTACACCTATATAGCAGAGTGATAGAATAGTAGAGATCCAAAAAAATATTCACTGATTCACACCATGCGGTTTTTAGCAGAGACAGCAATTTTAAAAAACAGAACATCCCTTGAGGTCGTGTGGGTGAATGAGTTGAAACAATACAAATAAAATGTCATGGACTCCAGCTTCTGCAATCTCTTTGACAACCTCCCCCTCCCTCCAAAAAAAACACACCCCTGTGTGGGATCTTTGTAAAACCTCAGACTCCACTTTTCCCGTCCCTTGTGACAATGGTAGCTGTATGACAATAGATCTTACAAAACTGTGACTTTTCTCCTGGGTTTTTTGTTGAAATTTATCTCCCTGCATTGGCAAACACAAACTCTGTGACTTTAACACTGACCAGAAAGTCCCTTTGTAGCAGGATGTTTTCAGAAGAGTAGCAGGACTGGTGATAAAACAGCGACCCATTGCTGAATGGTCAGATCTGCAGCTAAAGGGCAAGGGTGCAGAAAGGTCCCTGTTTGTCTCCAGTGTTGAAGCTAGTCCTTGTAAGCGTCATCCACATCGCCACAGAAGGCTTCAAGGGGTTTAGGGGTGAACGGACTTGCTGCCTGTCTCATAAGTTACTGAAGAAGCTGAACAGTGTAACTATAGGCTAGGGATGAATCCTGGTCCCCTCTCACCACACCTCTGGTTGACCACAGTGATGGGGATGAAGTAGGAATCATTTTGATGTCTCCGTTTCACCTCAGTGTCCCGGGCACAAGGAAGCAGAGGGTTCAGGTTTGTTTGGATTTTTTCTGTTAACTGCAGGGAAATTCAGGACTTATGGTTTGGGTCATCTTCATTCTAAAAGCTTCTGTGCTGTTTTTTCCTTATCTCCTGGCAGTGCTTGAGAGTGGGATAGGTCTGGCACCGTATGACACTGCTCCCTCCCTCTGTCCCCATCCTCCTGCCTGGGGAGGACCTGGGCACCGAGGAGGACAGGAGGCAGTCCATGTCCATCTGAGAGCTGCCATGGCTTGCTGTGTGGGCATACCTTGGCAGGATTTCAAAACGACCTTGAGATCGTGTTTTGCCTCCAAAGGTGCGTGACTTCCTTCAGAGCCAGGGGACAGCGTTTTGCTATTTTCTGTGGGTGCTGATGGGACGACTGGCCCTGCATGGACCTTCCCTGCAGGGGGTAGGCAGCTTGCAAAGGGAGCAGACAAAGGGAGAAAGTGGAAGCCATGGGTATGGCTTGAAATCCTCCTGCTGACATTCCCTGGATGTGGCTGTGACCAGGTAGGAGAGGGCTGATATAGGGCTATCTCAGGGGCAGCATTTGCCCTGAGACATGCCTGTGTTCTCCTTCATCAGAGAGAAACAGGGAAAATGGATTCTAAGTGATTTTATAATTTAGATGTCTGTTTTTCAAGCTGTGTTTGCTATTTGTAAAGTTAGTCAGACCTGGGCTTCCTGAGCAATGTTTTCAAGAAAAGCTTATGACTGTGTGAAGCATTATTCTGGAATCACCTATTGTGCTGTCCACCCATGACAACTCCCTCAGCACTTTTTTTTTCCTCTCTGACCTTTCCAAAAAGAACAGCTGTGCTGCCTATGGTCCCCTGTGCCAAGGAAGCAGTTGCTGATCTTATCCTCCCCTCCCTTCTGACTGCTTTGCAAAGAGTGCTTCTTCCAGGTCTTCTGAAACAGTCACGTTGAAGAGAATGGTCCTCGCCCTTACAAGGGCGTGAGCTGTAAGGTCCAGGGCTGAGCACAGGAATTCGGGTGACCCATGATTCTGTATCTTTAGCAACACTTGGATGCAGTGCCAGCATGCTGTTTCAAGTCCCAACCTCTTTCGTGCTTCTGGAAGGTAGATGGGTGTCTGTTATTTCTATTCCCTTCCTTTTTTCTAGAGATGCTGAGGTGTCTGATGGGGAATAAAAGTGCTGTTCCTACAGTTAGGGCTCTATGGGACTGCTTTTATTCTTCTTGCTTTTTGCGCTATGGTAGTTTAAAGAACCCACAAATGAGCCAAATCTGTGTTGTGGGAGACATTGAACAAAAACATAGGAAGCCCTAAGGACTTCTTTTTATTACACATGAAATAAAGTGAACCTGTAACTTGTTTTCAAGATGTGGCATGTTGAGTGGTAGACCCTGGCTCTCACAGAGCTCCAGAGCTTGAACTATAGGACAATATCACCTCTTAACTGATCCTGAATCACTGCTAGACACAGCTGATCAAATTAATCACCTTTTACAGAGTTGGGTTCTTTTATAAGGGATGCTGCCAGGATAGTCTGCCTACTGAACTGGGAGAGCTTTTTTACCCCTGAAGTTTTATTAGGTCAACAGTGTTAAAATGATACTTTCAATATGTTAATTAAAAGAAAGCAAGTTATCAAAGGAAAGAAAACAATTATCTATTTTTCCCCCAGCAGCAGAAGGATCTCTTGGTTCACTTCCTGGTGTTACTTATGCCCATTGGCATGAATGTCTATGCTTCATTATGCCTGCTTCTTCGTGGGCTAAAGGAATGGGCAGGTACCTTTGTAGACTTAAAAACGAGCCATAATTTTACTGATACCTTGATTATACGTGGCCACTACCTAGTGTGAAAAAAGAATTTTGGGATGCAGAGCCTGGAGTTATAGAGTGCAATGGCATTGAGAAACTAGTAACTAAAACTGGCACTTTGAGCTCCCACAGTTTCAATGTGGTGTCCAGAAGAAAGGGCAGGGAAGAAAGGGCAGAAATTATCCCCAAAATATACACACAAGAAAAAGAGTACACAGGGAAGTTAATCCATAATAAAGTTGGGTGTCAAGTGACAATACTGTTCTTACTCTAGGATAGCTTGTCTGGTGAATGCTCTTACTCTAGAACAGGGATGTCTCCAGGGAAGCTATTCTCGGATGTGTGTTTCTACACATACAATATACATAGTGTGGCTGAGGTATCATTGCACAACCACTACAGTAATCATGTACTTCCCTGTTGCAGACAACCCCTTAGGAAGCAGCACCATCTCTGGAGGCTGGGTGCAGTTAGCCTTTGCAGAACAATTTGTGCTCAGCTTTGGAAGGTCTCCTTAATACCAGTATCTAAGTACTCAGCAAACCCTCCTACATGATGCTGTAGTATCTTCAATTAGCTTTTAAAGAAATAAGAAAATAATTTGCCACGGAGCTCTTCTGTTTACAGTCACTAAATCATTAGATATTTCTTTCCCTTTCTTCTTCCTCCTTCTTTTCCCTCTGTATTGCACCCTTATAAACACACGGTGCTGAGTATCTGGCTTTGCCCTTCAGGAAGCAAACTTGTTTCGGGGCAGTTAAGGAAGTTCCTCGGAAGGTACAACCAGCTGAAGATACGTACACCACCAACCACTGGTCCAAGGCATTGTACAAATTACTAAAACAGAGACCCATGTCTCAATTGCTAATATAAATATTTAAATGCACTACCAGTTTTGTTTAGTCTGTCTACTAATTTTTTCTTTTTATTCTCAATGTCTGTGTCAGGCTGGGGTGGATATTTTGGAACCAGAGAAAATTTTCTCCTTGTAGCTGTAAGATTATTCTGTATTAGAAAGCTGGTCAGTTTGGCTCGATGAGCCATCTGCGTTGACAGGCTGTTGTGATAATATTTACGTGAAGCAAGTAGGATTTGTTTTATGTATGTCTGAATCTGGGCTGCCAACATGTCCAATGCCCCCAGCATGCCGCTGTCCACTGGACGCTAGTATAGATGTCCAGCTGGAGATCTTGTCTGTTGGTGATATCTTGGGTCACCTTGAGACATGATGTGGGTAGTGCCTTTGCTGTGAAAATTAGCAGGTGATGAGGCATGGCATGAGCACGCTGCTGGAGGTTAGATTGCCAGCTCCCTTCTGAAGGACCAGGGTCATCTCAGTTTGAAGAAGACAGATTTAATTATCCCCCTTTCAGAGCCGATAATGAACTGACATCATTTCCTATGCCACCTTGGTTTTCCTTCAGGGGGTCCATCATCACTGCTAACGAGACCCAAGTCTACTTAAATTGTGACGTTAACAAAATCGCAGCCTGGGCTGGAACAGCCTCGGGCGCCCAGGCTGGCTGAGTCACCCAGATGCCACAACCTGTCACAGAGAATTCGTGGTTTGGATTCATTTCAAGGCAGCCTCTCGCACAGTAGCCCCAACCCATTTTGTGGTCCAGCAAGGTCAAGCAGGATGTGCCCTCTCCTAGGACAGCAGGGGCAAGGCCACCGTTTTGGATTACCCAGGGGAACATAACTGTGGCTCATGCTCAAGGTTCAGTTCTCCAAACCCGCTGCCCAGGTTTGCCCACAGTGTTCTAGGTGCCCATTTGCATGCGTGATGTTTATATTTCAATTTCAAAAGCAAAAATAGTTATTAGAGCTTGAATATTGGAATTGCCAAGGCTGCAGTGGCATAAAAAAGGAACAAAAGAGTAGCTTCCTAAAGAACAGTTTGGGATTGTTTTCTATTTGTTTCCTGTATTTTAGTAGGACGAGTGCATAAGTTAATGTGTTTTGTAACAGGACTCTTACTCTGAATGTTTTTTTAATAAATTGAATAACTGAAGAAAAACAGAGTGAAAACATCCTCTCTTATTTATACTATGCAAAAATATCATGAAATCTGAGAGAGTAGTAATGACTAAAGAAACCCAGAGCATCTGCAAGCTAAGGTATAAGAAGCAGCAGCCTGAACAACTTGGGCTCTAAAGTAAGATATGGTGCAAAAGTTGTTTTCTTCTTCTCCTACTTTTTTACGGTGAGAACAGTCATTCACTGGAACTACCTCCCCAGGGACATGGTAGAGTTCCCACCACTGGAAGTTTTCAAGATGCAATAGGACAAGGTGCTAGGTAGTCTCATCTAGGCTCCCTTTCCTGTGAAAGGTTGGAACAGATGATCTTTTGAGGTCCCTTCCAACTGGGCTGTTCTGTGATGGTGACCCTTGCCTTTGTCAGGGAAATCCTTTTTGTGTTGTTGGTAATACAGTGCCCATTTCTGAAGGTATCTTCTGTAATTAAGGGGGTCTGGGGTTGGATTCCTGCTTCCACCCTAGTTTATGCGTTTTATCCCATGATTCATCAGTTATATCCTGGTGGTCTAAGAAAACAAGACACAGCTTTACGGAGAGGTTCTCTACCCATATTTCAAGCTTCAAAGATCACTTCTTCATCTTCAGACTGAAAAACTTGTGTGCCTAGATGGTATTGCCAGTTTTTCCCCAAGATACTGGCTGAACTAACAGAGGGCAGTGCCTTTTCTTATGAACTTCTCCCAACTTCAACCAAAAAGCCATAGCAGCCTTTGAAGCAGAACTCAAGATTCTCCCTTCCCAGGTGCCAGTTTTTCATTTGGCAAGAGCATTGGGCTCCATCTTGCTTAATCCTCCTCTCTGAATGAGCTTCAGCAGGAGAAGCAGAGATCAGCCTTACCCCAACCCAACGTGAGCTTTAGTGGTTAGAGCAGTCCGTAAAACTGACGTGTGAGGGTGTGAGCTCCCTCAGCCTCCCTTGCCAAGCGAGAGCTGACAGTGGTCTACGTACAACAGCAGGGAAACCACATCGCTGTGTTTTTGGATGCTTTCCGTGATCCTGAGAGCAGCACTGCCTGTAGGTAGCTACATGGGGAGAAGGCTGAGTGGTTGGGCTTTTTTTAGCTTTGGATAAAGGAATTCAGGTTAAAAGTATTTCTGATAGTTCTGTTAAAAAACGGTGTTTAAAAAAAAATGTTTTTCACCATTTTTACAGCATAAATGAGCATTTCCTACCACGTGAGCTTTCGGAAGACTGTAAACAACATTCCAGCCATACTTGTGCTGTGGCTGGATATGGACTTTCTGGAGCCTTTAAATGCTTTTACAGTGTGTGTTTATTTTAATGGGAGGCTGAAATATCTCGCTAAAATATCTCATATTCAACTGGGTGGAACCCATAAAACCACAAGCAGTGAAGATTTTTGCATGCCCGATGGGTTTGGGGAGTTTTGTTCTGAAAACTGGCTCATAATGTCCCTCTGATCCATCCTCTTCCAGCCATATGTGCAAAGAAGATGACTGCAGAGCCAGGAGGATTAGAAGCCAGAATAGTGTTTCACTAGCCAAATGTATTGTTGGCTATGTTATCTTCACAAAAACTAGTGTAATGAGATATTTAGTCAACAGTGTGACTTATGTACTTCTTACGCCAGTGTCAATACTCATTTAGGCTGAAATCCTGGAAATTGAACTCTGTGATACACCGGGAAATGTTGTACTCTTCCTTCCCCAGTCCTACAGGGAGACTGTGTTGTTTTAGGGTTTAAAGACACGGTGCTTCATGAGTCAAATGCAGTTGATTTCTTGTAGGACTGATTTAGGGTCCTTGTTGAATATCAGACATTGGAACTGATAAGACAGGAGAACTACTTTTTTTAAATGGGAAACATTTGTGACATCTTAAGATGCTTCTTACTTGTGGTGGCAGAAATGTTTGCTCAACACTCAGGTGGGCACCTGACAGGGATCTCTGGTTTTTCAATTTCTGAGGTGTGCACAGACCTTTTTCTGACCTTCTCCATGAGGAAGCAAGTATGTTTTCAGAGCTTGATGTGTACCAAGATGAGTTAGTGATGTAATTTAGATACCCGTGCTGACCTAAAAGGCATCTTATGTGACTTTTGGGTCACTGAGATGAAAGTGCCACCAGAGCTAGAGCTGTGGGTGGCTGTCCATAGCATGTTCTGTCAATAGGAGGCTATAATGACAACATATGTTATTTACTGCCTGCAGCCCCATTGTTTCCTGTAATTTCAAATTCCAGTGGAAAACATATTAGGAAACCCAAGCCTTGGGTTGAAAACACCTTAAAATTGAACACAGTGTTCCCTTTTTATTATTTTACATCTAGACACTTATGTGCATGTGTCATTGCTTTGTGCCAACATAAGCCTCAAACCTGCTCTCAGTAGTGCTGTCTTGTCGAGTCTGTCACATAGCAGATATTGTAATTAGTTTTATTTTAAAAAGAAATGTGTGCTAAGTACGTGTAAATACAAAGTTTCTGTCTGGCAGGCTCTTCTGTCTGTAGCTACAAGAATCGGGTTACGTTGATACTGTCACTCTTGTTAAAAAAACAAAACCCTTTGTCCCATTGCAAGCATATTTTGCTCACTGCATCATAAAGTTTTTATAGTATAGGTGGGGATAGTAGGAGGGGAAGACAATGCCGAGAAACTAAGTTCCAGGAGACTAGTTATACCTGTTGAATATAATCCGGTGATCAAAACACCAAACAATAAACATGAAAAACACATGAATCAACAGATTGAATGCTTATTCTTAATGTTAATTATATGTGTGTCCACATAATCTGACAAATGTAGTGTATTGGTTTGTATGATATTATGAGGTATAGCACTGCAATGCTTTAAGAATTTCTTTGTTCTTGCACTTGTTATTTTAGTCACAAATAACTTGATCTTAGCAGCATTTACATTTTTTGAGGCTTTGTATATAGATGCTGTGATTTTCCTTAGGCTCATTTTCCAGTTAAGGTTCTAAATGAGGAATATATTCTGTGATCCTGCTGCAGTCTCATTGCATATGATCTCAATTCCTACTGTACAAAAGGTTACATTATTATTTTATTAGTATAAGGCAAAATCAGTGGTCCAGATTGCCTGCAGAGTACCAGTGCTGTTCTTTGAGTGGTCTTGGGTGGACCTGAAAACCAGATATGAAGCTGACAGCTGTTGATGGCAAGCGTTATGTTACTTTCCAAATACCCAACTGACACACATTGCATGTGATTGCTCCCTCGTGCATGCCATTTGTAGATAAAAGAATACGAGTATTGATAAGTACCCAAGTTTTCCATGAAGAAACCTCTCGGGTCTAAGTTATGTTTTCTCACTTTCTCTTGAAACAATGTTCCAGTTTTACTCTTTTTTAAGAGTGGGGAAGGCTGAAGCTTTCAAGTATGTTGTGTAGTAAACGGTGCAATTCTGGAAGGCGATGAAAGCACCTGGTAAAGGACTTTAATATTGCACTTGAACAGGATTAATGGGTTTAAATGATGTTGATCTGTTGAATGCTAAAAACACTAGAAGCCATCAGCAAGCTCTCACCAGCTCAAAAACGTTAGTCCCACCTGTTTTATTCTTCCGCCTTATTTTGCTCTGAATCTCCTACCCAGGTACTCATAGGTTCCTTGCTGTCAGTACCTGAGCACCTACCAAGAGTTAGAGATAGTGTGCTGCTCCTCTCTTTTCTTCGTTTGTGTCAGCTGGTGTGAGTAGATTGCATGAGGTATGTTTAATATTACTAGTTTACTCTTGGGGAGCTTCAGTATTTAATTAAGTTCAGTACAAATAAATGCTGCTGTTGTTTTGCATCACAAAAGATCACTGTGGTTCTGTACTTCTGGCCAGTAACTTCCCGGTGATGAAAAATGTTTGCTTATAGTAATCTAGGAGCAAATAATGATTAATAGGCTGACTGCAGTCTTTCAGCCCAGTTAATTCCTCATTTTTGTTGCTCAAGGTCTGCTTGTGTTCTACAAGTATTACATTTAAAGGCAGCATTGAAAAGGTAGAAGCTGTAGCAGCAGCCCAAGGGCATGCCTTATGTGAGCAGTGGGAACAGACTGCTGATGTCCTTGTGTGTTCTCAAAGCACTGGTGGCTTGGGCACAGGTGGGAAGGGGCAACAGAAAGTGAAGCCACAAAGTCAATTGTGAATATTAGCTTCTCGAAAGTAGTAGTTGTGTTAAGTACAATATTGAAGCTGTGCTAATCCATAAAAGAAGTTGGCATTTCCACTCTGTATGCTGACTTGCCCATCTCAGCTGTCTCTAGCAATTTACAGCTCCATTCCCCTATATGTAAGACAGCTGCAATTTGTTGGAATGGTTTAAGACCAGACCTTGAAACAATGCTTGAACTTTGAAGAGAAATCAGTACAGCTGTAGTTTCAAAATCATCAGTGACAGAGTAATAGCCTGGAAGAAGTGTCAGGGGAGGGAGAGAACATGGCCTGGACCAACAATTTGTACACAGTCCCAACAACAACTGGGATCATTGCACAATAATCCCAGTCATGATTTTTGCCCACAATTGCAGGCAACTAGTATTGTTTACCTATTTCTTCCAATTCCCTGTTCCCATGATAGAGCTTAATGGGCCTTCTAAAAGATTTCATAATAGAAGCTGATGATGGTGGTTGAAATACAACTTTTTGCTTTTTAAAGAGAAGGGAAAAAAAGCTTAAACATGACCACATGTTACATGACACTTTAGTAGCATGTACATGAAGTTGAAACTCTGCAATTTATTTAAGAATAAAAATGTGTTCCAAGTTCTTTCAACTCTCCTGAAAACTAGTAGGAAATCTGGAAATTCCTCCCTTCCCTCAGCATGAGCAGTCAAATTTAAAATGGGGATTTGGTTTCCATTGAATGCTTGTTCAATTTGTGTCTGGCACTGGCTGTCTGTCCATCAGTAGTTCTGGGAACTGTGGGGACTGGCCTCTGAACTGCAATTCCATTCTCCACCAATTGAAAGTACTTTCAAGGCCCTGTACCAAAATCAGTAGCCATGCTTGCTCCTCCTTCTCAGCAACCAAATCACAGAAATGGGAGTACGTCACTGTAGGTGATGACTAGCATAGTAATTATAAAGAATGCTCTCTCTATATATTTTCCTCCTATGCTTAGTAAATCTTTTTGGTTTTAATCTGTGGGAACTCTAAGTCCTTCTTCTAGTGGTGCACCAAATTCATACAGAGTAGCTGACGTGGAAGTGTAAGTATACAGATACTCCTGCACATATTCCTTATATAATAAACAAATATATTTTGTTTGACAGCATCATAGTGCAAAAGCATTGTAAAAATGACAGCCTTTCCCTGGGGTCAGATCTTTAGAGATAGGACACAGCACAACTTTAGGCTTTGCTAGTAAGGTAGTTCCAGGCTTTGTTGAATTACAACAGCTTCATTAAAACAAAAAGCATGAAAAAAACCTTAGGAAACCATAACAGAGATATGCAGAAATTAAACTGAAAAAAAATAGATATTTGAGAGGTTTTTCCTATGTTGTGGGAAAGTATTTAAGCTAAATAACTTTAGCTTAAAGAAATAAATGTTTTAAGGACCTTTATAAATATTTATAGAGTAGTAATGCAGAAATATAGAACCATTAAATCTACATGTTTATACTTTAGCAAAGGCCTCTAGCTGACAATAGAGAGCAAATAACACGAGACAATCTCTCTGACAGCTAGACAGAGAAGCCATTTGCCTCATCTGAATGTCTATCGTAGCTATCTCCATGTTGACATGGAGAAGAGCAGTGTGTATGGAAGCAGAGGACAGAATTGCTCATCCTCAACCCCTCGGAGGCAGCGGGGATCAAGCCGCCGGCCTGTGCCTCCCTCCCAGCCAGTCCTGATGCCCCAGGTGTCAGGGAGCTGTCTCTAAAACGCTTTTGTTTATCGGGTTATTGAAGTGAAAGAGTAATAGTACAATATGTAATGGGACAATTTCCCACTTAAGTTAGGTAGAAAATGAGCATTTTGGTTTTTTCCCCCAAACGAGATGGCAAGCCCCTGGCACTGGAAGATCATCAGGGAGAGGATACTCAAGTGCATCAATGCCAGGGTACAGAGTGCACAGAACAGCAGTGGTGAGTGTCTAGAAATGTTGCTGGCATTACGAAATTCAAGTGCAGGTGCAGAGAACAGCCTGTTTCTAATTGCGTGTTTAGACAAGGTTTTTGCAGCCTGACTTTCAGCAAATGTTGGTTGGACTGTAACCCAGGATTTTAAGCTTTGCTTTTTACATGGTTCATCCCCTTCTTTAGGAACATTGAAGAAGGTTTAATGTAGGCAGGACCTTCCTAGCCACAGCTGGTGATTACAATAGCTTGAGGAATGCTCTGGACTTGACACAATCCTTTACAAAAAGCAGAAAAGGCAAATGCATTAAAAAAAAAAATCAGGTACTTATTTATGAAGCTTTTTTCATATGCAGCATTCATGCAGTGGTTAATCCTTGCAAGAACTCAGAATTACCAAGGAAAAAGCATTGCTGTTAAGCACTCAGTTCCAGGATTGATTTTGATATATAGCAAAAAAGAGGGATTTTGCGGGGACTCACAGAAGCCAGATTTCCAAACAAGGATGATACAACATCATTTGGCATAAAGAGCAGCAGGGTATCGGTCGCCTTCGCTGCTGAAGATGTTGATGTCTCTGGCCTCTTAAGCATCAGTATGGTTGGTCTGGAAGGGAGATTGTACATTTGCTGCATTTTAGCTTAGATCTGTAACATAGGATTTGGTTGGAGTTTAGATGCCTCGGTCCTTTTTCAGTTTTGGCTCCAGTTTCTGGTGCATTGTTGGCAAAAGGTCAGAGGGGAGTTGGTGTCACCTCTGTCTGAGAACTGATCGAGTCAGTTCACTCCCTTATGATGGAGTTTCAAAAAGCTTTAGAGTTTAGGCGTTTGGCCTGAAAACCATGTGGTTGGTATTTGGGTTATGTTTGGGCTACAGTCACTGCTGATGCACACATGGTACGAATTGTTCCTGTGGGGCAGAAATTGCCAACACCTTCTTGTGAGTCAAACTCTCCAATTCAAATCCCCCCGCTTCCTTCCCAGACGTGATAGGAGCCTCTCACCAGGGTCTCACAAGTGAGGTTATCAGCACCAGGTTATCCAGGACGGTCCTTGTTGGTCATCTGCAGTTTCTCCATCATCTTTTCCACCGGATCAGTTCAGGGGTACCAGAGCAGTCGGAATAGTTTGTGTGACAGGGGCAGGGTGTGATACACACTGTTGGTACTTCTGATCCTGGCTTGTGTCAAACCCAAATTACAGAAGGATGAGATTGCTTGCAGTGGCATAGCTGAAACATTCTTGTCTACCCTGATCAGGGTTTAGCTTTGGATCAGCGACGACAGCCCATTATGCAATATTTTCTTCTGCTGGGAAATCCTGAGTGCTTTGTATACATTATTCTTAATTGCACTCAGACAATGTGTCCATTGCTGCTGCATAAAAGCAAAACAGCACCAAAATATAAGTGTGCTGGAAGTGAGGTTGGGAAAGCACTGCTGGAACTGGGCAGGGAGAGCTTCTGCTCTGTTTATTTGTGCCAGACCTGGCTCACAAGCACTGTCATTCTCTAGATTCACTTTTTTCCTGTGTTTCCTGCCTAGGCAGTCAGGTGTGAGATAGGGAGAAAGACGGATAGCCTGTGAAGTGACACAAATAGAAAGCAGGGCATTTTTAAAAGAGCAAATGCATTATAAATATATACTTTTTTTTTTTTTTTTTGCCTTTGAGATTGTTTCATTTAGATCACTAGAAGTGAAGTGAAAAAAATCCATGCAGTTTTCCTTGTTTATGCCTTGCCTTTACGTTTTGCCCTGTGTGAGCCTGGGTAATGGAAATCCTTGAGGTCGACCTCACTTTCAGGCGCTCCTTTGCTGTGCAAGTCAGGGATGCTGCAAGGAAAATGCATTTCTGTTTTCAAACAACTGTTTTCATTTCAATTTGCAAATGATGTGGAAATGTTTCTGTTGGCCTTGAGTTTGACTGAAGCTTGTTTTTACAAATGGTAGGACCAGGTTAAGGCAGCCACAGAGTTTTGGATCTCCCGGCTCCAGCGCTCGGGATGTGCTGTTCCTGAAGCCTGGAGTGCAGAGCCTCCCTCGTGTGAGGAGCAGGGTGCGGGGCAAGGCTTGCCCTGCAGCCGCTGGTGTTGATGCCAGCCAGAATTGCAGCCCTGGGTGAAGCTTCAGCAGCCTCCACTGCCCTTTCACTGCCCGGTCGTTAGCTCATACGGCCAGGATTTAGGCCAGCATAGTTCTGCTTCATGAAAGAGGCTATGCAAACAGAAGAAACTATTTTCTGAATTTCCTGTATGCACCTAGTGACACTACTTTAATGGCATGAACTGTACAACACGCATTATTCATGTCTGTTTATCTCTCTCGGTTTTGGCCTTCAAATTTTTTCAGCTGCATGGATGTACTCGCTGTCCGGTGCAACTGAGAAGGAACATAAATCTGTAGCTCACCTTGGCCACCAGACAGTGTTGGGTTTGCTTTCTGACTGACCTATGTTAATCAGGGATCCTGCTCTTCCAGCTGTAAATCAGGCAGCTGATTAATAATCACAGTGAGAGAGATAATTAGTACTGGCATGTAGCTGTTTTATGGATCTCTCTTTTCTGGGAGCCAAATCCAACCATATGGAAAGATGTAGCTGAGACACTATAAATATGATTCCACTTAGACAGTCATCTCTTCTGTTTTCTGTTATCACAGCAGTGTCAGCACAAGGAAAACAATGAAAGTGAAGAGATGCTGTTGCAGATTTTATTACAAGTTTGAGGGCTTGGGACTTTTTTTCTTCTTCAAGGACACTGTGTTAATCTGAAGAAAGAGGGCTTGATTTGTGTTCATTTAGGCCTGCCACAATTATTTAAGAAATAGCTGTAGTGCTCATACTTGAAGAGCTTTGGTTCTCTTTTAACTATTTCTGGCAGACTTAGAAAGATATGCCTTGTGCTTTGTATCATGACAACTTGTCTTCTCCAATAAGCCACATCTTAAACTGTGTCAGCCCTCTCTATGTTCAAAGTAACTGTCTTCTGTTCATTGCTGTTGGATTGATGCTGTTAGCTGGGTGTCTGCAGTGCAGCCAGCAGCAGCGAGTGAGGATTTCCACAGAAAGTGAAGGCTTTAGCAGGGAAGTGCAGATGGGCACCAGGCAGCAGTTGAATCCATGTAGCTGGGAATCCTTGGGCAGAGCCACTTCTGATCTTCACGTTGATCTTCATGCAACCCACCAAAAATAGCAAAAAGATCTGCATTTGAGGACCCATTCACAAGGCTCTAATATCAGCTGCTGAAACTTTACTGGGCACGGTGAAAACAGAGGCAAATAAAATAAAATGTGGAGCAGGAATATCTCTTATCATATTCCGAATCCTTGCAGGATCTCTGTAAGGCAGAGGTTGTCTTTTGAGAACAGCAAACAATTCACCCTGAAGCCATTTCTTTGTGTTCATCTCATTGCGTTGGCTTTTTAGACTATTTTTTAACTATTTTGTTGAGCATTCATAGGCTGGTTTAGTAAATGTGACCTTACTGCGAGTGGGAGAGGCCAAGGACAGATTCCCAAAGTGCTGTGTTGGAGAAGTTTAGGTATGCTGCAAGAGGGGAAGGCCTTTGTGTTTCTGCTTCCTATGAAATATAAAGGAGAGCATCCTGCCACGGTGTGGGATGCTGGGCGGGGTGAGGAAGTCACCCCTTTTTCGGGAAGGAATAAAAAAATGTCTGCTGCAGTGGAGGCAGGAGAGCTCTTCCTTTCTGTTTTACACGATTATTGTTGCAGTCTTGTCTTGGAATAGGTGCCCCAAATAGTTTTTTTTGGTCTTTTGAAATAGTTGACTAACCTTCTCTTCCATAAGAGTATTTTCTTTTGAGATGCCTCATTTCGCTTGTGAAAGGTTTCAGAAATAGATTCTGCCACAGCCATTCCCATCCACACCTTAAAGCATATACAAAGCCCTTTACCTGGTTACATCAATATGATACAGTCTGGGTTGGGTTTTTTTTTCCCCTCTTTAAGACAAAAGTTGTCAGAAGTGGTATGAGGTAAATGATGGTAAATCATAATTTCATGCTAAAAAAAGGTTTTAATTCGATTGTCTCTCATAAAAAGCCAATACCATAAGAGAAATTAAACTACTGCTCCAAAGCTGATATAGAGAGCTCTGTGACTCGGCCGCATCTCATCTTTCTGTCCCAGGAACTGCTTCCATAAATCATTTCTCTTCCAAGGCTTCTGTTCAGTGTACTACTTCTTTTCTGACACTTAACCCACTAGCATTGTGTACTGTATGCATTATGCATTGCCTTTTGTGCATGCCATATATTACAAAGAGCTTTCTATCCCTAAGGGTTTCTGCAGCTATTTCTGTGAGTTCGTCCTACAGGGCACTTTTATGAAAGTCATCAGTTAGCCTTTGCTATGAAGAAAGAGACAATAGTAACTGAAAGTAGGCCAAGCTCATTAGATTATGATTAAAAGGCAGATTTTCTTTTTAATGCAGTGAATGAGGTTCTAGTGGGTGGGCACTGGGCAGAAGTGGTGCTGGAGAAAAGTCACAGGTGCTGTGTCCTTGGGCCACTCTGTCTCTTTAGTTATTTTATAGCTGTAATTAAATACTGACTCATGAAGAGCATAGTGACCTTTAATTTCATTCAAGTGACTTTAACAAATCTTAAGAAAGAAATGCCATGTGTGGTCCTGCCTTTGCTGTCTAGGATGAATCTAGAGCAGATAGTTGGGACCACAAGTTGTTTCAAAGCAGGCTTGTAATCTGCCTCTTACAATGCTGTATCTTCAGCTCTTCTGGGAACATGCATGGCTCCACCAGAAATGGAGGATTTTGTCACTGTGGAGGTCGAGTCAGGATTTAGGATTTGGATTTTCCTCTGGAATTATTTTAGAACCCGCCTTTAGCTCCTCAAAGAGGTGAAGTTCCAGGCTGGCCCAAGGACCTTGGTCTGAGGTCTGAGGACCTGCGCTCAGTCATTTGGTGGGAGCCCTGCACTCCCTTCTTGGCTCTGGTGGGGCTGCAGGGCCAGTGGAACCCCCCACCTCCTGCACCTCTTCCTCTGTCAAGGCAGTGACGCCTCTATTTTAGTGTCTCAACTGAGCTGGAATAGCAGAGCTGGAAACTTCGTCTCCATGGCTGAATTTGAAAACAATTCATTAGGTGCCGTTCAAGTAGTAAATGGTCTGTACGGGCACTGCGTGGGGACTTGATTCCCGCAGACCCTGGTAGGTTCAACTCCCACCTGCAGCCCTCCCTTCATTGATTGCATTGGCTTCTACCCAAAGGGCAGACCCTGGCTCCTGCATGAAAGACTACAGTGCTGTGCTCCCCGTGAGACCACCTCGGTGACAGGGAAGGTTTTTCAGGGTGAAGGGCTAGGTGAGGTGCCTTTTATTTCACCAGCAGACCTGGAGAGGCTGTTAGGCCTCACCCTGCCCTCCTTCATTGACCAGAGGCAAGGGGGAAATTACAGGCTGTAGCCTCTGGCTTAATTAGCCACCTGCTATTCCTGTCCTCTTGCATCCGCAGTAACTATTTATACACATGAGACTATACACAAGGCTGCAGCTCTCTATTTTTCTTGACCAGCAGTAGTCTCTCTCCGTAAGGTGGTAACTCAGCTACCTTGTAGGACAGTTTTCCGTCTTTTTCTGTGTAACATGATGGGACTGGCATTTTTCCCTCTTGCTAACCACCCATATTTCATTGGCCACCATGACTGTCACAGTTTGTACTCCAAGTGATTCCTTGGCACCAGATAACTTCCATGAGTATCCACCATTTAAATACAAATTGTTATCATGTCTCCCTTTCCCTCCCTTCTCCTTAGATGTAAAGGAGCATCCCACTATGGCCTTACCAAGGAACGGAAGAGGCGTTCCCAAGACTGCTCTCCGGACCATGGCTCCAGTTTAGCAGTAGCTGCCCTGGGCCCCGAGCTCTCGGCAGCTGCAGCCATTGCCTTAATGACAGACGAGCCAGGGCTGGTGAACCCGGCCTTCAGCCCCACCTCGGAGGACAGCCAGTCGGGCAGCAGCCCCGGAGACCTGCATCGCAGCAACCGAAACAGAAGTAAGAACTAAAAGTGATGGTTTCAGAGCCTAGTGGCCTCTGACAGCATTTGTTTTCTGTGAAACATATGTTGTTGGAGGCTTTAAAAAAAAAAAAAAAAAGGACAATGAAAGCTTTAATTTTACACAGTTTATCAAATTGCACACTCAGTGACCCAATAGATTTGAGGCGAAAACCAAATTTGCTTGGCCAGGGGCAGCATCAAGCTGAAGACGGACCAGCTGCACACATGCAAACCACAGGTCTTAAGAAAGATTATTTAGGCAAGTCAGCTCAGTTGGAAGAGCAAATGGCATGTGTAGTGTGCTGGGGAGATGGGGTAGCTGTGTAGTGGCTTCACCAAAACATGGTGGCCCAAGTAACCCCCATAGACCATGCCATGGCAACTATCCAAAAGCCTGTTGGGAACTGTGATTGGCAGTTGACAAGTATTTGCAGGAAAACAAACCTTAAGAAGTGTCTTGGGAGCTTGGGGGATGTTTGCCAGCCTCCCAGGGAGGTGCAGCTCGGAGGAGCTGGTCCTGCTGAAGTAACCATAATCAGGGACAAGTTGCACCAGGAAACCTTACCTTGATCCTTCACCCTGTGAAACTTCACCCAGCTCGGATGAATGTCATATCTGAAAAACGTGGCCTGGCCAAAGGCAGACTCGGAAGTGTTAACAGTGAGTTCAAAGCTTTTCTTTGAGGACTCTGAAGCCAAAATGAATAGCCCACCTTGTGTTGCACCAGCTGTGTGTTGGGAGAACGGATGAAGGGTTGAAGAAAGACTAGAAAATGAGCAGTGCTATCCTCTTGTCTGCATGGGGCTAGAGAGGTGAGGAAAGGGAGGGGGTAAGAAGAGAACACCAGAATGAAATTAAATCCCACCAGTTTTATTGAGTCTAGAGGCCGCAGTCTGGTTTGAGGGAATGTTGTATATTAGATTACAATGTTTGGCCAGCACACAGAGCTCGAAGAGAGAGAACAGCCACAGCCACGAAGATATTTTCAGCAGGATGGAAAAGAGTGACATGTTTTGAAAGTATTATGACTTTTTTTTTTGTATTGCCTTACCCAGGTTAGAAGATGTGACTTAGTTGATCCCTCCCACCTGATAATCTTTGAATTTTTGAGATGAAATTGTTGGCTGTTGTTGGTGGCTTTGAAAGCATTGCAGGGTTTTGAGGCAGTAGTGTGGGGTTTTTTTCAAGAAGAGTTTTTAACAACAACTTCCACCTTTGGAGTTGTTTTTTTTTTCAAACTTATATAACTTGGGAAGTGCAGTGCTTCTTCCTTTTCTATGCATTTTTCACAGGAGTGTTGCTGATTCTGCCTTGACTGAGGATTATTCTCTCCCAGGCTACCACACTCACAGGAGATTTCTGTGTGTGGCTGGCAAAACAGACAGGGAAGGTGGCAATTCCAGGGTGTGGGAGAGAGGTAGGATAATTGTACCCAGATTCAGGTGGGTGCAACCTTGGAGTAACAGCTGGAGTCAGGTGCAAAGCTGAAGTGCAGGCAGCCTTGCTGTTGATGTTATGCCCTGTCGTATGCGGACGGCTGCAGAAAAGGTGTGGTTCTAGCCCAGAACTGCTGAACTGTATTCATTTGTTTTTTCCTGTTGCAGCTCGACACTTTGAACGGTCCACTATAAGAAGCAGATCTTTTAAAAAAATAAACAAGGCATTCAGTGTTCTTCGAAGGACAAAAAGTGGAAGTGCCGTTTCCAACCAGGCTGACCGGGAAAGAGAGACTGTTGGAAACTCTGCTGCTGGAGAGGAAGGTAATGCTTTATTCTCCTTGTGTTATCACTTAAAATGGGATAGGGGACCCTATCCATGTGGGAACTGGATATCCACATCTTTCATGTATGTAGTGGGCTGTGTGTGATTAAAAAGCCAGAAAACCCAATCTTTCCTTATTTTCGTCTTTAAAAAGTTGTTAGTGAGTGGCAGGCAAGAATATTGCTGGGGTGTGTGGGATCTCACGTAGGGCCGTCCTGGTAACAGCCTGCGTGCTACAGCCAGGCCAGTATCTAGCACACGGGATGTGGGATCTGGGCATCTGGGATCTATTACTGGAGCTGTCATCGATTTGCTCTATCATTTTGTTCAAGAGGTTTCATCAGCATGTGTCTGTCCCTGTAAAGCAAACGGATCACAGTGATCATACATTATAGGAAATTCATGAGTTTTGGCTAACGTTTATGAAGCACTGGAAATTGCCTGTGAGAGGATGGTATGAAAGTGCAAAGTACTGTAATTATTCCAACACTTCTTTGGGTTCCTTAGTGACAGACTTGTATTACCTCAGCCAGGCAGGTGATGAGGTAAGAGTGCTCTGCTCTTAAACAGCAGGGAGAGGCAAGTTTGTCTGACGTATGTCAAGAATGAGGGGTCTGGCAGGCAGTAACACTTAACATTTGGCATTCTCAAAGCAATAAGCAAATGTTACTAATTGCTTTGGACCGTAATTACGAAGTCAACATTAGCATTCATGCATCAAGAGGAAGTGATGATAGAGTGGGAATCATTGTCTTAATCAAGGTCTTCACTGAGCTTATTATTCCTTTGCTTGATGCCTCAGCACCTCACATGTCTTCCCAGATCAAATGTCCAGGGTAAGGGCTTTAAGACGACAGAATATCCAACTTCCCTTTGCTCTGTATTTCAAGTTGTCATTGAAACCCTCACAAAATAAGTACAAAAGGCTGCCAAATGCTGTGTTTAAGCATCATTATTCTTTAAGTGGTGAATTGGAGAATAGTGTTCAATATTTCTTCTGCTTTATTTGCTTATTCCTTCAGGAGAGTTTCACTACGTTTCTGTGTTCTTGGTACTTACTCTCCTAGTCCACAGACTTGCTGATGTAGCCAAAATAAAACCTGATAATTCAAAACTGTGAACCTTTTCCATAAAAATAATGTGAATCTGCTCCTTGGTCTGGAAACATCATTAATAACTTCACTGTCCTAAATATTTTATTATTTTTCCCCAAGTAAAATTTTGCAAATAAGTTGTCTACAGCTCTCTGAGCAGACACGTTTCTCATTCCCTAGCAACTGTTCAATCCATTGTAAGCAAAAGCTTGCCCTTCTTCAGCTGGATTGAAATTCTGCATGTCTCAAGTTCATACTTTTCAAAAGACACCTCTTCAGGATGGGGCATAGACATTTTTATGACTACTTTCTACCTAGGCTTATAGTTGACATTCACAATTGTTCCACTGAAAGCTTGGTTTCATGTCCAGAGTGTGTGGGTGATCTGGATGCCAACAGTACCTACCCAGCAACCCAGTGCAGTCCAGATGTTAACAGAAGGAAGTTTGTGAAGATGACACTGGCCTTTACATTTCCAGCAGAATGAAAAGAGCTGTTGTCTCCTTTTTAAGGGACATATAATGGGGCACTGAAGTGGCAATCACTCCAGGGCCCCATTGACACTGTCAAGATTGTCATTCTCTCCTTGACTCTGCTTGTGGTTTCATTCCTCTGCACCAAGCATGCCTGTAAACTTGCAAATATATTCTACAGCACTGGAAAAACCAGGTAGGCGTGTAATTACTTAATGAGCTGTTATTCTTACGTATGAGATCACAGAAGCTGGGTACCTAAATTACTGTATTAATTACATTTGCAAAGAATGCACTTTGATTACACAGTTCTGGAATTTGGTCTCTAAAAAAATGCAAGTAACTTGCAGCGATACAAATACAACTTTAACAAAGACCTCTACTCAGTCCTTCGCAACAGGTGCTCTGTGTAATGGCATCTCAAAGGCTCTCCCTGTTTCTTCTTGTTGGAGGAGGAAATGAATATACTTCTTTCTGTTGCAGTTATCATCATCCTGCCAGCTGGAGGCTTGTTTTCTTCTCCAATTCTGTGTGTTTTCTTCTTTTATTTATTTTTTTAAATCCACAGCTGTTCTGAGCAGTCTGCAGTTGGACTCTTGGTTAGACTCGGTTGCACTCTTGGTTAGAGTTGCTGGTCAATCTTTAGGGATAGCTACAGTATGGCCTGCCCTGTGCTTGCCAAAGGTCCAGCCCAAAGCCATTGGAAAAAGGCAGCCCCACGTGTCTGTCTCCCCATTGCCACTCTACTGGCAAGGGAGGTGCTCCAGGAGGTTCCTGGCCTTGGAGGTCCCCACACCTGGTGTGAAAGCTGCTGCTGCCTTGCCCCAAGTTTCACAAGTTCATGTCTGGCACCACCTGAGAGCACACCTCAGCCATGCCTCATTGCTCCAGGAGATTGGACAGCACTTCACCACCTCTCTGGTGTCTCCTTTCCTCACCAGGCTTAGTCAGTGCGTGAGCAGAATAACACTGAGACTGTGTCAGCCTCACAGTGGGCACAGAGTGAAGTAACCCTTTCTTGCTGATAACCTCTTGTTGATAAAGGACCTGTCAGATCATCTGGCAAAGTTCAATGTATTATAGTCCATTTGTCCCCAGTTTTCAGAATTCCCTCATCTTAGTTCAGATGTCTCTGTTTAATCTGTTTTGCCCGTATTTTCATCAAAGGAGCTCTGAGAACAAAAACAATAGTGTGTACCTATGTATTGGCCCTCAGCATCAGCAGCACTGATGTCAAATTAACTATTTGCCCGCTGCAGAGTGTGTAGGTGCCTTTAATCTGAAGATGATATATCTGTTAGGCCAATGCTCGGTTGCGATGTGACTGTGAGGGTGCCAGACAAAATAATCATTCCTGATGCGGGGGAAAAAATATTCAGGTAATCATGATTCTGCTTAACTTGAAGCTGAATGCAGTACTGGTTTTGGAAAACTCCTTTGCTACCCAAGGACACTGAAAAATATGATGTATAACGGCAAATGTGTTTGTGCTATAATTACAGCAGAGAAATAGTTACAGTCTAATGCTATCTTATAAGATACCTGGAGCTGGTAGCAGTCCTGCACTGTGAAGATGACTTCATGGTTTCCATTTGCAACCTGTGGTTTGATTTGCTTAAACAATGTCATATGTGGCCATTTTGGATTTGAATGTTTCAGACTTTCTTTGTTCCTCTGTTTAAATGTTTTGGTGACATTTCCAGCAGAGAACTGTTCATTGTCCAAACCGAAGAAAATGTTAGAAGTGAATGAAAAGTGCAAACACTGATGAGAAAATGTTTGGGGGAAGGAGTCATTAAGGTTTTCTCATTTTTAATAATTTGGTCATTGGTAAATAACTCATGCAAAGTATTTGTCTGTAGTGCAGCACCCAAGCTTGTGATATCCACCTGAGACTAATCTCATTAATAACACTTACAGATACAAATAGCTTTCCAGGTCTGAAGTAGAAGTTAGGAGATCTTAAAAGAGATGGTTTCATTCTGAGGTGTGAGGGAAGGTGTCATGGACATCCTTCTGGCACTGATGCATTTAAGATGTATCTTCTGACTGGATCTACTGGTGTAAACGACCTTGACAATCTACTTAAATGATAAAATATCTCCGAGCAAAGAGTGGTCCAGCTTTGCTATGCTTATTTGTATCACTGTACTCTTAGTTTGGCATCACACCTCTTAAATTCACTTCCAAGAAAAACTATATATACATACTTTTTACTCAAACTGATCTAGAAATACAAGTCGTAAACCAGCTAATGCTTTAGGAGGAAAGAGTTTGGGAATGCAATTGCAAAAACCTCTATACAGTTTTACAGTAAAAGGGAGCCATGCTGCTGGTTTTCAAAAACGTTCATCAGTTCCATTTTGCAGTCAAGCCATTGTAAAATAAATTGAATTTATGATTGCTTGAGGATGTCAAATGTTGTTCAAAGTCAAACTCATTATTCTTAGTCTCATGGTCGGTACAGTTCTACCATCTGTTATTGCTTTGCAGCACTCAAGACCAAGGCAGGCCCTGGCAGAACCACAGAACAGACTCTCCTGTTGTATGGGTGTATCTCATTCCTACTGTTCAGTCTGAGCCCTGTTGTATTTTATATGTACACATATATAAAATAGACAGATATTATCAATACGTCAATTTTTGGGAAAGTTGCATGAAGAAAAAGAAGGTAAGTAAGTGAAACACAGATGGCTCTTCATATCAACCATTTCACAGCATTAAGGCATTAATGCTCTCTATGTGCAGAAAAGAAAGTGACTTATCCAGCCCCAGGACAAGACAGCACAGCCCAGCTTCTGTCTCAGGAAGGCTGCACCCTGCAGGAATCCCACGCTGTTCCCCAGATTGGATGCAGTTGCAGTTCCAATTTCCCCAAACAGCTGTTGGAAATCTTACAGAATTAGTTCAAAGCACTTTGCTGTAGGACGACGAGTCAGGCAACTTCCAGAAGAAAGAGATTGGCTCTGTAGCATTTCCTCCACTGCAGACTGGTAAAATTTGCCTGCTGTAGATGAGATATAGCCACAACCCTTTTGAGGCACATTCAACTCTACAACAGTTTCATTTTAGTTCTTTTGGGACTCCTTTGGTGAGAGGAATGTCCAGACGCAAGAAGAGTCATTAGAGCTGGCATTGCCTTCTACCTGCCCCCTGCATCGGACCAGCATCCCTGGAGAATTAATGAAAGGGATTAAACCAAAATGATGGCAAACTGCTGGGAGAATGAAATGCTAAATGAAAATCAACTGGGACAGAAGAGTTGCAGAACGAAGTCCCACACTAGTGCAAGTGCATGTGACACTCACAGGCACAAGAATTTTCCAACAATAGGTTACACAAGCTTCGTTTAAATTCTGGTGACCAGGTGCTGGGAAGCATGAGTATGTCTCCCTGCAGATAGCCTTTTTTGTGGGGGTGGGCTGGCTCCTCACATCAGTCAGACCTTCTGATCTAAATAAGGACTTGCAACCTAAGACACAAGTTTTGTTTGCAATGATTACCTTTGATTAATCTGGACTCGAGTCATAGCCAACATTACACAGTGCTTTGTCACACTGGATACTAAGAATGAAGGCAGAAGTTATCCTGATGGCAACACTGTCAGAAGGAGCACGGTGCGCACAGAAGTCAGCCAAAACCTGAGCACTGAAGGAACACTACCATTAAGTATTATAAACTGTGAGGATAAAATATTAAGCATACTTAAAATTTTGTATTACAGTCTCATGGCTGCTATACTAACAAGTGCTCGGTGTCCTACATCGTACCAGACAAGTGGAGTTTACTGTGTAAAGCTGGTCTCTCCTATGGTATTTGTTATTGCAATGGGATGTGTGAAAATATCAATAAAATTGCTCACTAATATAAGGAAAATATTGCTTGAGGAAAAAGCACACACAATCTTTCTGAATGCAGATGACATTTTATTATATTGACAGATTCAGGATGTTCCATGCAACCCCCGGTGACAAAAACACAACACTCTGTGGGAAAACCTGCAAGAATCACCAAAAACAAGACAGAAAGTTTACTTCTTTCTAGATTCAGCAGCTCTTCGATATTTAAGGATTGGAAATATAAAATGGTAAAGAAAGGTATGCAATACTCCTGGGTTTTCCTGCTCTGGAAAACCTGGTCAAAGAGAACGGAGAATTCTAATTAAGAGTGTAAGGGCTGGAAAATGGGATCTGTGCAAACTGATGCTCCAGCCTCACAACAGGCTGTGTATATGTGAATGGTACAAGCCCTTAACCCAGTTGGAGTCCCTTAGATTGGGCTGCTGAGGCCCCATTCACTGTACGCAACCAGGTGCTGGAGCAGGGTCCACCTCTTCTGGGTATGGTATATGCATTAGAAAAATTCAAGTTGAAGACATTGTTTTCCAGACACGACATCACCTTGAAATAGGTGTGGTAGGTTTTGATCAAACTGCACACAATGTATGCAGACTGTTTGGTGAAAAAGTGATCATGAATTTTCTTGTTGAAAAAAATATGTATTTGTGTATTCTGTATATTTAGTTTGTCAGACTTACTGTTAGTTTATCAAAATAGGCATTGGTCTTTCACTTATGACAGTCCAGGTTGTTGGTAATACAAACATCCATATGTATGTCTGGGATGAAAACAAAAGGCAAGTCTTCCATGAAGAGAGCAGAAATTAAGGGATCATGGAGTTATTTTTGTTGCTTGGCCCATCCGAGGAGAAAATGGTGCAATTTATTAATTATATTTGATAAAGAACACAAATCAAATGAAGACAGGAGGTGAGGCAGTACATCCTGTTAACTATGAAAAGAGAAAAATTAGTGACTTGCAGACTGGCAAGAGAAATATCTTGGGAAGATTTGTTTTGCTGTAGACTGCACATTTCAGAAGGAAATTAGGTATTAAAAATTCCTTTAAAAGAATCTGCATAAAGTCAGATTGAAAGTCAGCCAAGTGCCACTGCAAGACTTAATAAACCAGTTAAGGCATTGTTCAAGATGCAAAGAAACTTCTGTAAGTTTATACCTTATATAAAGTTATATGTAAGTCTCATATAAGTGCAGAGGCTTGTTCACCGCCATGTTGCTCTGATTTTGCTCTGGGGTAATTACAGACTGAAATAACGTGAGAGTGTCAATAGTTTGTTCAGTCCACCGTTCTCCATGGTCAAGAAATGTAACTGGGTAATTTCTTTAGAAAAGTTTTCAGAATGAGATATGGGAGAATGAGTGTTTGAGTCAAAAAGCACAGTTTGTTAGGACATGCAGTGAATCATCATGCAATGGGAAGTGGAAGTAGTTCTGCTGTAAGACTGCTTTGGTAGCCTGCAAAATATACAGAGATATTTATTTATGCTATTTCTGTGCAGAGAAGATCTCTGGGGATCCAGATTATCATTTGCATTTTTACATATAAATACCCTTATAGCCACACTGAGAGTGTAAAATGTGCATGCTTATTCTGCTGCAGGGATCAGGCCTTTGGTGATTTTTGAGGAGTATCTGTATGGTCTGACTTTAAGCACCCCACTGAGATGCCAGAGTTAATTGCCTCTTTCTGCTTATATAGCGGTTGAGAGAGTTTAGCACCTCCAGAGGTGATTTAGCAGTGAAGCAGGTATCGCTCCCTTTGGGCACCCATGCATTATAAAGGAAGCCAGAGCAAGTAGATCACCAAATTATGCATTTGGCTTAGAGGCCTGGATTTAGATGGAGTGAATCCACCCTTCAGGCTAGAGACAGTGAACAAGTTACAAGCTGGGCAAATGTTCAGAAAATAGAGGAGTATGGGGAAAATAAAGCACCTTCTGTTCCTGAGACATTAAAGTTGTGCACAAAACTCAAGTAAACCCCTATTAGCACAGAAACTGCTACTACAAGAGTATAAACTAAATGAATACTTGGATATTAGGTTGATGAAGGCTGTATCGTTATCCAGATAGACTTTTATTGCCTGTCAACTCTGTGTAAAACCACAAAGTCGAAGTCTGTGCTACTGGTAGGTGCTTTTTACAGATGTGGAGGAAGACAGCTTCCCACCCTGAAGAGCATATGATCAAAGAAGTGGTAAGGGATGCAACATGGTGTTTCTTAATATTTTTTTCCTGTTCTTTCCTTCCCCTTGCTCTTTCCCAAAAGGTTCTGGTGCCTTGCTGGTTTGTTGCCTGCTAATTCTGTAGTAGAAAATATTTATTCTCTCAGATACTGCTCTGTTAATTTTTATTTAACATTTTACCTCTATTCAGTAACAGTCACTGTACTTTCATTTCTAAAATAGGCTATTGAAAAAATATTAGCACTTAATTTTTCAACTTAAAGGTTTTTCATATAAGTGCTGGATTAGACCCACACACAAAAAATTCAAAAGCTCTCTCTCCCCTTTGGGGGATTCAAAATAAATGAAGGCTGATACACCTGTGCTAGAAAACTCACTGGTGCTTTTACTTCAACTTTGCTCACTGTTGAATGTGGATTAAAATTTTGAATTGACCTAGAAGGAAAGAAAGTATTAGTGACATGCTGTGAAAGCAAACATGCCAGTGGAAAAGTAGGGTTTGGAAGAGGATACTCTTACCTAGTGCATTATAAATACAAAAAGGATCTCTGCCCACCATTAGTCCCTCTTCCCTACACTCAGTTTGCCAGGGCCAGCAGAGATCTTTCCCTCCAGGCACCTTGAGCATACCGTGGTTTTAATACAGACACATCGCAGTAAGTCATTCCTACTTCTTAGAGTTCAAGGAGTGATGAAAAGAGAAGGGTCTGGTAGGGAAACTACTGTGTGCTTTGGGTTGCCCAAGAAATCCTGCCTTTCTGTTAGCTGAAGGTAAAAGAACCCTTCCTTGGATGTCACAAGCCAAGCACCCAGTCCTCACCTATGGCACCAAAAATGGAGGAAAACAGAGCAGTCTGGGATGCTACCAGCGAGACAGGGTGTGTAGCCTACTACAGCAGGGGTGGATGTTTGTCGAGGTGTCCATGCCCATCTGCTCTAGGGCCAGCAAGGAACCGTGGCCTGGTTCAGAGGGGTCTCTGGTGACTAAAAATATATTTTGTTCCCTTAAAATATTAGCACGTGTAACTGTTTTTAAGTACATTTCATCTGTCCCTATTACATCAAAGGTTTAGGGCTGTGTTTTGTGGGGGAAAAAGGAAGTTGGAATGTATTAATTAAAAATAGATCCCTTCAAGTCCACTCAGCAAGCATAAGTATCCTTTCCTCCCCACTTAGTATAAATCACATCCATGCATAAAACCTAGTTTGAATAACTGGCAGGTACTTGAAGTCATGCGGTGCATGTTTTAACAAAGCCAAGCTGTGATGTCAAATAAATACCTTACAATGTGCATTTCCAGGTTTTCCCAGGTTGTATCACCTGATTCCAGATGGAGAAATTACCTGCATTAAGATCAACCGTACCGATCCCCATGAAAACCTGGCCATTAGGATTGTGGGAGGCAGTGAGACTCCTTTGGTTCACATTATTATACAGCATATTTATCGAGATGGGGTAATTGCCAGAGATGGAAGATTGCTGCCTGGAGACATGATACTAAAGGTACAGTACTGTGGAGGTACAAGATAAAAGTATCCTAACAAAGAATAAGATGGTGTAAGTCGATCATGAGATGAGATTTGCAGTGTTGCTTGTTTGCGTGGGTAGAATAATGCATGCAGAGACATGCAGTCCCTTTGCATGCTGTGATGATTTCATTCATTTAACCAGGTTTTGAGGCTCACAGATTTGTTTATTTTTCCTATTCACTACCAGGCCTCTCTGATTTCTGCCCAAACATGGTAGATCCAAAACGCAATGTAGTGCAGTATACTGTTGGCATTTCTGACCCAGTGGTGCAAAAGTTTTTTTCTGAAAGCAGAGGCTCGGCTTTTTGTCCAGTTTTTTTCTACTGAACTGAGGGCTTAAATCTCAGTTAGTGACTTACATCCCACTTACACCAGGATAGGTGATAGGGTCCTGATCAGGGTTAAGTTATTTATTTCAGCATCTAGCTCCTCTGTATGATGTATTCAGCACTGCAGAGAGTGAGACACCACCAGCTCTATTTTGGGAGTGTTGCTCCACCGGCAGCCACAGGTGAAATCTCTAAGAACGAACTTGAGCAGCATTAAGGCATTAGCTGTTGGCTACTACTTCTGCTCCTGTTTCTGTAGAAATGTATAACAGATGAACAAGAATTAGGCCAGATGGTTAAAGATCATGTATCTTATGAGCAGTGGCTTCAGCAATAGCTTTTGAATGGGAACTGCACTCTCAGCTGCCTCAGTGACTTGGAGCTCTGCAAGGATGCTAAATTGTATTAATGTTTCAATCCTTAGAAGAAAAGAGTGAGGACAGAAAATAGTAGTTACTTTCCTCACTTTGATGGTGTGTAGTTGGAGTGCACAGGTATATTCACATTGCAAGCCAAAGGTACAGCCGCAGCTCACCCAGGCATACCCCAAGCAGCTTAAATCAGCTAGCTCAAATATCGGTGACAGCGTGGCCAGAGATGGCAAAGAGCTCAGCGTAGGTTTTCCAAGTTACAGGTAAACATTTGAGGAGGCTGCTTTGTTCACTGTGGGCCATGCTGCCATGGATAGACTGGTGCTGGTACCCAGGCTAACCAGTGTGGCATTAGCTGGATAAGGCTATAGCAGCTGGAAGTGGGGTGGACTGCAAGGTCTAGCATGCATGTCAGGGTTGTCTTCCAGGTGGGACTGGATGCCCATCTTACTGCCTACTCTGGCATGCCTGGCTTGTAGGGTTAGTGAATAGTTCTCTCAGCCCTACTGACTTCTTTTACTACATATTTCATGTGAGTAATTATTAAGGATACCATCCTTTGAAGTTCAGAGCACCACCTGTAAGCCACTATGCTTTCCTAGCTTTTGCTGATCCCAGCAGTAGCTGAGGACACTTGAGGTATGCCAGGGTTGTGACATGCCTTCTGCTTCTGAAAGACCATGGCCAAAAGGATTTCTCAGGATCATGATGTGGGCATACTTTGCTCCGGCACTGTTTAAACATGCCTCTGGATTGTGGTTCCAGGCAGCAGCTGGATGAGCATCACCCAGTCGTGCGTTTCAAGGAAGGCTTTTTCTCCTGGTGCCAGCACAGAGTGGCAGAGTTAATGGCACCACTGAGCCAAAACTGTTCCTGCAGGGCACATCCAAACTGCAGTGGGAAGCTGTGATTGCAGCACAGACGGGCCGTCTCAGCTCTCCCCAGCTGTGGCTGACTGCCCAGGGATTTACTGAGGATTCCCAGCAATTTCAGCCCCATGTTGGTGCAGCTCACTCCGTTCGTGGTACCCAAGCTGGCAACTTAAAGTTAGTTGAGCTGTGTCTCTAGGGGTGCAGTCCCCCCATCAGACTGCAGTGGGGACAACCACTGCAAAAACAAATGCCCATCAAAGGCTTTTGTCTGTGCTGGGGAACATTTCTGTTGCAGTTTGGAGACGTTTCTTAATATTTAAATGGTTCAACCCGTGCAATGTAAAACTACATGGAAATAACTTGTCTGATTCAGGTTTTCCAGCCAGCAACGACTTACAACCTTGCAACTGGTTTTCATTTAGCAGTGATAAAGTGCAATGCCTAGTCACTCTTACACATACGGACATGACGGGATTGATTTGAAGCTCTTTTTTTTCTCTTTCTTTTCCCCTGCCAAATTAAAGAAGTGGCAGTTACGCAGTTTTACCACCATCTGAGCTAAATCTTACCTGGAAAACACTGAGAAATGTAAAAAGCCTGATTCTCTGGTGTGGTATATCAGCATAATTGCTAGTAAATATCCAGGGATTTTAAACTTCTGCTTGAGGCTCTTTTCTTCATTTTAGTTAGAGATTCATTAGTGGGGAACATTTTTTTTACTGTACCTAGAACAGCTGGGAGATAATAAAGAAGAGAAACAGCAGGAAAGTGGTGGGAGTGAAAGGAAAGGCTGGCAAGGCGATATGAAATTAGAAGCTAGTGGAATAAAAGAAAGATATATGAAAGGATATTGGAGCTTGGGAAAGAGCAATAATAAAGCTGAAAAATAACATATATGTCTGGAGACTATCAGGGAGAAAGTGGGAAAAAAAAGGCAGAAAGTGTCTGTACAGCACATCTTTTCCTTGGGGGGAAGACTGTTCTGCATCGCAAACTTGGCCTCCTGTGTGACACAGTTTGAAGTAGCACACGTCACTTCGTATGAAGACATCTGTGTAAATAGATCTGCCCTCTCCAGTGCCAATTCAGATGAGATGGTCTTTCTGCTGCTGATTTACGCTTCTCTCTTCCAGGTAAATGGCATGGACATCAAAAATGTGCCTCACAACTATGCCCTATCACTCCTGAAGCAACCCTGCCACATACTCCGACTGACGGTGCTCCGAGAGCAGAGGTACCGATGCCGAAACAGCGGACTTTCCCTTGATGCTCACTGCAATAGGGACGACAGTTTCCATGTTGTGCTAAACAAAAGCAGTCCGGACGAGCAGCTGGGAATAAAGCTGGTCCGCAAGGCCGATGAACCGGGGGTATTTATTTTCAACTTGCTGGAAGGCGGCGTGGCTGCCCGTGATGGACAGCTTCAAGAGAACGACCGGGTGTTGGCCATCAATGGGCATGACCATCGGTACGGCAGTCCAGAGAGCGCAGCCCAGCTGATACAGGTTTGTCACCACCACGTTGATCCCGGTTTCCGAACTTTGCAAAAACCAAGCAGTGTGGTTTCACCACCCATTGCAAAGCAGGGGCCAAACTTAATGTGTGTGTGTTTGGGGGAGGGAAAGAGATGTGTCAAGCTTGGATGGGAATTTACACCTCTAAAAGCTCCTTGGTTTCACTGTGGGTACAAGGGTGAACACGGGCATGGACTCTTGCAGTGATGCCTGTTACCATCAGGCTTTGTAATGTATAGATCAATGTAAGCCTCCATATATTCTGTGCATCACCAAAGAGTGATGCCATCTGCCAAAAAGCAGGCCAGCCTGCACCCTGGAAGCACTGGGTCCAGCTGGGTCCTGACTCCTCCAGCTCAGAAGGAGCTGCAGTGCTCCCTGGTGCAGCCCTGGAGCAAACCAGCGCAGCCTACGGCAATGGACGGCCTGTTTCAGGATGAACATTACCCTCCCAGACTCGATGATTTTCCATGGGTGTGTTTTACGACTGAAGGTACTCCATATCTTGTAGATACTTCTTACCTAAATCCAGCATATGGAAATCCAGATGTTAGGGAAACAATGGATCTGTCTGTAGCTGTAGTTTTTATAAATCTCTATTTAGACTCACGTGGAGAACTAAAGGGGTGCCTCTGCAATGCACTAAACAGTCTTACCACAAAACTGTCAGAAAAAAACCCCTGTGTCTTTCTCAGCTACAAAATCAGTCAGCTTCTGCCGAATTTCCCCTCTAGAACCATTTTCATTTGTTTTCATTCTTTACAGCCTACGTTTTTAGAAAACTTCAACATGAAAAACAAAGCCAAGAATATTTTGTTGCTTTTATCTCATATTCATAGCAGTTATTATACTTGTACAATTTTACATTTCATTTGGAGGCATGCAGAGTGTTCACAGAATTTCATGTGCCTCAATAACAACATGTCGAATCAGGCTGGCTGCTTCCCCTTTCTGACAGGTATACTCAGGGTAACATGAGTCAGATTGAAAGAAGCATTCGAATCCATGCATTTTGTGGAAAGGATTCCTCCTTTAGCATAGGTTCACAGTTGGCTGTAGCCAACTTTTACTGAGAAGTTTATAGCATAGGTAAAGAAAACGGCGTCCCCTTGCATAATGCCAGTTGTTGAAATTCTGGTCCAGCATCTTTCTGGATTACTTTATGTAGCTCACTAACTGGGAGCAGAAGGTAGCGGGGAGGGGAGGTTTAAATTCTCTGAGGGGAACAAGTCTGGAACGAAAACCTTTCTAAAAAATTGGTATTCTTGGAACAGTTCTTTATGGCTACAAAACAAGGCAACAGTGCTTCATAAGCAAAAAACACATGCAGCCTAGAGATGAAATGGAAAAAATGACTAATGAGACCATTCACACACAAGTGTTTAAAAATGCAACTAAAGCTCTTATTGGGTTCCAAAGAGTGGATGTTATTTATAATAATGCTTGAAATGCACACCAGTCCCTGAGAATTTAAACAACATGCCCATCAAAGAGGAGACTCAGGTTTCTAAACAGCCAAGATTACATTGCATTTATGTGAGCTCTGTGAATCACATTTGTCTAACGCAAAATTCCCGGAACCTGTGTCTTTTTTGTCATGTTTTTTCATCAATTATCACTTGCCTTTCCTGTTTCCATGTTATGCCAGAGAAAAACCGTTATACTGAAGCCACAAATGTTTTGCATTTGCTTCTTACACGAAGGGATGTTTTACTGTGTCCTCTGATTTCTCAACAGTATCCTGCCTGTTGAGACCTCAGCGTTTATCAGTCACAGTACATTGAGGTCTTCAAATTAATGGTGGTGGAAGCTTCAAATATGCCACTGGTTTCTCTAAAAACAGGGCTAACATTCACTAAAAGGTGGTGGTGGTTTATTAGGCCAAGCACAGCTGGTAGAACATCAGATTTCTGTGGAATCTGATTAGTTTTGACTTCTAAATAACGAATAATTGAGAAAAATCTGATTCTTCAGGCCTTTAGCAATTATACATTAGCATATGTGAAGGAGTTGTTAATCAGTAGATTAGGTGTCTGGCTGTTTATATGCTCAGTCACAAGAACCGAAATGAAGAAAACGCAAGTGCTAATTAGGAACGTGCACACATCGTAACACTTGGGAGTTTGCTGCTTCCCATTTGTCGCGTCATCTTTAGTCATGGCCTCGTGTCAGATGTGGCACTTTTAATCTAAATAACGTGACATTCCACATCTGTTTTGCATGGGAGAGACAAGAAAAGGAACAAGGTAACAGATCAGTGGGCGCTCGTGTGAGCACATCAAGCCGAGCTGCACGGGTTGAGCCAGACTTTACTGCCTCCAGATGTTCGCCCTCCTCTCTCCCTCTTTCCCCCACCACAGTTCGGAGCAGCTGCGACGGGTGCACGACCCCCTCTCCATCACGACAATTGCTGCCGGCAGAAAGCAGGTCGTGATGTGGAGCGCATCCGAGCTCCATCAACCCTGCGAGAGATGGGGCAGCTTCTGCTGAGAGCAGCACGGCTGCCTTTTTTTAAGATGCGGTTGCCTACTAGATACTCAGAAGTTGCCACCGTGTCTCTGCCTCCCTGCTTGATTTGCTTTGGCTGTAACACAGATTTTAATTCTAGTAGATTGTTTCAGCTATTACTTGCATTCAGTCTCAAAGCTAACCTCATTTCTTTAATTCTTGCTTCAGCATAAAAAAAACAAAGAAGGAATTGTGGGAAAAACAAGTGGTGAGAGGGAGGGAGGGAGCAGAATGAAGCAGTAATTAATATTCTGATCAGTAGAAATGTTAATGGGTTTTTATATGGAAGTACATAAATACAAAAGCTGGTCTTGTTGTTTGGATAACTTTTTAAAACACTCTGGACTTCTGAGAAATTACCCAACTTGACTGACCTGGAGACAAATGTGACATTGCAATAGAGACTCTTGTGAACTTTTGCTAGTCATTCTACAAGAATTAATCACATTTACAACCTTGCTCTAAATAACCAACTTTGAGACTAACCATGTGGCAGCGGATGAGTTTTAAACAGAAGTTGCCTAAGTTGAAGTTGTTTGTTTTAGAGAAAACTGGATTTTCATGGGGCCATATACCCTTAGGAGGTTTAGTCTTGTATTGTTCAGTTCCATCTCAAACATATTACAAACTAGGGACCAGGGTGGTTTCCTTTCTCCCAAGATACAGCATTCTACTTTTGGGTACCAGCTGAGTCCAGAGTCCAGGAATTAATATTCCATAGAAACACACCTGGTAAAAATACCTAGAAAGCTATTTTGAAATATGTGTGTATGTATCAAATTATGTATTATGAAGCTGTGGAGATCTGAGTTGCTGGTTAAAAAACTAGCATCCCCAAAGATATTGGGGCAGTAACAAAGAAGTGCACATTTTTTACTGAGAGATCACCTTCCTTGGAAATAGCACAGCCTGAACACGCAGATTTCAGGCTTGAAGTTGGAAGTTTAGGAGAGGTAGGTTGCTTTTTTTTTAACTATAGTGACATTTTTCAAAAGCATTTTTTAACTCTCAGCTACTACTATTGAATTCAGTTCCAGAAAAGACAAACCAAACTATAAAAACAAAAATCCCAGGGGCTTCCTCTGGCTTCTGTTAATTGTCTGCAGGAGATTTGATTTCAATAGCGCAACTGGATCTGGGTTTGGTTTCCAGCTGCTTGTTCAACGCCAGCTTTCCTTGGAGCTTCTCCCCAGCGAGCACGGCACGTCAGCATGCCAGCAAGCAATTCTGGAGGTCTGATGCCCCCAGGGCTGCGGTACCAACAAGCATTGCTGCTGCAGCCCCAGGGGGATCAGACCTCCAGACATGGTTGCCGGGGGGGCTCCACGTTTGATTCTGAGCAGTTGCTCAGTAATAACCTGCGAGCAAGCAGGCAGGAGTCCCTCTGGAGACTGGTCCTTAAGAGCCCCTCCTGCCTGCCACAACTCCAGGGTCTTTAGCCTGGAGAGGAGATTAGAGGATTAATTTTTTTTATCTTCTGCGTATGCTTCTATAGCACTGAGGCTATTTCTGTACTTCAGTTCAGTTCAGTATGTTGGTTTGCCCTTACGGCAGACATCTATGATTTACCCAGCTAAACCCCACTCCCTGTTGGCTCTATCTTTACATCACTGTTGTCTTGAACAGATTCATATGAGCCTTACTGAGGGAAGAATGAAGCCATTTGCTTCTAGGGAAACCGTGCTGATTCAATAAGGCAGAAAAAATTCACCTGTACACAGAATTAACAACAGTAATATCAGGCACGCACAGAACACCTTAAAAATAATGAGCAAACATAACTCGGTAGAAGCTTTGCAGCATCTCTCAGGCATGTAAGTATTATGACTGCGTTGTGCAAAAAGGCCCAGAAGCATTTTGAGCTTATTTTGGGTTAATTGCTTTTGCAGCTCCTGTTCCTAGAGTGAGAGTTTGGGCTAGTTTCCCATCCTAAACTCCATTACTCTGTGTGCTTGCTTGTGCCCTCCCTCTTTCTTTGTGCTCTTGTGCAGTAGGATTTTACTTCTCAAAATGGTTGCACATCCCTTTCTTTAAGCTGCCTTACATTTGTCATGCTCACTGCATGCAGGTGGACTCAGTTACATCATTTATTCCCCACTTTCGTCAGCCAAGGCTTGAGCACATCCCTCGTTACGGGGTTAATTGCATCTTTTTCAGAGTTCCCGTCGGGCAGCAGCAGCTCTGGTTGCCTGTCTCTCTCCTGTGGCAGGTACGTTGCTGCTCTGTGGTGGTGTACGCAGGTGTGTGCGAGAGCTGATTGGCACTCACTGTGGTGGATCACTGCTTCCAGCCGGATTGGGGGCAGATAGGAAGGGGTTTTCAGAGTTAACACCAAATTTTCAAAAGAAGTATTAAGTAGCAGGCAGTAAATTTTTATGAACTTTATTGACCTGAACTGATGCTACTGCTTTATGTCATTGCGACCACATTAAGTGTGGTTTGGATTTCCCACAAAGTGGGACCCACGTTTCTTGGATCCTCTGGGGCTAAAGTGCAGGGGTTTCTTGCACCGGGGCGGTGGGATTCACTCTGTACCTCCTACCACAGGCCAGCGAGAAGCAGGTTCACTTTGTCGTGTCGCGGCAGACCAGGCAGCAGACCCCCGACCTCTTGCAGGAGACGGGCTGGAGTTACGGCTGCGGCAGCCGCCAGCCCTGTCCCACCGAAAGAAACAACCCCGGCAAGGTGAGGGCACGAGCGCTCGCGTGGTTTCTCTGCCATCCGTGGGACAAGGGACTGGGAGGGCAGCTAGCATTTTAGTGTCTTGGGGTGTTATATCTGGTTTCTGTCACCCGAAGAAGCATGCCTTCTTTTGCAATGGAAACTTAAAAGCTCTGCTCCTCATTATTGATACACTGCTTCTGCCCTGACTCTGGCTGGGGTAGGGAGGTAAGGAGAAGGCAAGGGGCAGTGGTGGGGCAGGGGGCTGATGTGCACACAGCATCCTGGCCATGGGCACAGACCTGGCCTGCGGTGCGAGCCAGCATGGGGCAATGCGCTCCAATGAAGATAAGAGGCTTATCTGAAGTTTCTCCATCTGGAGGAAAGTCTTCAGGCAAAAAGCTTTCATATGCTGGCCTGAGAGATTCCCATAAGCTGCTTGAAAATTACAGTAATTATTAGTCTGTTGCTCATTTCTTAAGACACCCATGCTCTGACCCAGCTGGCAGTTCGGCAGCAGGCAGTGGCTGCAGTCTCCGTGGCCGCTGCAAGCGTGCCGTCTTTCTGTGGAGCTCAGGACCCAAAACGTGTTGGTTCGGCTCTGGCAGCACAGCTGGACCCAACCCAGGGCCACACGGCACAGAGCAACCTTCTCACCCTGATATGGCTCTGGTTCCCAAACTGTCCCTCCAACCACTCCTCTGTACCCAGTTACATCATGTGTTTAGTGCATTTAGACCTGCAATATGCTCTCTGCATAAGGCAGAGAGACTCTCATGGTCAAATATATGAGGTTTTAAAGCAGAAATCAACGCAGCAAGAGCTCTGAAAATACCTTTTCTGAGTTTACTCGATGCTACTCTTTGCACTACAGACACAACAAGGTATGTCCTTGCAGGAGCTGAATTTGTTTATTTCACTAAATTTAAAGTCACATGCTTGGCTAATTTACATTAATCGCTCTGAGTGTCACCACTTATGCAAAGCCTTGCGAGCCGGTCCCCTGGCCACCCGTGCCAGGGGTGCATCAGGGAGGTGGACAGGCAGGGCTGGTTTCAATCCATCCTGCCTGATGGGGAGCCAGATGTGTCCTTAAAGGGACCTTTGGACTGAACCAGCTGCCAGATCGGATGCACAGCTGTCAGCCAGGAGACAAGCCTAGCTCTGCATTTTACAAATGCTTAAAGATACCCATTTTTTGCAGTTTTTCTTTTTTTTTTTAAACTACATTATTCAGTGTTTTTATGTGTAAAAACTATACTAGTGTCTATTTATCTATTTTTAGTTTTCCTTTTCCACAAAGTCACAATCACAGCCCTTGTTAGGTGAGACTGGATCAGCAGGAGTTAAACCAGTGAGCAGAGTCAATGCTTGGTAGCTACTACCCAGTAGCAAATAGTGCCCAACTAATCATGCATCTGCAAGGCATTACTTCCTAATGAAGTAATGATTTCCTTAGGGAGATATGTATAGGACAGCAATTAGCTTGTGTTGCTACTGTATGATTTCTAGTGAAGCTCCAAGCACCTGCTAGATCTACCACGTTGATCTGATTAATTGATCCCACATGGGATTATTTGGGAACATGACTTGTCTTCCATAAACTGCCCTAAATCTTCGTTTTCTCTTCCTGTACCGAGAGGTGTTAGATAGCAATTCTTGGTAAATTCAACACCATTTTGGGTAGCTGTGAGATTGAAGGGCCAATGTTGACCTTGCAACAGTCCTTTAAAGACTAACGAATCATCTTTTGTTGGATAGGTCACGGCTTTTAGGAGGATTTCCAGTTTGCCACAAGAGGTGGGTGCTACATAAGCGCATGAGTGGGCATGCTGCTGTGGGCTTCTGCCCAGTGCCACCATTTGGGCACTTTCCAGGGAAGATCACAGCCAAAAAAAGAAAATTCTGAGCTGTTCATAGCTCCCTTTAGCTTTGTGTGTGTGCAGTGGAAGGTTTATATCAGAGAAATGCTCTGGCAATAGATCAGGAGACCGGTACGGCCGGTGCACACGATGAGCTTCAGACACTGTGGGCTTTTGGTCTGATAAAATCATTATTGGAGTGTTGTTTGCCCTTTTGTAGGGTATGAGTGTGTCAGTTTGAATTTCTCATGCTTTTTTGCTGAAGGTTTAACTGAACAGCCTTTGCAATTCAAGATCTTTAAACTCTAGGCTTTGGCAGACTTAAAATGTTATTTGTTTTTAAATAGACATTAGTGCAGGAGTAATGCTTGCACGTCTAGGGCCTGTAGGGTGTCCTAACGCAGTGCACGCTCCTGCTCAAAACCAAGGCAATGCTTGTTGGCTGGACTTTACTGTCAAGGGATTTTCCTGTGTGTGCATGGTTTGATGAGTCTGTTACCTGCTGCCATCAGTGCGATTGCTTTATTATGTGCGATTGATAGAGAGGTTGCTAACTGACTTGAATTCTGATTAATTTTAAGGTGTGTTTTGTCCCCTGAGCTTACTGTAGGAGGTGACATTAGCAGGTCAGGAATGCTCTTTGAGGGAAGCAGCTCTCACTGTAGAGCATGTATGTAAACGTGGGCTGAAATCTGCTCCCAAGCCTTGGCTGTATTCAGCACCAAGAATAAACTCTAGCTTCCAGCAGCCGCCTTGCTCGCACGATGGCTCAGGAACCGCTTTTGGCCAAGCTGTTGCCCTCATGACAGCCTGCCTCCATCTGGAAAGCGCGAGGAGGCGGCTCTTTTTCAGGCCAATGCTAATGGCAATCAGCCACGCAGCCAACAAGGCACTGGAGAAAGCGGAGGACGGTCTGTAGTGACCACGTCCTCCTCTGGTGGCAGTGATGCCGGGTGTATGGTGCGCCAGGAGATTGTTCCTGCACAGGCTCTCACCGAGCTGTTTTCCTGCGTACGGAGATAGGGGAGGCACAGCCCAAGCTGTTCTGGCTGCTGCCTGGAATCAGAAAAGAAAAGATGTCAGAAACACTTTCTTGTGCAGCCGAGGTTGTTAAGCTGGGCTGTAATGCATAAACAGGCCAGATTCGATTTCTTTGAAGTCGGTGGGAGCTTTGCCATTAATTAAATAGCACTTGTTTTTAATTGGAACTGTTTTCTTACTCCTTCCTAACAAATTGCCTAGTACTTAAAACAAATCTGTCACCCTGTTGCTTGAGCAAGCAATGTTTTCTGACTGTACGAGCAGGTTAGTCTTCAGGTGAAGTACATTTTGCAAAGAGACGCAGATACATCTTTTGCCTGCAAGACACGTGTCATGGCTTTGATGTTGTGATAATCTGCTGTAAATATTTATTTTCCAGTAAATATACAGAAAAGAAAAAAAAAAATTAAAAAGAGGAGGAGATGAACTGTTATGTTTTTCTTTTCCTGACCTCCAAGGTCACTTCAAAATGACAGAGAAGGACAATTGTTTAGAAGAGAATGCATTGAAATGCAGGCACTGATAAACATTGCCTTTTAACTGGTTTACTCATTATCAGTTGTACCTCCAAGAAAGCTCTACGTGTGTTTACTAAGAAAGGCTTTACTTTCCTTTCATCACTGCCTCCGCCTCAGCCGAGTCGACCCAATTCCTTTCTATCTGCAACCATGTAAAAAATGACGTGTGCAAGAGTAGCTTCAAAGGAAAACTGGTCCTACATGGTTGAGCATACAAGTACCAGTACTTTTATGATTCTTCATTGAAAGGTAACAGGACAATTCGCTACCAAGCACTGCTTTGAAATCTGCTTCTCTCTGCACCAATTCCTCAAAAATAAAGCATCAGCCAGTTTATCAGCTAATGCTTTTGGTGTCTGAGACATGATGGACACTTCATAAGTAACGGGATTGCTCTGAACTCTCCGAGCTGCAAGTCTAATTCCAGTTTCATCTCTTGCTACAAAATTCCAGACCGCATTTTTGTGAAAATTAGTACTGCCCCTATCCCACATGCTTCAGGAATTAGCCTTTTCCTGATGGAAAGCCATTCCTTTCCAAGGGAAAAAGGACAAAGTTTTTGCACAAATATGGATGAAACATTAAGTTTATTTTGCAGAAAGATAGAACTACTATGTTTAAAACATTTACATCTTAAAGACAAAGGTGAAAGGTTAAAATTATCTGGACTAGAACATTTATATTTTTTTAAAAGGGAGTGTTGTAAAACCTTCAGAATTTTTAGGTTCATTTGCAAGCCATAAGCCCAATTACTCTGAAACAGTGCCTGTGTTCTGCATGGATCAGATGTGTTATGTCCAAACAACTGTATCACTTTGTTTTTTTGTCCTGGTGACTAAAAGAAGACCTTTTCCACTGAGCTCTTTGCCTTTTTGTTCCTGGAGCTCTGTGGCAGCCACTGTTCTTCTGCTCAAGCATCTAGAGATCCTTTGCTAAGCTGCTAAAAGGTTCTGGGGTTTGTTGTTGATGTTGCATCACAGAAATCCTGATGTGGAGTTAGTTCCACCAAACATACCTTTAAAAAAAACCCAACAAACCAAATATATAGCCTGCCCTACTCCCACAAAAACTTCTTGCCGCTGTCTTCCTTCATCCATCATCATCACTGCAGGAGCAGCCATGGACTTGCCTGCTCTACTTTCTGTGCTGCTGGCCCAGGAATTGAGGTGGAATGTCTTTGTAGGATCTTGGATTTCTAAGAAGAGATTAATGTGGCTTTAAATGAGTTTTACAGCTTATTTTTGCATATTATAAATGTGTGGTCACACTTGTGAGTGAGAAGGTTGGGGTTTTTTTTAATATGCATTTTAAATATATTTAGCAGCATGCTATTATATCTACATAGAAGCCTGGAGTGGATGGTGTTGTTCCTGCAAGAGAGGCTGGGATCTTCAGGAGTTGATGCCAGGAGCACAGCTTATGAAATACTTAAGGAAATCAAAGCATTTAACATTTAAATCCAGATTTTCTGGAGAAGCATCCTTGTCTCTTCAACTCTTCTGTAAGAGCTGGATGCATTGTAAACATGACATTCAGTTCACAGGTTTTGTTGAAGCTTGTGTTGCCTCTCCATCCTGAGGCTGTCTGTGAGTTTGTTTCACTCATACACTAGTTACTGCATGATCAGCGGTGTGTATGTAAGTTTTCCTGTTCAGGGGGAGGAATAAGTGGATGACTGTCCTCAAACAGTAGAGCAGGCTGTCCCAAAGTGACCTTTTAAGCAAAAGCACTAGGAAGAGTGCCCTGGAAGATGCTGGGTCTTCACTCTATAAATGTCCTTCTCTTTCTGAACAGAAACACATATTCTTCAAGTGTATTCCCACTAGTAATTTACACAGAAACACAGAAATCTGGAAGAGCAAATGAAGTGTGTATCTTCTAATCTGTCCCCAAGAGTTTTATTCCTTTAACCCAGGTGGACCATTTCTCATTAACTGTACAGATGATGCTCAGACTGCAAGCCGCAAGATAAGAACCATGACCTGACAGTCAAAGATATGAGGACCAGTAGTGATAATATTAAGAACATTTTTTTTTTTAATCAGATTTCTTATTTACATTTCAAAGACCTGCTTCTATTAGTCTCAACACTAAAACTCTTCTGATTTTGGCGGGACCAGCGCCTGACTTTAGCTGTTAAAGCATGGATTATCTTGGCGGTAGCTCTGACTCCACAGATGCCTAAACCCTGGAGAAAGTCATGCTTGCCATCTGGCCAGGCGTGGCAGGCGGCTGTGAAGTGCTTTGGTATTCCCTCAACGAATATTCATTTCAGCAGAAAATGCCTAAGCTGTCAGGGAGGTCCCCGTGCCCACTGTGTTTGTTGTTGCTGTTTTCTCCATCACAGAGCACCCTTCACACCGTCACCTGTCACGAGAAGGTGGTGGCTGTCCGGAAAGATCACACAGAATCGCTAGGAATGACTGTAGCAGGCGGAGCATCTAACTGGGAATGGGATTTGCCTATCTATGTGATAAGTGTCGAACCTGGAGGAGTTATCAGCAGAGACAGCAGGATAAAAACAGGTAAAAAGAGGGGATTTTGAAAGCCTGCTTTAATTCAAAGGCTTCCTTTGAAAAACAGAGGGATAGTGAAAGAGCATCACACCCTGACATCTTCAGCCATCCCATAGATTTTGGGATGCCTCAGATTAGAGGGTCTCAAGTCAGCTACCAGAAAAGGTATAATATGCAGCAGTAACCATCTCTGTGAAGTGGGATGTGGGCATGTTCTGGTAAAAAAAAAATAAAATAGTTTTTCACAGGAAAATGAGCTTGCACCACCATCTCCCAACTACTGAAATCTTCATTGTGCAAACTTCATGGGTTTTTAATGTAAATTTTTGTGCTTGTTTGTCATATCGTTCATGGCTTTGAAAGAAATATAAAGGAGCAGAATTCCCATTACATATGAAGCAATGTTAGTGCCTTGTGGCTTAATATCATGTCTGGAAACATTGGCTTTATAATTCCATTTGGGTCTTGATGTAACAGAGTGATAAAATTAATAGCTTCTCCCCCTCTGCATGAATAAGCCTTTACAGTAAGAGGAAGAGCATATGTTATCAGTGGGTTTTGTGGGAACAGGTAGGCAGTAGAGGAATGGTGAAACTCTCAGTTTTCAGGATGTTAAATCTCCAAGAGCCAAGTAGCTTGGTACCCTGCATCTGGCAACCACACAGCTTGCCATCCCCTTGCCCTTCATCCCCCACGCTCAGCTTCAGCCCAGTCACTACCAAGAAGCTGGAGGGAAATCCTGAGTGTGGGGGAAGCGAAGGCACCCAAAAGTGGGGCAGAATAGCTGCAGCCCAGCTGAGCCCCACGAGCCTGGGTCGCAGCACCCAGCACTGGCACACGTGGGAACCTCCCCTTTGCGGGAGCTATGGCTGCTCATCAAAACCCGTGTAAGAACATGACAACAGGAGCAAACCAGCAGGTTTCCCCTTTCCTCCTGCTGGGAAATGACTGCCTTTCAGTGGGATACATTTTCCAAAAAATATTCATCATGAGGCAGCATGGAAAATTCAGCCTAGTTAATTTGATAAAATTAGAAACAAATGAATACGTGATGATATAACAGCGCCATAAGCCTCCATGGTTTAGAGCATCCCTTAGGCTGTTGTCTGCCTCATCGGGGCAGACCACAAGAAGAGGTTAATGTTCATGCTGCGCTGCCTGGACTGTCAGTGAATACAGCCCCTGCCTGGAGGAGCATGCAGGTGAAGCACAGAGGGACCCAGGGAAGCCCTGTTGTTGGAACGAGCCGTGGAGCCTAGCGGAGCACTTGGCACCGTGGCATCAGGCATGACATTAATGATGTCTTTATTGTTCTCCCTGAAGTAATTGAGGTCATCTTTGCATTTTTCTCTGCAACTTGCTGTGCCTATGTTGTAAACAAGGCAATCGGAAAGATATTTTGGCTTGCGGCCATTCAAACGAGCATTAACATTAAAATAATAATAGGTTATTCTGCAAAGCAAACTTTACGAAGAACCAGCTGGAGTGGCAGTCCTCAGCTTAGGGAGCACTGGGAGAAAACCACCTTCGAGCTTTCAGGTTTCAAGCTCAGGTTGAGTACCAAAGTTGTTAGCTGGACGTGGGCTTTGGAGACCTGGACTAGCGTCAGGTGCCGGTACCAAAGCTTGTTGGTACAGCAGGACCCCAGCTGTGCCATTCAGCTCTGGATGCAGGACATGATGTGACAAGAAACCAGGACCAAAGCCTCCGTCCAGCCCAGCGATGCTCCTGTGTACGGGGATCTAGGCCCTTCCCTCATGCCTGTGGCATGTTTACTAGCATATGCTTCACATCCACGTTAACCGATAGGATTAACAAACAGCCTCATCAGGCAGCAAGTTCTTGGCCATGGCTTTGACTCGCTTGTTCGTGGGGGTGGAGAGGCGATCTTGGAAACACTTGCAAGGTTTTTTATCATCCGTTTTATCGGTCTCAGGTGACATCCTCCTGAACGTGAATGGGATTGACCTGACGGGGGTCAGCCGGAGCGAGGCCGTCGCCCTGCTGAAAAACACCAACTCGTCGGTGGTGCTCAAAGCCCTGGAGATGAGAGCGTGCGAAGCCCAGGAGGAGCAAGGCCGCCTGCCACCCCCCGAGGCCACGCAGGCGGCCCCCGAGAGCAGCGAGTGGTCACCTTCCTGGGTTATGTGGCTGGGGCTGCCACGGTAAGTCCACAGATTACATCCTCTTGCTGAAGGGGAGTGGGAGGAAAGATTTGTGTTTTCTGGCAATTCTTTCTTTTGGCTTGATTCATTGCACTGACATCTTAATTAAATCCAGGCTCTGTCACAGACTTGACTCTAAATACCTCCCTTTTGTAAATGGGTATGTGTACATGGAAAAATAGACATGCAGATCCCCTTGCAAGGGAGGAAAGGATCCTGAATTGTTCCATTGAAAACATATCTGGCACTTAGGGAGTGAAAGGAAAAGCTTACAGGGATACAGGAGCTTGCTGAATTGGGGTCTAGGCTCGACCACCCTGCAGAAGGCAGAGCTACCCCTCCTGCAGCTCCTAAGCTGCACAGCCCTTCTCCTTAGCCAAATCCAGCTGAATTGTTTGACTTTGCCCAGATGTTGCAAAGTGTGTGCAGTTGGCCGGTATCTCCGAATCACCTCTTTTAACCCCACCCCCGACTGAAAGAAGTACATTTGTCATACACAGGAAGCAGCTGTGTTGTCATTTCAGTAAGGATAATAAAAGCCACATCGCATGTCGTTCTCGCAAACACACTCGGTGTGCAGGGTGTATACCTGCAGCTTCAGCAACATTTTGTAAGTATTAAATGAGGACATGTTGTGAATCTGTGAATACGTGAAGCTAGTATCACACATTTGAAACTGGTATTCGGTTTTAAGGAATGAAGAATTTAGCTTACAGGTTACTTTTGTCCTTAGTCCTATCCCTGGCAGCAGTTCAGAGTGTCTTTGTCTTTTAGGGGAGGGCATGAGAAGATGGTCTACAGAACAGGTGGGCATTTGCTCTAGGCACAGTTTCAGGACTCCATTTCCCACTCTCGCATAGCAGGTTAGATGCTTTCTCTCCTTCTGGCTTGAGCTGTTTTGAGCTCATTCACCTTGCAGCAAGGTCTGCTGTGAGGGCCAGATGTGTTTCAGGGCTTGGTCTGAGGCTAATGACTGTGTAACGTGCTGAAGCACTGCAAGATCAGAAGGTAGGCCATGTGTCTGTCACCCACAGATGAAAGGTTCCTTCTCCAGGGGAGAGGACTACGTCCTTATTCCTGTGAAAGAAAAAGCAGTAAATGGATGGTCCATAACTTGCTACCCCAGCTGACGGTAAACTTTTCTCACCCAGTCTCACTGCGGACAGGCAGCCCATGGGAGGTCCTCATTCCTGCTCGGTGCTTCTGCACCCCTGAGCTTGACCAGCAGCACTGTGAAGGCACTGGAGCATGGGTAGTGCTCCCAGCAGAGAGACAGCAAGCAGACTAGAGGCCTTACAGATGCTGCAATTTGCAATGCTGAGTCTTGCTTTCAATCACCACCCATTGCTAGATGGACTGAAACAATTGCACCTTGCCTACACCTGCCCTAACCCCACCTTTGTTGGGCTGTAAAGAAAACCTGAGCTGCCTAGTCATCATCTCTACCCACAGCTGCCTGAAGTCCCCATGTCCTCAGCAAGGTGACGGAGATGAAGGACAGAGCTCCAGTGCTGCAGGCTTGCACCCAGGGTTCACATCAGTCAGTTCCACTTTGCAGTTTGGGAAGAAAAGGTGTTTTTCCCATTTTAAAAGCAGTCTCTGAATTCACTCTATCCCCCCTCCTCCGAAGGCGGCATGTGTGAAAGCATTCCCACCCCTTTGATCTGAAGGAAAATCAGCCTCAGTGTCAGCAAGGCTGAAGACAGGAGTTCATTGTAACTCCATCCCCAGCTGCGATGCCGAGCACAGCGTGGCCCTTCTCCGCCAAAGAAAAGTAAAGGGATTGGTATGCTGAGCTGGTACACTGCTCTGAACATCAGACTAAGACAGGGACCAGCACCCAGCACTGGTTAGACATGACAGTAACAAAAGTGCGCTGCATCCTTGTTAGTAGCTGGTTGGTTGAGTAGGGGTGTGCAAGGACCAGGTTTGGGTTTGCTCATGAGGGATTATCAGACCCTTCAGTCTTCCCCAGCATCAGTGCGCTTACACTCTTGTACTGATTCTTCAGGTCCCAGATGTCTGGAAGTCCTTCAACAGGTTCTCACACTAGGATGTGTATCGCATTAACTCCTTTCACTCCAGGCTGAGCATTTAACCTTTCCCTATCTGGCTTTCAGTTTGCTTTTGGCAAGGATCACATCCCACTAGATCTCAAGGTATTGCCAGCAGTCTCACAGCCTTTTCCAGGCTGCTAGAGAAAACTATTCTTCTCCAAATAGATGTCTGACAGGTCCAGCTTGGCAAAGGTGCCTCATGTGCAACTATGGGACAAGATGGTGAAGATTCACCTACCCTAATTAAAACCATTTACAAGAGGGACTGCTCTGAGATACGTGAGTCCGAGAACATTTGGTACAGGTGATGGAAAAGTAGAAACGTCAAAATCATGATTATACAGGATCATGCAAAGTACTTGGGAAGACGGGTAGGATGGGGCACACCTACATAAGAAAAACTGAACAAATAGGAAAGTCAGTAAAACTGGTAGGCCAGGAACAGGCACGATTAAAAAAAGAGGCGGCTGGATGGTGGATTCTTTAAATTCTGCTGAGAATGGGAAGATGTGGCTCTAGACAAGCCATAGCAGTGCAGCGCCAAGTATCTGTTCACAGCAAGCGAGACAGGGAGTGCAGACGCAGCTTGACATTGCGACTTAGAGTGGGATGCTCAGGCTTAGGAAACTGAGGGGAGAGGAGAGTCTTTCCTTCTGTGTTCCAAAAACATGGAGTTTTGATGAAAATCCTGTCAAGGATGGTCCCATAAAATGTGCCAAGTTGAGCTAAACACTAGAGGATGTCTACAGACCTCTGCCCATGACTGATGAAGTAGAAAACAGGCTAATGTTAATAATAGTTACATGATTAAAAGTACCTTCCTCGCTTTTGAGGCCGGTGTACTATAAACACCTAATTCTTCCTAGGGACTGCATACTTGTTACAGAGATGGGCACAGACAAGAGACACAAATATTGAGAGTTAGGGAACTATACCATTTTTCTGGCTCAAGTCAGTAGCAGCAGAATCAGACAGGTTATCTGACTTCTCACACCAAAGCTCAAAGCCTTGGAAAAGCCATCTTGCATAATTTAACATTTGCGGATCACACTTAAATTTCAGCCCTTTCCTTGTGAGAGCTTAAAATTGGCTTTGGTCACTTTTATATGGCTTGATAATACATAAACAACTCCTCTGTTCTTTCTGTAGTACAATCCAATATGTAGCAGTTATAAAATAGGATGCACATGTGCATCTGACGTCTGTCAGAACTTGGCCCGCATGTGAGCGGAGGGGCTGCAGGCTGGGCGTCGGGAGGAAACAGTGATGCAGGACCTTAAGCATTCCCACCCGAAGACTTATTTCAGGGTAGCTAATTTAATTGTTTATTGTTGAGGAAGACAGGTCTCCTTTATTTTTGGAGGGAAATGTTGTTGTGAAGCATGCACAAAGGAAATAATGTGGAGCAGCTGGTGAAAAGCATTTCCCCAGCCCCGTGATGTTTCTTCTACTGCTTGTTTTCCTGCTCTCCTTTCCCTGCTCTCCTCACATTTCCTTCCCCCAGCTAGCACTTAAAAATACTTTATAGATCATCCTGTCATAACATTTTCAAACATTAGTACTTCACACAAGTGCTTTTCTTCATCTGCAAAGTGAGATGAGAAAGACAGGAGGTGGCCAAAGTCATTCTGCAAACCACGGGTAGAACTGGACATAAAACACAGAATTAGGACAGAAACTCCCCCAAATTAACTCCATCCAGGCTGTAGGGCTCTGATGGGAGCAATTCTCAAGTATTACTGTATTCCACTGCTACTTGGCTACTGTAACAGGGCAGGGGGAGGGAGTCATGCTTTCCATACCTGTTATTGCTGAAGTGCTCCTGAAGTTGGGCTGGTTTTCTTTCCCAGAGCATACTCGCGCTTTGTGAAAGGCAGCAGGGAATTGTACATTTAACTACTTGAAAACAGGCACTTCTAAATTCTTTGTGCATCAGTAACTGATGCTCAGTTGTAGTATTTCTTATGATAGGATGCTGTGTCTAGACATTGTTTATCCCCAAATCTTGAATCTGAGGCAAGTTCACACATAAATCACTCCTTGTCCTCAGCTTTTGGAATATTTACAGATAGAGGCAGAAGACTGCGCGCTGCTCTCTTCCAAGGCAGAAGACTGTTCTCCTTGGACTGGCTGCAGTTTAGTGGGTTATGGCAGTTTAACTGGGTCGAAACACACAGACTGGGGCTTTCGTTACCACAGAGGAGTAATCTACTCACACTAAGCATCTTTGGATGACGCAAGTACTTACTTCATTTTCTCTCTGTGGCGCTTTCTAGCTTGTCTTTATTACAACACAGCTGTAACCAGACCCAAATGAACTAACTCCCTTTGGGCTGCTCTTTGCTCAGGCAGTGCAGGCATCTCTGCTTATGTACTAAACTGTTTGGAGCAGGCAGTACCCACCTTGTATGTACCTCAGCTTTGCGCACCCTGCCTCCCAGCATCCTTTTCACATTTCTGACAGCACTAACAAATAGTTGATGGATGGTGCACTGCCATGTTTATACCCTCTATCCTCTAGGATTGAGATAAGGAAACATTAATTTAAAGGTGTAAACACCACTTAGCCACTCCTATTCTGTCAAGAGTTAATCGCTAGCTATGGCCAGTGTGATGGGTTGGACCTGGCCTGCACCAAGCACCCACACAGCTCAACACCCCCAGCAGGACAAGAGAACATAGGAAGAACGAGAGCAAGAAAACTCATGGGTCAAAGTAAAGACAGGGAAATCACTCACCCGTTACTGTTGTATGCAAAAGACTTGGCTTGGGGAATTAAGTTAAAACATTTAATTACCAGTTTGGGTATTGGGAACCAAAGATGACAAACATGTGAAAAACACTTGGGGAAAACCCCTTTCCTCCCCTTTTCCCATATTCAGCTTCACTCCAGCACTTCTCCTGCCTTCCTGGTCTCCACTGCCTTGTTACAGCAGGTTACACCCCATCCCTGCAGTGAGGCAAAAGGCAGCGCAGGGGGTTGGAGTCAGGACAGACTAGTTGCTCTCTGCTGCTCCTTGCTCGTGTGTTTCCTCTGCTCTGGCAGAGAGAACAATCGTAACACTAGACTAGTATGCTCTGTCTATTTTACTTAAATTTAGCATACACTTTGACAGCAAATACATATTTATGCTTTCTGGACCGATAGAGACTGTGTAACTGATAACCTTACAGATGGTATGTACAGAATGCATGTAAGCCTTGCTTGTCTTCACTGTGTTTTCTTCTCACGTCTTTACCTGCTTGGCTATTTCTTTTCTATGGTATTAGGATTTAGCTGATGACCTTTCAATTTCAGCAACATCCTCCTTAAGGCAGTGAGCATAGCACCGGGCAGCAGAGACCCCTGCCCCCAAAATCAACACTAGGTAATAGCACTAACGGCTGAATCCGGGCATCGCTTGGTCATGACCTTGATAAGTACCATCAAACATAGAGGGTTTAAGTGATTTTGCACATTTAAGAAGTCCACAGATGGTAAAGTAATAATGCCTGGCTGCTGAGGAAAGAAGCAAATGTCACCTGTTTCTTACATTAGCAGCCAGTGAATTCTTGTGCAAATATTATATACCTACCATCCTGGCAGCAGGTGAATATTTGTAGGTCCTGGGGGACTAATCTAGTATTACTATAAAATCCTGCTGTGAAACACAGCAAAAGCATTATTTGACAAACAGAATTTTTAAAAAGCTAGACATATTGGTCTTTAAGATAAAGTTATTTATCCTTCTACAGAAGAAGTGTCAGCTGTTTCTTAGAAACCTAAAGAGTCTCTGAATAGAGTTTGTAACAGTTGCTTGCTGTAGGCCAGCCTATAATTTCAGATATGGAACAGCAAAAGGATTTTCAGGCTCTTCAATCATTCCTGAGTATACTGCTAATGTGGTGGGTTAAGTCCTAAGGACAGAAATTTCTGTTGCTCTGTAACTAATGAAATTAATTTGTTTTTTTCCTGCTTGGTTAAAAAAAAAGAAACAAAGCAGGTATTGAAATTAATGTACTCAGAGCAATAGGCAAACTGTAAGTCTAGTAACCTTACTACTCTTGCTTTCCCCTATTCCTTGTTTCAGCTAAGCTTTGACTCAGCATAACTTACAGTATCATAAAATGCATTCAAAAGACAAATGGAGGGAGAAGCAGATTTCAGGTCTCTCACCATAAAAACTTGTGTTAATCACTATAGTGAGGACAAGTTATCTCCTTGACAGCAGTCTCAGTACTCCAAAGCACCGACTGACAGGGATAGGCTTCTCGCACCTTCCATGCTGTGACTTACTTACCATGTTACTTGACAAGAAAAGCTCAGGATCCCTCCTTCCACTGATACTCTTCTTTGTGTCATCTCTGTGATTTTTCTAATTCTGGCTCATTTCATTGGCCTTGAAATTATTTAGCTTTGACCTGCACCACAGTAATAAATGCCTTACCACTTTTGACACAGTTAGTCACATACAGGCTCTTATCTGGAAGATAAAACAAGTCACTGGACAGTACAAGGTAGGTGAAATACAGTTTCTGGAATGGTGGTTTACAAATATTAAATCCAGTCTCAGTTAAGTGTTTATCACTTTCAACTAGATCATTTAGCATAAATTATTACCCTATGAAACAACTTATTTAATATTTTAACCCCAAGATTACCTAGTAATTTTACTTTCAGGATAACTGGTTGTGGAAAGCAGCACTACAAAAACAGAAGGGAAGTATAGGTGTCTAATACAGTGGAACTTTGGTGCTATTTTGCATCTTCAAAACACTCTAAGAGTGTATGAAAAGGCAGATTAATCATTAATGATTCATCAAAATCTGAAGTTAACCATAAGACATTTAATTAGACTGGTTTGTTTCAGGTATTTGTACAGCTGCAAAGAAATCGTATTACGAAGAAATACATCTGGAAGTCTTGGCTTCAGCATCGTAGGAGGTTATGAAGAACATACTGGAAATAAACCATTCTTTATCAAATCCATTGTTGGGGGAACACCAGCATATAATGATGGCAGAATTAGGTAATGATAACTATATAATGAAAAGTAGCATTTAAGTAAGTCAAGTCTTTCATCTAGTTAATTTGTGGGTTTTTTTTTTTAAAACAAGTTTTCATGAAGATAGCATAGGGGGAAAAAAGGACTCATTGATACAGAACTAACTCTGACAGATATAGGAAACAGGACATAAGTGTCCTGAACTTTAACAGATTCGCCTTCATAGTAGAATGTTTTCAGATGTCTAGCAATCCCTAGTATGTAAGTATAAAGGTAAGTCAGTTTGATCTCTGGGGTAGTACAAAGCATGCCAGCGCAGAGCAGCTTTCCCACATCCCCAGATCACAAAAAAACCCCAACCAACCAACCACCTTCCCTGCAAACACCAATACAATTTAGGAGATTAAATGCAGAATTATGGAGCAAACTTAAATCAGTTAAGAAGTCTTAGAACAGTTTGTTCAGAACACGGATCATTCCCATCTGAAAGAACTATGTCCTATTTTCTTTCAAATATGTCTAAAAACAAGTGAAGTATTTTCACCTGCTTTATTACCTTATTCGTGAACAGTAGTTAACCAGAGAAGGAATAGTAATACTCCTTTCTACCTCTTCCTCCCAGCTTAAGGACATGCTTTAGCATTTGCAAACGTTTAAGATAAGAAGTCACCTTGTTCAATTGTTCTCTCGTATTTGCCTTTGGTTTTTCAGATGCGGCGACATCCTCCTTGCTGTCAATGGCAGGAACACATCAGGAATGATGCATGCCTGCTTGGCAAGGATGCTCAAAGAACTGAAAGGAAAAATTACTCTCACAATTGTGTCCTGGCCTGGCACTTTTTTATAAAACAAGGCTTCATGGAGAGTATGACAAGTAATTTAACACAGAAAAAAAACCAAAGGACCATTAGTCTTTGCTTTTTTGGGGGGCCAAGGATGTGTTTATAAAGAAAAGGTTTGTGAAATTTCAACCTGCATGTCAAGAAAAGTCCAGTTTAGGCAAAGCAGGGTCACCTGTCAGAACATCACTTCAGAGTGATTTAAGCTACAGACTTAAGTCTTTCCTTCCCTGTGTTCTTAAGTTTTTTTTTTGGTTTTGGTTTTTTTTTAATATATATATTTAATGCATTATAATAATAATGAAATTTAAAGAGCAGCAGCTCCTCCTCATTCACTCTATTTTGATTTACAAAAAGAAATCCTTGAATAACTTATTGAAAAACTTGCAATTTTTCTAGTTGCAAAAATCAGGTGAAGCTTTTTATCCAACACATTAATAGCACTTTGATTATGTGTACCTTTTCATGGTCAGCATGAAGCTGGTTATTTTCAAGACTTTCAAGTACTGTTTGTTAGTCTGTAAACTGTGAATTAAATTTCTAAAATAATTAAAAATAACTGTAACTGTGTACTTGTACAGAGATTATTTTCATCTAAAACCAAATTACCTAGTTTCCCTGGTATGTTTTGATTACTACTATTAAATTCTAGGATTTTTATATAGAATTATTGTTTTTAAGGAAGTACACTGCATCCTGCTAATACCATCAAGTAAGTCTTCTAAATAGCACCCTGACAGGGCAGTACAATTTTTGCAGGACTGCCATGCCAATCACACTTGATATGGTTCTGGATGGAGTAAATCTGAAAGTGATGATGGTCTTATGTTTTTCTTAAAATAGTTCTTTGCCTTTCTCTGCAAATTACCCATGTTCCAAAGTCTTATTTTTTCCTCACAAGCTAGCAATGGGAAGAGGATATATTTGTTAATCTTCATCATGTTAAGGACAGCTGTTCCCGTAGAACAAAGACTAAAATGAACTTTCTCTTAAGCCACTGAAAAGCAGCAGGGATGATTATCCAGCTTAATTCACCCTTACGCACCCACACGAACCAGACATAATTACCAAGTGTATGATCACCACACTCAGTATTCTATCAGACTAAGAACAACCAGCACCTTTCCCAGTTTCCCTAATTCTTTTCATTTCACCTTCATACAAGGTTCTTGAAGAGTTTGCAATTCCTGCCTGTCCCTGTAGTAAGGGATGACCTTTTCAAATATGAACTCCAAAAGCTATACTAATCCCACACTGTTCCAGATGTTGATATATAATAAAGTGAATGCACACTGTTTCTAAAGTCAGTAAAAGAATGACCTTCCCACTGGCTTATGAAAAAAGGAGACAATTTAATACAAAGAATTTAAGCCCTATATATTGTAAGAGCATAAGCCTCTAGCTGCAAGATGTTTTCTCATTGTTTCTTAAAAGACAAAGTCAGTCCAGGAATCTTAACATGAAAAAATTTATTCTCTTATTTTCAAAAAAACCCAAAGTAATCTTTGATTTCAAACTAACAGAACAAGATTAAGAGCAAATTATTTTAATACCCAGAAAAATAACAGGATTTATAGTAATCTATTTCTGGCACTAATATATATGCAAGTAGGCAAAAATCACACAAGCCTATTCCACAGGGGCAGCTTCAGTGTTTTCCTGTTCAGGAGCAGGTTCACCGCTGGCTTCTTTTCCTTCTTTGCTTCTTTTGGATTTTTTGTGTTTGTGCCTTCTGTGGCTGTCCCCTTCTTCACTGTCGTGACGACGTCTGCTGTTACTGAATAAAGAAAGAGAAAAAAATACCTCAAACAAATTTCGTGACACTTCAGGCCCCATTTAATTACAAAGTACCAAAAAACCAGCCGTTGCATTCATATTTGAAAACTGGCACCTGCTCCTGTTCTGACTCATACAGTATTTGGAAGTCAGGACCACTGCATTTTTCATGGAATGGTATATATATCCACCCATCCTGTACTTTTTGTTGGGAAATTGGAATGATTTTTCATATTTGTACCCCATATTCTAATAGCAATACTTTTGATAATGTCATGTCCCTATTGGTACCCCTTAATGGTTTAACATTCTTGTTGACCCCATTCCCTGGACTTAACCTTTATCTCAAGTGATCATGAGTGTTATTCTACTTACTAAGAATCACTGTTGAGTTCTTACGTTAATGCTGCTGAATGTCAGCTTCACTCTACCTCTTTCTGACCCACCATTTTTACCCTTCTTTTCCCAAATTCATAATTTCTGTTCACTAGCTAAGACTGTCACATACATCATTCAATGTGAAGTTACCTCAGGCCAACATTGCTTTTTGTCTGTCCACATTTTATATGGCAGACTTGTTCCAAAGTAGTACATCTGTTTACAGTCTTTCCACCAAACTCCAGTTTGTTTGGGGTTCTTTTAAAAGTTTACTTTATTTTTTTAAAGTGGTCGAGTCTTTCGTATCCCATTAAAAAAAAAAAAAAAAAAAAAAAATCAAACCTTCGAGATGACTTGTGTCTAGTCTCTTCTTTCTCTCTGTGTCTCCTGTCTCTGTGTCGGTCTTCTTTCTCTCTACTTGTTCTATGGCGGTCATAGCCTCTTTCTGCGTAGTCTCTGTATCTGTATCGTTCTTCATCACTGATTAAAAAAGAAGGTATTTTCAGTACAGTAACACTAAGCAGTATATCTATTAGAAAAAGAAATTCTTACACACTCTCAAGATAAATGACAGACAAATCTTAATGTCACTTCTGGGTTTCTAAACAATATCCACAATGTATGCCAGAAGGACATTAAAGCTCTTCACCTTACACACTAGACTTCTGTGGTTAATACAATTTTGAAAGGGGATTGTTCAGTAAAAATGGAAGGAAAAAAGAATACAACAGTGTCACATAAAGTTTATACAGGAGTTATCAAGCAGTTAGCTTAAACCTGTACCTAGCTGCAAATGAAGTACAATCCTACATAAACTTTAGTAATGTTTTCAGATCAGCGTGTGTAATGCTCAACACTTATCAGCACACTTTTGGACTATTATACCTTTTGGGTAAATTAAATTAAATTTTGGTACAGTTGATCTATTTCCTTACATCAGCTTCAAGAAAGGAAAAGCTAGGTGCAAAGAGACTGACAGTAAAATGTACTCAATGATTTGGGTTGCTTTTAAAATTAATTTCTCTCCAGTACCAACACTGTCTCTACTTCCACTCCTCTCTTGGATTACCACGGGTGCTGCCCTGCCACAATGCTGGCAAAACCCCCTAAATATTACAGGCTATACAAGAATTTAAAGGCTTCACTTAGGAATGTATTTTCACATTTTCATTTGATGAAAAGGGCAGTTCTAAGAGTTTAGTAAAATTTTAAAAAAAGATGAGAGCAGAATCTATAGTTAGCCAACACCACTCATACTACATAAGCATAGCTTAAAAAGGCATGCTCATTTTATCATTTCTCTACCAAGAAAATCCTACCCAGATACAGTATCCAGTATCATTTAACAACAAAACTTCCAATACAAATGAACTTACTGTAACTACTTATATATCACATGAAGTCTTCATAACCATAGTTTGGAAAATCCCTACCAAGTCCTAAAGAAAGGCACAATATGACCAGGCTTTCTGAGGCAGTAATTAAAACAGAAGGATTTAGGTTGGAAGGGCCTTTGTGGACGTCACTTGGGCTAACCCCTCCTCAATACAGGGCTAACTCAGAAGTCTGGTCAGGTTGCTCAGGGCCTTGTTTAGTCAAGTTTTGAGTATCTCCAAGGCTGGAGATTCCACAACCTCCCTCTGCAACCTGTCTTAGCACTTGATCACTCTTTTTGTGATTATTCCCTCCCCTCCCCCTGTATCTAGCTAGAATTTCCCTTGCTGTGACTTTTAACTATTGCCTCTTGTCCTTTCTCTGTGCACCTTGAAAAAGAGCCTGGCTCTATCGTCTCTATAACCATCCATTAGGTAGTTGAAAATAGCCTTTAAAGAACCCTCCTCATCCTACTCCTTTCAAGCTAAACTCCATCCCCTTAGTCCTGCTAACCACCTTGTCAGACCTCCACTGGACTCTCCAGTCTGCCAATGTCTTCTTTTTCATATTGAGGGTCCCAAAACTGGGCACAGTACTTTGCACATTGTATCAAGTGCCAAATAAGAGGGGAATAACAACATTCTCCACCTGCAGGCTACACTCTAATGCAGCTCAATGCGTTTTGACCTTTATTGCACATGAAGTGCCAAGGCCCATTCAATTTGTTATCCACCTGGACACCAAGTCCTTTCCTGTAAAGCTGCTTTCTAGCCAGACAGACTCTCATCTGCTCTGCTGCATGGGATTATTGGGTTCCAGGACTTAGAAATACAGTTGTTGGGTTTTGGGTTTGTTTTTCAAATTGCTGAGGAAGAACCACAAAATGGTAAGATATCAATCAAATTCCAAAGTTTACATTTTCAGTGGTAACTAATTGATTTGGAATGATCAAAACAAAAAAAGAAAACATAGTATTTGCAGAACAGACAACAGTCCAAAAAGAACAGCATCTTCTCAAGGGGACAGAGTGACACATATTGTAAGAATGCACAATTTCATCTGAGGATAGCAGGGTAAAGGTAGAACAGAATGTAAAGACAGCTGAAGGTTCCTTTTTAAACCACATTTTGGTTATACTGATAGAATAAAAGTAATTCCAATTTTCTTACAATTTTAAGAAATACTATAGCACAAATACAGCCTATTTATCTGGAAAAGAACTGCTAAAAATGTTGAAAGCGGTAATTTCTGAACAGTAAAAAGCTAAAGATGATGCTTACTCCAAATCTCACCACAGTGTTGCCTGAACAAAGTTTAAACAAAGGGAATTTAAATAAAAGTAATGCATCTGCATTCTCTAAAATAGTTCTCATTCTCTTCCTCATAGCTCGTTTCATTTTATTTTCTTAAATGCATAGAATTGAAAATAAACCTTCTTAAAAAACACTATGTCTGCATGTTCTGTCTTAAGCCTCTCTCACCTTCTCTGTAACTCCCAAACCAACTTATACTAGTTAAGGGCCTCCCGTTTTCTTACGCAGCCATGTGGCAACAGCTTTGCTACAGATGGTGGATAATTTAGTCACATAAAAAAGTTGAGGCCTGCTCTTCCCCCTCCTTTACAGATAACTCTGGCAGCAGCACAGACATTTCTCAAGGCCTGGAAGCTATTAAGGTTCATTTCAAGCACCCTTGAATGACCAGGCTTCTTTCTGGCCTTCAATCAAGCTGTCTCAGAAACAGATGTTTAGATTGGTCTTGATTTCTCAGAAACCGACCCTGGAATCATAGCACATGCACATGGGAGACAACATCATCACATCAGCATACATGGAAAATCCCCTATGTTGCACCCAGTTTGGGTCTTCAGCTGAGAATCATCATGCAAAAAATGTCACCTCTCAACTGAAGTAATGTTGACTCCGGGTGCTCTCATTCCCCACAGAGCAACACCATTGGTAAAAACCAGCCACCTAATAGCTAATGTATATATTCAGCAAAACTTGAAACTTAACAAAAAACACTGAGAAAAGCATCAGGACGTTTACACCAAAATACTTAGCAAGTAATGAGCAAAGTAAGTTTAGATAAATCTGGCAAGCCAATAGACCTCTGCTCTATGGAGTCATAGTGAGCTCAACATTGAATGCTTTGTACTTGTGCATGTGAACCACACAACAGTTGCAGCTTTTTTCTTTCTGTTTTTTTTTAAAGCAATTAGAGAGTTGGAAGCCAAATAAAGTTATCTGCCATTATTTTTGTCATCTGCCTGAAAATGAAAAGAAGTTCTTGACCTTGAAATAATAGTTTTAAAAAAGATAGGACAGATTATTATCCAGCCAGTGCTAATGACCAAACTAACCATTTTAGCAGCTAATAACACCATTCATTAAGGTCAAATGTTGTACCACATTGCTCTTACCACTGAATTGGCAACTAAGATTCACTTAGTACTTCTATAGATTTTTCTAGAACTACTGATGTCAAAGAGAGCTGGATATCTCACTCCTACACAGGGCTTAAATCACACCTTTAACCTGTAAAGCACTATGACGAGTTTGGACGTATACTGTTGTTTTTACAGTTCTGGTTTACATTTAGAAATTTAATTATAGTTTCCAAGAGAAAAGGGGGAAGGGGAGGAAGCCACATCCTCTAGCTTTTTGGAATATAGACCTGAACACTAAATTTTCATGTTGAAGTACACTATTTAACAACACAGACACAGGGTTTTGAGCAGAGTTACAGCATGCTTAAGACATTTCACTAACCTGTTGAATACACTTGGAGTTGGACTGTGATCTCGGTCCCTCTCCCTGTCTCTAGTACGTTCTCGATCTCTGTCTCGGTCCCGGTCCCGATCCCGATCTCGGGATCGCTCTCTCTCACGTTCCCTATCCTTCTCTCTTCGTGCATAGTAATCCCACTGTTTGCTGGTGTCCATGAGACTAGACCACGAAGGAGCAGGACCTGCAAAGTGCGGAAAGGTGACTAAAGAAAAAGACGCAGGTATTAGAAAGAACAAAATCACATACCATATGAAAACTGTAATACTACTTATGCATGAAAACAGAGACATTTGTCAGCCTCCTCCAATGACATTTTTCAATCTTCCCCTTTCACACAGAAGTTAATTCTGAGCAAACTCTGCATTTTTTCCATGATGCTAATAAAGGCCTCTGGCACTCATTTAAATACTCGTTATGAAGATGTACAGAACCAGGATATACACCACAAAGACTGCCTAAATCCTTTTGGGGAAAAAAAAAAAATATTGTGCAAAGATTTGCTGAAAGAATCTGATTTTACGTGGTCAAATGGCTTTGTTTTGGGGGAAACAACAAAACAAAAACAACCAGAAAACAAAACTGCCTTCGAAACTCAGTGGCTCTGAGAGTACAGTTCAGAAAAACAAGGAGAAAGGATGCTTCTATCTTTATATTTAGATGCTACTATTTTTGGTTTGTCCTTTAAAATCATTCTATTTAAAATACTTTAGTTACAAAGTTCTCATTCACTAATTTACATTCTATACTGTGCTTTGCCATACTTTTCTGATTACAGATGTAACAGCAGCTTTAGAAATAAATTCCACAAATTCATTCTGGGGAGAAGAAATAACGCTCCTACTTATGCTTTGTAAGATACCATTTCTAATGAATACTCAGCACAGCCACTATTACCACTAAAATATAATAGTTTCAGAAAATTAAGCATTTTATCTTAATCTAAAAGATGATACGCTTAAGTTAAGAAGGAAGTCACAACACCATCTCACCACTTTTTTAGGTAATCAGCAACGGAAAGAGAGAAGGGACATGCCTCTCCATTGCTTTCTGCCAACTCCGATGTAATAAATAACTACTACTCTTAATACCCGAATTGTTCTGTCCTGCCCTCCCTCTCCAGAAGCCCCATGAATGCATTCTGTTAATGAAAAATAAGGGCTGTAGTATTTAACTGGAAACAGCACTCTCTAGTGGACTTACAGTACAGAGGACTTCCCACTTTCTGCTTATCTGCTTTGCTAGCCAATGATAACATAGCCTTCAATAAATCGTTTGTTTTGAGTTCCACTTCATTATCTATAATATGAGAACAATATTCACTTGACTTCATGGTGTCACAAAGAGACATTAATATATAATTAACATAAATATCCACTGAACAATGTAAAGTGCGTTACTGATGCTGTATTTAATACTGCCGAGTTATAAAACCAGTGGCTCCTCCTGACAGCTATGTTCAGACTGCCTTGCCTACAACGTCTGGGGTATGCCTACCCCAGAAAGCTTTGGCAGAAGCTTAAGACAGCAGTTTGCCAAGCGTCCAAAGGAGGAATACAAAAGACCTTTTGAGCAGGCAGTGGAGCAGGAAAAAACACTTCATTGTTAAAATACATTTGCAATGAAAAGCATTGTAATTCTTTTAAAAAGCATTTATACAAAGTTTTGCCTCTAACAAAATGCTTGACACTGTTTCACTTCAGGGCTACAGACAAAATGAGGAGTTAACAGAAAAAAACCATCCTAATACAATAGTATGTTGTTCATTATACTGCCAAAACCTGAAATTCTTCTAAGGAAAGCAGCCAGAAATAGCAAAAAACCAGCTGGACTTTAAAGACTGGTAATTTCCTTGACTTGCCACTATGTCAACAATATACGTATGGTCTACGAGACACTGGTTGCCAGAATATTCTGATCTAAAGTGTAAACTTGAGTTTAACTTTAAATGTATATTACAAAACAATTATTAATGGTAGCATAAACTTTTACAATAAATTTTGGTTACTCCCTCACATCTGCAGTAATTCTCATCAGACAAAAGTCTGTCATTTCCACCCCAATAACCTGAGATAAACCAGTTACTTGATACTCTGAGCATTTTTGTATCTAGATTTTCACCAGTAGTTATTCACAACACACAAGAAGCTTAATTTCTAATATGAATTGGTGCTCTATGTTTACTACTTAGAATGAAGTAATTTGTCACTTTTAGTATTTCTACATGGATTATTCTAATAATTTCTACAAAAAGAAGGACACTTCCGAAGTTTAACTCTCATTTTATTTCTAAAACAGGAAGAGAGGGAGCTTTGAACAATCAATAGTTTTGGAGACTTAAGTCCTGTTTTGGAGACAGTTTAAAAATTTAAAAGCTGCATGGTGTCACAGTCTAAGGCAAACTATTAATACACCTTCTTTGTGCCTCAAAAAATACTGACTCTCAAACTGTTTCTGTAACACTAAATTTCTTGCAAGTTCATAAGATATAAAGAACATTATAGAGCACAGAACAGAGAAATGCTTGAGGAAAAAGCAAACAAGCATACAAGTCGCTTCACTGGCAGACCAAACAGTGCCGTATATTGACAGCTCAATAAAATTCAAAGATCTGATGGCAAAGGTAGCACTAAATTGTGTAAAGATTTAAGAGCAAATTGAAGAAACTGCATTGATGCAGTGGAAGAACACAAAGACAAAATAAGTATTCTTGAAGCTACAAGTTAAGAATATTATTTTACTATGCAACCTTCCCAATGGGCTTGCAGCGGGAAACATGCCTGACCACTATGGAAAAGACACCAAGGCATGAGATTAGCAATTTGAATAGGCAGAAGAAAGGCTAGAGCCTTAACCAAGATTGGTATTTTTTGCAATGCATTCCATATGCTCATCTTCCCCCGCAATTTTGACAGAGTCATGAAACATACAGACTGGCTAAGAAGACAACGGGTTAGAGATTCAGTTCTATCATCCAAAGCAACTATTAAATAAATATACTTAGCGATTCTTAATTAAAATGATCATCTGTACTCTAAGCCCTCAATTTACCTAAGTTCTGATGCACAGTGAGCACTGGTAAAATACTGACCAGCAATCATGTTGTGAGACAGAGACTATGAGAGTAAGGTGCTAGCCAGGATGAACAACAGCGATAAAATGCCACTGAGCCTCTACAGATCCAAAAATCCGTATGACAGGCACAGCTTAGAGACAGACAATTTGCTTTGTGCAGCAAATATGAAAGCTTTTGCCACAATAGGGATGCCAGCTATACTGGAAAGATGGGAGCAGACTATGCTCCGTGGTCTCCATAACCATACAAAGGCAAACATAATTTTTTAATCCTGCTGAGTAAGTTCACATTCAATGTTGGCATGATCACGGTGACAGTCATCTTTCAAATATTGGTACTGCAACAACATAAGCATGCCATCACCTCTGAAGGTCAACATAAAACTTGGAAACATTCCTGTGTCCCTGACAATACTTGACAGAATAGCAAATTCTAACAAAAGAGATTCCGAGGTGAAAAACATTCTAAATTAGAGACTATATATTAGATGCAATATACATACTAATCACTCTAAGACTGCTTTCCTTATGATATTCTGCATGGCTTTGGATACTGAAGCTTCAGCAAAATAGTCACTTGGGTATCTTAGTTGTCTGCCTCAGCTTTACCTTCCTCTAAAACTTGAGCAAACACAGTTCAATTATTGCTAAAAAAGTAGTTAGCGTAAAGCAGCTGTTTGCCCACATCAAGAATTGTTGAAAACATAACAAGCTTCCATGCATGAAAGCAAACACTTGATAACTGATGAGGATCCTTTCAATGTCAACAAAGTACCATTTGTTACTCCATAAACTGCTCCAACTTCAAGAAATGACAAGCCATTCAAAAATGTCACTGTATATCTTCTCTAAAGACTTATGAACATTTGGGAGATACATTATCTGGACATTTGGTCTGTGCTGAATTATGTATCACTGGAACGGGACAGAACTTTCCCTACAATTTCTCCTCCCAGCAGCTAGGGTCCAAAGGAACACAGAGCAAGCAAACAGAAAAAGCTGGAAGAAAAGGCACTAGGCATGGGTCTGGATGGCAGGTGCACTGAAGGCAGAGGCAGTGATTGGCAACACACAAGGTCCCGCACCTGGGTTGGGGCAATCATCAATATCAATACAGACTGGGTGATAAATTGATTGAGAGCAGCCCTGTAGAGAAAGACTTGGGAGATAATGGTGGACAAAAAATTAAATATGAGCTACCAATGTGAGTGTGCAGCCCAGAAAGCCATTCATATCCTGGGCTGTCAGCCCAGTCAGCAGGTTGAGGGAGGCGATTCTCCCTCTGTGTGCTCTCGTGAGATGCCACCTGGGGTACTGCATCCAGCTCTCAGGCCCCCAGTACAAGACATGTTAGAGCAGGTCCAGAGGAGGGCCACAAACAATCATCAGAGAGCTGGAACAACTAGGTTGTTCAGGTTGATGAGCCTGGAGAAGAGAAGGCTCTGGGGAGACCTTATTGCCACCTTTCAATACTTAAAGGGAGCTTATAAGATGGAGAGAGACTTTTTACCAGGGCCTGCAGTGACAGGACAAGGGGCAATGGTTTTAAACTGAAAAAGGGTAGGTTTAGACTGGACATAGGAAGAAATTCTTTATGAAGAGGGTGGTGGGACACTGGAACAGGTAGCCCAGAGAAGTTGTGGATGCCCCATCATTGGAACTGTTAAAGGTAAGGTTGGATGGGACTTTGAGCAACCTCGTCTAGTTGAAGATGTCCCTGCCCATGGTGGGGAGGGGTTGGACTAGATGATCTCTGACAGTCCCTTACAACCCAAACCAGTCTGTGATTCTATGTTTATCTTCCCAATTTGGACTAGGTCAGGAAGAAGCTGACATCTTAGTATTTTTATCACTCTTCTGACTCAAGAAGCAGAGCTGTGCTAGGCAACAGTTCTAAACTCACTGTAAGTTCTGTGGATGTCCTTTTGATTGCACAGAATGAAACTTCTATTTTGGTTCGCTCTTACTATAAAACCAGAAAGTGATGTTTTTCAGCTTCAGATTTTTTCCATGACATTAACCAAAAATCCCCCAGACTGACTTTGCAACAGGATAGCTGAAGATTATAGTATCTTAGACAAACAGTTTTTCAAAGGTGAGGTACGTCACTCAGGATTTCTCAATGGTTGGTCTTGGCATAAAAATAAGTATGCAAAACAATAGTATTTACCAACAACTGTTAAATTTGCAACAGCATGTATCTGTTCACAATGACAGGCAACGAACTTTCATAATGAATTACTGAAAGGACCTGTTTAGTCTCTTAGCTAAAATTCTGATAAGTATATCAAACAATTTGATATAGCACTAGTCAAAATTTTCAAAGCCAGCAAGCTTACTCACCACTGCCATATGAAAATGCACGAACAGAACGACCATCATAGCCAGAAGAATGTCCACTGTTGAAAAGAAAATACATGTAACAATCCAGTTTTACCATCAAAGCTACCTCCATCAATAAACATATACTTTTAATATTGTTCCCCTGAATTCTTACCACCATACAGACTAAAACAAAGTGTCTGTTATAAATGGATTTAAGTCCTCCATTTTGAGCATTACTAATTAAGGAAGCTGTTTATGAACACGTATATTTCATGTTTTACTGCAGGAGGTAAAAATAGAATTCTCTCTTCTTAAAATTTAAAACAGAAAAATCCATATCATCAAAGCTGTTCTTTTGTATTTTCAATGAATTTTCTATTTCAAATATTTCTTGTATCATAAGATGTTTCTGCACAGATACTGAACTTAATCTCCAATTGTTTGAAAGTGCTTCATTCATGAATGAAACCATTCTCATTCTTTCTGTTAAAAAGTAGGTATGTGAGCATATCTTAAGAACAGGTGGACTTCAAATGTGTAGTTCTATAAATAAACTATTAAATTAGCTACACATTTTCTAGGCTGACTTCTTTCAGTGGTAGCCAACTCAAGTAGGTAAAAACCAGAAAGGTTAAAAAGGATGATATGTGCACAAGGCATAATTCATACATATGTAATTCTTTCATGACTTTTAGCACTTCCTATGTAACTTGAATGAATTATCTTTGCAGTATTTAACCTAAGTGTTATTTCTGTTCTTGAAGGCACTTTAACATTAAGAAATAAGTTTTGGGTTAGCTTAAAAACAAAACAAAACCAATGATAATGAAAGGCCAATACAACACCTTAACATTTAAAAGTATGAGATTTAGCTCCTAGGTTCCACAATAAACTTGATTTTTGCACAGCATATTTCAGAAACTATATAAATATTCACTACAAGTAAATGGAATGACTGCTGCTTAACAATCAGAAGCAGCACTCACAGCAAATGTCAGTATGAAATAATAAATTTACTTTCATACACATCAAATGCAACTAGTTAGGGTTTTTCCTGAATTAAATCAGATGAGGATTTTCTCAGAGATTTACCATCATCATCCTGTAGCGTATATGTTAATAGAATTTTCAATTTCAAAGGAACAGATGTGTGCATTTTCCTTCAGTGAAATCCAAAGGACTGGCAAGAGGCTTGCACCATCTTCTGAAGTGAGCTTTGTATATGACCTGGTTTTGGCCTCTACCAAAATATAAATACTTTTCAAAGACTATGCTGGCCAACTATTTTTTCTTCCTTTTACATATAAAATATAAATAAAATATATTTACACATAAACATGTATATAAAAAAAGGTGTTGAAAAAATACTTAGGCCTATTAAAGCTGAACACTTAGAACACACACAGTAGAAATAAAAATTTGGATTCTATGGAACTCTGGCTTTTCCTATAGCTTATGAGGGCTTGAATCTGTAGCCAAATTGTTTATTTGCATTTATAGAAAAGGATACAGTAGCTGACAAGTATACGGTTCACTTAAATAAGCCTTCAGACTACTAAAGAATACTTTAACAATCATTACCTTGACTTTGTTCCTAAGTCTTGGCATTGATATAGTGTCATAACTCAACTAAAATAATAAGTGGTCAAGTAAGCTACTCAAAAGAACATTGTCAGACAGCTGAGACTAGCAACATTTCCGTAAAAATACTGTAAAAATCTGCAACTATCTCCCCACTCCCAGATAAAATCCATAAAACACTGCATAGAGTAAGAGTCCTTACTAATGATTTCAGTTACAGAATACTGATATACTGCTTTATGAGACTTCAAACAGATAATCACCTTTCTATTGTGGGTATGAGGGAAGGTGGAGGACCGCCAGGTGGTGGTGGAAAGCCTGTAATAATAAATTAGGTGAGGGGGGTGGGAATAAAAAACAAACCCCAAAACCATAAACACATAAAAGAACTAGGCTAAGCATAAAATGGCAAACAAATTCCAGAGTGTACAACGCAAAAATTGTTTCTCACTGTGTAAATGGGCTTTGTTTTGTAAGACTGAGAACTACTTTCCAGCTTAACAAAAGTAGAGTATTAAACATAGAATATTATCAGTGCTTCAACCCAAATACCTTATCATTCTTCAAAATACAATAATTTAGAAGCATAGGAAAATTCCCGAGTATGTAACAATACTTAATAAACAACAATCACAACTATTTTCTGCATAGCTGAAAAAAAGGAATGGAAAGAAAAGAAGGAAGCACACATCTAAGAAACTGGTTGATTAGGTCCACTACTCAGTAACCTGCGTGACATCAAAATAACTGAGCCTACATCTACACACACAGTTTTGTATTTATGAACTTTTATCTATATAACTAAAAGGAAGTTGATAAGTTGCACATCAGTTAAGTTTTCATTTCTTAACCAAATGTGAAAAAAAATTCTAAGCAAGTTTACCTGGTGGTGGCACTGTTATTGGTATACCTGAAAAGAAAACAAATAATGTATCATTATAGTAACAGTTTATGTTTATTATCTGTCAATCAAAATCAGATTGAGCTATCACCACATACATGATCAAGAAGAATAATAACTTATTTTCTGTGTCCTCAGATCAAGACCTCACATTAATACCAACTGTTAAGATTTTATGCAAACCTTGTGAAATGTGGCTTTTTATTTAAATTCCTATTCTTCAGGAACTTATTCAATTAGAGACAAAACCAATGATGAATAACTCTGGGTCTCAAGATTAGAATTAAATCCCTAACCCTAAAATGTTTATTATCCAGAAGGAAAGTAACATCCCATAGCATGTATTTGCTTTTATTTAAATAATATATATATAAATAGCAAGGACAGGTAGCCTGGGAGGAATACAGAGAAATGGTCTGAGCAGCCAGGGATCAGGTTAGGAAAGCTAAAGCCCTGATAGAATTAAATCTGGCTGGGGATGTATGTCAAGGGCAACAAGAAAAGCTTCTATAGGTACATTGGTTATAAAAGGAAGACTAGGGAAAACGCGGGCCCTCTCCAGAAGGAAACGGGAGACCTAGTTACACAGGACATACAGAAGGCTGGGGTACTCAATGACTTTTTTGCTTCAGTCTTCACTGGCAAGTGCTCCAGCCACACCACCTGAGTCGCAGAAGGCAAAGGCAGGGACTAGGAGAATGAAGAACCACCCACTGCAGGAGAAGATCAGGTTCAAGACCATCTAAGGAACCTGAAGGTGCACAAGTCCATGGGACCTGATGAGATGCATCCATGGGTCCTCAGGGAACTTGTGGATGAAGTGGCTAAGCCACTATCCATCATATTCGGGAAGTCGTGGCAGTCCGGGGAAGTTCCCACTGACTGGAAAAGGGGAAACATAACCCCCATTTTTAAAAAGGGAAAAAAGGAAGACCTGGGGAACTACAGGCCAGTCAGTCTCACCTCTGTGCCTGGCAAGATCATGGAGTGGATCCTCCTGGAAACTATGCTAAGACACATGGAAAATAAGGAGGACACTGGTAACAGCCAACATGGCTTCACTAAGGGCAAATCATGCCCGACAAATTTGGTGGCCTTCTACAATGGGGTTACAGCATTGGTGGATAAGGGAAGAGCAACTGATGTCATCCACCTGGACTTGTGCAAAGCATGTGACACTGTCCCACAAGACATCCTTCTCTCTATATTGGAGAGACACGGATTTGACAGATGGACCACCTGGTGGATAAGGAATTGGCTGGATGGCCACACTCAAAGAGTTGCAGTCAATGGCTCAATGTCCAAGTGGAAACTGGTGACAAGTGGTGTTCCTCAGGGGTCGGTACTGGGACCAGCTCTATTTAACACCTTTATCGGCAACATGGACAGTGACATTGAGTGCAACCTCAGCAAGCTTGCCAGCAACACCAAGTTGTGTGCTGCGGTCGACACGCTGGAGGGAAGGGATGCCATCCAGAGGGACCTTGACAAGCTTGAGAGGTGGGCCTGTGCAAACCTCATGAAGTTCAACAAGGCCAAGTGCAAGGTCCTGCACATGGGTCAGGGCAATCCCAAGCACAAATACATGCTGGGCGATGAGTGGATTGAGAGCAGCCCTGAGCAGAAGGACTTGGGGATGTTGATTGACAAGAAGCTCAACATGATCTGGCAATGTGCATTTGCAGCCATATCCTGGGCTGCATCAAAAGAAGTGTGACCAGCAGGTTGAGGGAGGTGATTCTCTCCCTCTACTCCTCTCTCATGAAAACCCACCTGGAGTACTGCATTCAGCTCTGGGGTCCCCAACATAAGAAGGACATGGACCTGTTGAATGAGTCCAGAGAAGGGCCACAAATATGATCAGAGGGCTTGGAGCACCTCTCCCATGAAGACAGACTGAGAAAGTTGGGGTTGTTCAGCCTGGAGAAGAGAAGGCTCTGGGAAGACCTTATAGCAGCCCTTCAGTACCTAAAGGGGGCCTACAAGAAAGCTGAAAAGGGACTTTTTACAAGGCCATGTAGATGTGGGACAAGGGGTAATGGCTTTAAACTGGAAGAGGGTAAATTTAGATTAGATGTAAGGAAGAAGTTCTTCACTATGAGTGTGGTGAGGCACTGGAACAGGCTGCCCAGAGAAGTTGTGGATGCCCCATCCCTGGAAGTGTTCAAGGCCAGGTTGGATGGGGCTTTGAGCAACCTGGTCTAGTGGAAGGTGTCCCTGCCCATGGCAGGGGGTTTGGAACTAGATGATCTTTAAGGTCCCTTCCAACCCAAACCATTCTATGATTCTATATTCCATGACTGGATGAAAGGAAACGCAATTGGCCTCTGACCTTTAATAGCTTAGTATAGGAAATAGTAAGTCCACAGGGACAAAATATTCTAGCAACAGTAAGCATTACAGACTTTCCAGTCAATGCTATGCCACACTGCAATTAATCATACAGTTGTTACTTGGAGGGAAAAAAATTGTTCGGTACTCTATTTTCTTGTAAATATCTGAGAAAGGAGCATCCTTTAATAGAAACACATTCAAAAGCTGTTCTAACTTTTCTGGTGTTCAAACCTAGCTTAGCTGTTACAAATCTAAGTAAAAGCTGAGAAACTGTTCCCAACTAAAAGTTAGCTGACCTAACAAAATATACTGCCTCAACATATAAACCTATCTTACTTGATTAGGAAAGGAATGATTAAAAGGTAAAAATAATTAATATACTTTAAAGGACATTATCTTTTCATACTTCACAAAGAACTAGCTTCATCTCAATTGAACACACAAAACACTGTTACATGAAAATCATAAACTGGGCTAAAACAGTGTCATCAGAAAACAGACTACTTTACCAGCCATAAAGCTCTTTCAGTTATGAGCAACTCTGCTTCCATTAAAAAAACAAGTACTTTCAATCTGACAACTCACTGCAAGACTTTGGGGGGGGGGGGGGGAACAGAAAACTTAGCCAAGTGCTTTCATCAGTTTTGCCATAACTGAATAAACTTCCAGAAAGAACAGCAGCCAGACCCACTTAAATTAAAACCCTTCTCATTCAAGTTCCAGACTTCATCATTCAGAGAATATCCTAGATGTACTGGCCACTACATGATTGATTTTATGTATATATCATTAGTTCAACATTAGAACTAAAAGAGTATTGCATGGCAACAACATTTAACTACATCTACATATTACAGTGTCTGGAAATGCCAACTGCTCCCAAATTGCCTTGGCAGAACGACAGAATGAAGGAATATGCAAGCTGAGGAAGAGTCATCAATATCAGTGTTCACTAATTGCTGGTGATTTCACTAACATGAATTCTTACCAGCATCAATCCTATAGGATTAAACAAATTGTGAAACAAAATTGAGGTTGCTGTCCAATCCTGAAGACTTAAAATCTAATCTCAGAGCCAAAATATAAAACAGGAGACAGTGAACCCCCAAAGCCAAATTTCTAAACTGCATGATCCATTTTCACCAGCACACAAGCTTTCCAATGCGTGCTGTTGTCGTTAAGAACACTGCAATTCACACCATAAAAAGTCTGACAGTGTAACATTTAAAAGACCAAACACTCCTAATGAAAATTTCTGAAAGAAAAGGAAGACTGGGAACTCAAACTGTTGCATAGCTGAAGTATTTCCTTTTTTTTTTTTTTTTTTGTTAATTATCCATCTTAATAGATTCTTCATGAGCCTACAACATAGAAAATATATATATATATAAATATATAAAAAAATACCTCTTAACAGCAATGTTAAGAACATAAGCAAGAAAAGCATTAGAAGTTCTCTCAAACTGATTAATTTATTAGCTCTACCTTATGCTTAAAAAAATTTCAACTTCTCCACTAAAAACAGTATATTGTTAGCACTGAACATGGCTCAGCACTGTGCACAGAATTGCGTGGAAAGCCATCAGCTAATACTCTTTACAAAAAGGAAGAAATTCTGATTAAACAATTAATATTTTCCTCAGAATTTTATCTTGTGCAGAAATACAAATAAAAATCTCATCACAAGATTAAAAGCCAAATGAAAAATTTCACTTGAGAGCCATTCAAGCAAAATTAAGACAGACTGAATACGACTAATACCCAGAGACCAAATATCTAAATAATTTGAATAAATTCGTTAATGCAGGGTATTATACTAAAAAAGCCACACAGGCATTTTTTTCCTCAAAAACCTTTAAGAACATTAAAAAAGTCATGATTAATGATTATATAATTTTAAGACAGAAGCTAACTTACTTGATGGTATCATAATGGATCTTCTACATTCCAAGTTAGCAAGTATCACTAAAAAGATCTAACCAAAATTTTCTTCCTCACCTTCTTCACTAACACACAAATGTGACAAAAAACAAGAAACAAAAAAATCATAAACCTCAGTTAATGGAAAATTAAGAATCTCTTAACTCTTCACTCCTTCGCCGCCTTCTAACGCAGTGTATGAAAATATACTTGAAGTGTCATCAGCCAATTACTTCTGAGAAAAAAAAAAAATACTCTGAAATATCGAGTCATTTCTTGCAATGTAGGGACTAAACTTGAGTACCGGTGCAAGAAGGTGCCTCCGCACAGATCATGTCACGTCCCTACAACACACTGTACTGCCACAAAGATACACCTGGCCTAAACTTAAATATTCAGACTCACGTGTCAAAAGCAATCCAAATGGCATTAGTGCAGCATTTTACCTAATATGCTCAAAATTGCTTTCAGGACATTGTATAACATCCTACTAACTCAAAGCTGGTAAATATTTACAGAAAACCAAGTATGTTTTACTAAAGGAAAGCAATGCCACATGTGCTGCGCTTGCAGAATAAGGAATCAAACATGGTAACACTGCCACAGCTTAACAACATACTGCAAATTAGCTGAACTGTGCAATAGCCCACAGCAATGTAACATAACTCAACTTGGTGTAAAAACTTTGACACAGGCTAAACTAAGTCAAATTCCCTCTCATTTATCACAAGATAAAAAGTACACACTTAGATTGCTGGGCCTGAGCAGATGTACAGTTACTTGCTAAGCCCTGGTGTAAGTCTAGGCAGTAAAACTTCCCAAAGCTATGCAACAGAAGCTCAATACTTCAGAGGAATTTTTCCTTTAATATCACAAATACATGTCACATTTTAACTACGCTCTTAAACCAAAACACATAAAACAACTTTTAAAGCCTGTTAAACAGAAGCATCCACTTTCTTCTTTAGATTTAAATTACTCCAACATAGCAATAAACCAAGCAAACAAAAAACAACACATCTTTTGCCACAGCCAGTTATCTCTTAGGAGTACATGAAAATTTTCTGCATTTGGCCCTTTGAATCGTTCCAGGACTTGTTCCTCGAAAAAGATTTGAATTGCAAGAGTGAATGAATTCAGAACAAGAGATCTAACTTCAAAGCAAGATCCTTTTTCAAAGGGGCTTTTGGAGGATGTTTTATATTTGGAATACTTAAATTTTCTGGCAAGTAGTCCCGGTTTAATATTGGGTAAGAGTAGTTTTTTTCCTCCTCCTCCATTGAACCTAGGAGGGATGGCAGATTCTATTTTAGGAACAGCTTTGAAGATAAAGAGCTGGCAACAGCACAATTAAAACACAGGCCCGAAGAAACCAAATCCACAGCTCTTAATAGTTATTTTCAAATCTACTTGAAGCACGGAAGGATGTTGAAGGAGACCTTCTGAACAAGTGTATGTCATAAACCTGTCTGTAAACCACAAGACTAAAGCCAAACCTGCTTGCTAAATCTGTAACACGTGTGGATTTCTTTCACCTTTAAAAGCTCAACAGGTGAGGGGTTTCATAAGAACAGTCCAGTACACCTATATGACACCCCTGCATGAAGTGCATTTGGGGTGTCTGTGGGGGTTCCTCTCATTCTTTTAATAAAACACAACTTAGATCACCCTTTCTGTACCTCAATTACAATTAAAATAATTACTTTCTAAAAACCTGCAATGCATTACCTATATTATTTTATCTAAAAGGTTTTAATCCAGCTTAAAACCAGTGTTATCATTAGCATCATGTTCCTCTCCTTTCTGTCCCCCCTGCAGTACGAAAACATCACAAAATTGCCAGAGCAGTAGCATATACTCTCTTCAGACACCCTATTTTTTATACTTATGCACAAAAGCATGGAAAAGCGCACAGAATTATTTAATCTTTAAATCTCTTCTGTTTTCTAGGTTGCAATCATTTTGTGTATGACAATCTCAGAAGAAAGCCAGAGCTTGCCAGGCAGCAGGAGTTAATAGTTTTAAAATCATCAGCAGCAGTTGAAGAAAGCAACCTCTTCTATGAGGATTTAAACCCTACAAAACCCCACACAAAGCTGTTGCACAGAAATAATAACGTTACTTCCTTGCATATACGTGTATTAATAGAGAAACTTCTAAAAGATTCCCTATGCAAACAGAATAGCAAAGAAACTGCTCAGCAGGATTTCAGAACAAGTCAAGCAAAAGAACCCAAGGAACAAAAGAAGAAAGTAAGGAAAGGGGCTCCACCTTAAATCAGTCTCTTCTACAAACAAATCCTTCACTTTCCTACTCAAATACTCCCCAAAGTTCCTCCATCTATTTTCATTTCTCACTGACCATTCGTCTTAGCTTCTTGCTAAGTCCATTTGAACTTAATTCCTTAAAATGACAATGCTCAGGTAACTGCACTATTTGTGCAAATGCCCATGACTCTTCCCCCAGTAAATTTCCATAAATACCAAGTTTCAGTAAATATTCAGTAAATATCAGTAAATTTCAAACCAGATTTAACAATGAGAAGAGTTCTCAAAGAGCTTTGAATCCTCTAAGATTCACAGACACTGGATAAAAACATCAGGTGCTAATAAGACCTCTGACTGAAAGAAAGGATACAGCACAAATGCAATTCTTATCAGACTTTTGGGAATTCATACATACTGTGAGGGCAAAGGGGAATTAAATCTTCTGTTGCTGCTTTGACCTTAGACATCAGAGAATCCCACTTCTGACACAAATTCATGGTATGCCATACTTTTAGTTCAAAAGTTTGTAGAATGATTTGTTAACATGTACCTCTCAATAGCATTAACTGTAGTTGAATTGCAGAAAATAGCTTCTCACTTCAAACATTTTCAAGGACATAGGATCCAACATTTAGTCTTTAGGTAATTATTTACTACTTGGGATTATGCTTACTGAGAAATTAAAGACAAAAGTTTCTGTTTCTGCCTTACAGAAATATTTAAGAAAAGAGTAGAACACAAAATTTTGAAATTCTGCACATATAGCCAAATGTGTATGGAATACGCCATCTTTAATTCATGATCTACAAGCATTTGATGAGAATGCATCTCTCATTTTTCACATCCTGTGTAGTGCAGGATATTTACCTGGTGGGGGAATCAGAGGTGGAGCAGTACTGACAGTTGGAGGGGGTGGGAGGAAAGGAGGTGGTGGAAGGTGGGTAGGTGGAGCTCCTGGAGGGAAAAATGGAGGTGGCTTGGTAAAATTGTCTACTTCAGGATTAGATCGTTCTGAAAGAACCTGTAAAATATCAAACTATAGTTACAATTGCTATGTCAAAAGGGTAGAAGTTAGGTTTCCTCTCTTTCCAGTTACTACAACAGGAAAGTATTACTTATGCACCTAAAGAGACACATTCAGATGGTTTAAGTTCTATCTGCATCTCTACGTTCAGTGTCCCATACTTGCCAAGTACCTCTGAGGGTCTAAGAGCAGCCAACAGGGAACAACAAACGTAAGATCTGAGAGGGAATATAAGCCATCTGAATATGGCCCCAAACACCATCTTAAATTTATATATAAAGGAAAATATTTTAAAAATCAATATGAAAAGCATGAAAAAACCCAAGACTTTAAATTACTTAAACACAGTGAGATCAGCTGAAAAACACATGGCAGTGTTTTCAATATAAGCACTACAATCCATTATTATTTTCATTGTTTGACCTTAACCTAAGTTGGCATAGAAACGCAGCTAGGGCACTAAGCAACCTTGATTCTTCTCCACAGGTAAGTCAGGAGAGAAAAAGTGTATTCAATCTTAAAGCACTTAGTTGTTTTCTTAAGATAATCCAAGCCCACAGACTAAAATCAGAAAGACTATCTTACATTTTATGGTAAAATAATACAATATAATTAAAAAAAAGTACTATCAACTATTTATTCCTTCACAACTTATTTTTAAAAGACTGTCTTTCTCAAACTGCATACGAAGAGGCTTTCACTTTCAGCATTAGTGTCTGGCAGGAATAGGGGAAAGATGGACAGTTTAAATATTTACGTTTGCCACTTAGTAAACAAAACACTGTCCCGTACAGATGTAGCAGAGCCAATGCTGTCTCCTGGATTCTAAGTCTGCAGTATTGCTCATTTCCTTTCAGTAAGAAGTGTACCAAAACATTTATGTTTTGAAATATATCAAATATTTCACCTTAATATACTTCAATTAACTGCCACAACTTTCTTCCTGAACTTAAAGCTACTTCTGTATTACTCATTCATACACACTGAAATGTTTTAATCAGAAGCTATGGAGAAAGCAAAAATGTATTTTAGTCAAAAATAATGTGCAAATCTGCAGTATAAAACCTGTATGTTGCTGTTTTCATTAGCACGCCGTCGTCCTTCCACCCTGCTGATAGTGATGGTCTGTCCAATCACATCTATTGTGCCAGATAATCGCCTGCAACAGGACAAACCAGAATCAACAAGCAGAATTAGAAAATGAAAAAAAAAGAAAAATAAAAGAGAGAGAAGAAAGTCTTATGGACTTCTCTCATTCTAAATGCTAGAAGTTCCTTCTCCTGTATAAAACACAAAAGACCGTTTCTGAAGAACATTAAATGTAATAAATTTGCTGAATTACCAAGTGTGTAGAACTAAACAATGCAGCAATAAAGACTCCTGTAGGACAAAGGCTGACTGTCCACATTCTCCTTCCATCCCCTACAAGGTAATAAATCTATACTTTTGTTACTGATAAAAGAAAAAAAAAAGGGGGGGCGGGGGAGGAACAATACAATGAGATCACAAAAAAACCTCAGTAAGAAAAAAATCTATTAAACAGAACTTCTACAAAATTCTTAAGTAAAATAGTTATAAACTAATAATGAGAAATAATTTCTAAACTGCAAGAAACCATACTGGAAGATTCCATGGAAGATCAAACGAAAGTAAGTTAGGAGGTAGAAATAAACATAAGCCAACCCTACCATGCATACTACCAATACTGCAGTACATACTGAACAAAATCAGCCGCCATCTCTCTTATCTTGGAATACAGAGTCTTAATATAAAACAAAAAGTATATGAAACTAGTAGCACTGGACTCTTAAATTAAACCTTGCATGAAACTCAAAGGAATCTTAGACCAGCCATTCATACTTATGTTCTTCAGTTTTCCAAATGCAAAACGTCTGTCTCCCAAACACCTCTAAAACATTTGCATAGCTAAGCACTATGTTCACCTCCTTTAAAGAAACCAGCAACCGAGCAGCACAAGACCCACCTCAGTCTCCCTTACAAGCCAATCTGGCAACAACAGAACACAATGTAAGTTAAGAATACCTACCTTAGAAATAGTTAGTAATGGATTTTTAGAGAAAGATGACAAGAAAAGTGGCATGCATAGACACATTCCTTCCCTCCCAGTTTCTGCCAAACAAAAATTTAAGGGCTTCCCATGCAACTGTGTTTAATAGCCCCTGATTAACTTGCATTTGCACAATCTCTTTTGAACACACTTTTAATCTCCAATGATGAGATCTGTTTCAGCTATTTTTTTTGACCAACAACTGTATTTGGTGCCCTACAGTCCTTGTGTTAAAAAAAAAAAAAGTAAAAAAATGTAAAAATATCGCTGTTCTCTGCCAGTGTAGTATTCGTGGGACCTCTGTTGTATTTCTTCTCAGTTTTCTCTTTCCCAAGCTGAACTAGTGCACATCTCTCCTCCCACAGAAGTGACTATAACTTTCCATTATTTATTTCATCTTTTTGTGGACCCTTCCTAACTCCACTATACCTTTTCTTGTCTGACATAAACAGAATCACAGATAATATTCAGCTCTCAGTGCACCATGGCTTTATGTACTACCGTAGTGACTTTTCCCAGTTTGTTCCCCACTGCTAATGATGACTACCTTTCCATTTTCTTATTTTGGCTAACACTGGAAACTGAACTAGTGTTTTGGGAAGCAGCAACAATAATCCCAAGATCTCTTTCTCAATGGGTATGGTTATTAATTATTAATGATTAATTTGAAGAAGTGCATCTTATTTAGAAAAATGCAATCTAGGATTTAAGTTTTCAGTGATTTTTCAGTGATTTCAGTTCACTATGAACAAGTTATTCCAGTCCACACTGGAGTAAATGTGTGAATTTTAAATGCAAATATATCTTACTTCAGTTTCCAAACCAGTCAATCTATTAAGCTTATGCCTGTTAGATTTAAGTTGTTCCTACTATAAAATTCTTAACTCCCATGTTCATATTCACATAGTCTGTTAAGAGATGTATCTTTAAGCCCCCAAAACCATCTGATATTGTGGCCACACAGCTGTCAATGCAACTTTTTATTTTTAACTTTTCCAAGCAGATTAAAAATGCTACACTGAGGGCAAAGACATGATGGCATTCCATTGGATACAAATAAATCAACCACATGGAAATATACTGACAGTAAAGAAGGACTCCAGGCGCCAGACCAGAAAATGATATGACAAAGATCTGAATGACATCTACTAAAACTAAAACCTGGTATCTGTGACAATGGGGAACCACTATTTTGAAGAGAGGAAGAATCTAAAGTATAGTGAACTTTCCTGTTTGCAGCCCCCAAACAAACAAAACCCAGAAACCTAGCTTTATGGAGAATTTATAACTCTATTATTCTTACGCAGAACAGAACAAAACCTACCTGCTTTGCAACCCACAGTTAATTTCTAAAAGAGGTTAAAAAGCAGGATTCACTTAGGTCAACTCCATTAGAAAATGAGGTACAAAATTACATTGCTAATGGATGAGAGAAACAAAGGTACATCTGTGTCACACCTATAAGGGAAACCATAGTAGAGAAAACTGACAATATTTACCAATAGCATGATATCTAACAAAGTAAAAGAAAGACTGGGAAAAAAACTTTCAGGAAATTTCAGAAGAGAAATCCATAGAAAGAAAAGAAAAAACAAACTACTTCTAGTTTTAGAAGCCAAGTTCTTTTATTTTTTGTATCTAGTGGACTACTAACCACATTAATACAAATAGCAGGGAGAACAGCTGGAAGGTGGGATTACAGGCTCCAAGTTCTGCTAGACTGATAGCTCTGACCCCAATTGCTCAAACACATAGATTCCGCTGCAGCTGAAAAAGACACAGCAGACACTAGAGCATGAAGGATCCATTAGATCTCCCAGAGATAATCTAAAGTTCCTGGTCAGACCGCATACTGAGGATGATTCAAATGCCTGTCCTCTGAGCTTTTCAATATCTGGGTTTAGAGCTTCCTCCGGGATTTTAAAGCAAGCTCATTTAGCACAACAGTTTGGAGGAAAAAAAAAAGTCCAGTGGTACAAGAATCTGAGAACAAAACTGCAAACTAGAACAGCGTATACTACACAGCAGCCTCTCCAAGGATAACATAAGTTTAAGAAATTCTCTGATCTTCTCTGATGCCATCCTAAAAGTCAGATTGTTTCAGTCTAAATCCTGAAATAATCAACACCTGCTTTCCTAAACCTCCCCAGTGGTCTTGCATGGTATTCAAGCGCTGCTGCACTTTGGATTATTATTTTGCTTTCAGTAACTAAACCAGAAACATAGGTATTATAAAACAATTGATAAAACAACTGTTTCACTACCAAAAAAAAAAAAAAAAAAAAAAAGAACAACAGCAATCTTTGTAAAACAACAAAACTTTGTCTCAGTTTCCACTCTGAGAGCTCATTTGGTTTCAGAGTTCTAAGACACTGGCTCTCCTCCATCACTGGTATCTTCTCTTAATTATCTAGAATTGTACCCTAGAAAACTCACTGTACCTAGCTTTAGTCCTTGTGTATGATAGATGACTCTCTTCTACAGCAGGAAGTCCCTCCACAGGTGACCCCCTGCTTGGCTTGCTCCACTGTTTCACAGGGCTTCCACATGGGAGTGATGTACTGCAAATGAAGACTCTTCCTCTCTTGCGCTGTTCGCACACTGCCAGCAACTCTTGGAATCAGCATTGAAAACAGAGGCAATGGACACCAATGCAAGAGTACTGGGCATTTAAGTAATATGTGCATCAACCATACCACAATAATACCAATTTTGGCTTGGGAAGCAGCCCAAATACAACACTGCCTTATCAAAGGAAGCAAATATAGACTACCAGTTGGTTCCTAGACATAAACTTTAAGTGAAAGCCCTGTTCATTTCAGTAATTTTTCTAGAGTCTGAAGAGTACATCTATGCTCACTCATTCTCACTTAGCTGGTGCTTTATAATTATTTTTTTAATAATGTTTTATAGTGATACGTCCATTGTTCTTCCCAACAGGTGCCAAGAGATTTAATTTTTTGTAATGATGGAAGAGTTCAGGAATTTGCCATCATACCTTGAACTTGACAAATTCTTTTTCCAAGACTGCAATAATGATTTCATTAAGTACTCCACTAAAAGAGCTTGAAATTGAACAAGAGAAAGCATATGTTCACTTGCAATTGGAGCAGCAGATGACACCACTGTCAACAACATAATCTTCACAAAGGCAAGAGAGGCATCTGAAGTGTCCAGAATTTCACAGTTCAACAGTTTTGTAAAAGGGGCAAATCCGAAGCCTCGGATCTTGATTTAGTCATAGCAAGTTGGCACATGGGGAAATTTCAAAGACTCCCCAGCCACTATCTAGCTTAGTGATAAGATGTTAAGCAGGCATTACTAGGTTTCTGTCTCAGTGCTGTATGCAAAGAAAAGAAAGGGCTTGGTTTGTCCCTTACACTATCACGGCACCTGGGATACAGATGCATTACCAGTGGATACACCCAAACATAAAAAGGCAATCCACGCGTGTGGGATGCACATGAACCCACAGCAGAGTTCATACAAAGTGTAGCTTGAAAGGAACATTCCAGCAACTCAGTGAGTGATTTCACTCTAATTAGAGAATGGTTATTTACGACATATTTGCACTATGAATACCACCCTCCATGGAGATTTAATTCAGAACAATATCTCAATCTCATTTGGCAAGCTGAGTTTATTTAGGTTCTACAGAGCAAAGAGAAAGGGGGAAAAAAAGAAGAAGAAGAAAAAAGACAAACCCAATTATTTTCCAAATTAATAGCTTCAGAAATCTCTTATCCCCACCACAAGTAATATAAATAACGAACTGCTTTTTGGACCACCCGCCCCCGCCAACCCCACTTGTCAGAATTCAGAAACAGTCTAACTACTGGATGCCACATTTATTCACTAGACCTACAGTCTAGTCTAAGAATTACATAATTATAGCATACTTTAAAAACTCTATTTAATATGTTCTTGTGTTCCTTCTTGTCTTATGTGTTTTATGCTTTATTTTCCTCCTCTTGAGGACAGGCTCAATACAGAAATCATTGACATATGAATAGATATTTTTTCAAAATAGTATCTGAGTTTTCATCATTTAGTCTCACAAGGCTAGTTCATGAAACAAGAGAAACCTGTATATTTTCATAGTAATGACATATCACAAATCCATTTTCTATAAATATTCCGTTTATAGAAAGGCCCAAGCACGGAGAAAGCTGATACAATAGACCATGATACTGACAGGCTAATCTCTCTGAAAGCAAAATTCATTTAAATGTAATGTACTCTTTAGTAATAACCCAAAAAGCATAAATGAGGTTAAAAAACCTAAGAGCTTCTGACAGAACAAAGTTTTGTGATGGACAGCTAGTCTAAATATTACTGGAATGAAAAAATACCAGTTTTTGCATCCAGCTTGTAAATGAAATTTATGCTTATTTCTCTCCTACTAAAGAAATACAATTGCACAGTCCTTGAGAAATGACATAAGGAAAAGCATTGGTCTAAAAACTAGTAAGATACCTCTATGACCTGGCTGGTTAGGACAGGTTTGAAATATGTCAAATCCTCCTCGTGTTCTAGAAAGCACTATACTCAAAAGAGATTCCTTCAAGTTTTTATCTAATTGTGACTATGCACACAAATCTTTAATTAACTACCAAACATTCTATTTTATACCATATTGTTTGCATATGATGTGCATTTACTAAACCATTCCCATTACATTCTAACTCCTCTTTCAGGGTTAGCCAACACTTTATGCTATTCAACAGCCCTAAATATCACAGAATCAAGCAGGAGTTTTATGTATAATTTCTAAACAACTAATAGCTCAGCTACGATTAAGACAGTCATTGGTTATAAATTCAAGCAAAATTTCTCACACAGACACGTTGTATGAACAAGCAGTGATTTTTTCTTTGAATTAAACATTTAGGATGCAGTTCTAGTGAAGTAGTAACTTTTATTTGCTGGTAAGCAATGATTCTCTTTCTATTTTGTAAACTACAACTTCCATATTGGTAATGAGTAATATTCTTGCTAGACCTCAGCAATTTTTCTTTTTTTTTGAGAATTTCAACTGCAATCATATGCAAACATCTACTGTACTCAACTTAAAAAGGTAAAAACAGTAGGCACAAAATTATTTTAATGTCTGTGTAAAAACAAATGAAAAAAAGCAAACCTCACTATCTGTCCTCAGAGTTCCCATTAAAGAGAAATATGTGCTGCAATATCATGTGTAAAATCATCCACGAACTGATGTTTTAGTCCTGACTAGTAAATGGGGAATTAAAATGTTAAATTAGGATCATGACTTGACTTCCTCCCTTCCCAGCCTTACCTTAATTGGGGTGATCTGTCACTCCCATATTGTTTCTGCCACTTTCTGATGCCTGAACTGGCTTTTCTGGAGGCAGTGCTTGTGTGTGACTGAGAAGAGGTGCTGCTTCTGGTGAGATAAATTGCCTAGGTCTTTCTTTTCTTGTGTCTCTATCTTTTCTGCTCTGAGTTCCTCTTCTCCTCATGCCCAACTCCTTATCAATCCCCACACCAATGCTGCTATACCCAGTTTTCCCTCCCTTTCACCAAATATATCAACTACTGCTAGAAGCTGAGAGAAGTTTTACTGCTACATGAGAAAT